>NC_091790.1:25454545-25757575 GCF_041296235.1 Equus asinus | reverse complement strand
GACAATAAATATTGTCTAATCTGAGGGTTCTATTAGCAGCAGAGGCCTCTGGTGCAGCATGTCACATCCTCCCAGCCCACTTCTGGTTCCTGCCACAGCAGTGGTGGCCTGTTCCTAGCCAGGTAAGACTCAGCTGAGGGTCCACATCCTACTTAGGTCCACACCCTGAGACTTACTGCTTTTACAAGAGCCCATGCAACCCTACAACAAGAAGAGTCTAGAAGTACAGAGCTGGTGCTCTCAAGAACAGCCCTCCTCAGTGGCGGAGGAAGCAGGTGGGCCGATGCTGCTGCCCCTGCCTTTCTGGGAGGGAAGCCCTCTGGGAGGCAGGTCCAGCAGCATCAAGCCCTTACTGCCCATATCACTATGTGCACAACTCAGCTCCTATTGGCTTCACCTCCTTGCCTGTGACCCTCACGTCACCCCCTCACTCTCATGTCTAGAATCATGTCCTAAATAAACCACCTGCCCTTATCTGAGGCTCTGCTTTCAAGGAAAACCAAACTAAGAAACGAGAATTCTTCAAAATCTTTCTTCAAGGGAAACTGAGTAATTAAGAGAACCGCTAGAGTGAGAGGTTTGACCTCAGAGGGATTTCACGGGAATGCCAGCCACACTCAAATCTGGAAAAACCTACACAGGGTGGTCCACCGAGATCTTGTAAACAGTTTACTGACTCCAGCCGATCACTGACATCCACCGAAAATAACTACTGACCACGATGACAAACAGTTTCACAGATTCTTCTACTTGAGGACAACATCCTCACACGAGGTAGGAAACAAGAATAAAGGGAGGCAAAATTCACCCAGCGAGCCAAGCAGCAGGTCAAATCCTAAAATAGGAGAACACTTGAGTCTTCTCGGGAAAGCGGGTCAACCTGGCACAGACCTGGACGTCCCGCTGCAGCCTGGGGAGACAGAGGCGGGAGGCCTCCCTGTGGCCTGGCGCCCCACCAAGGCCCACAAGGACATCCTTTATAGACCTTTTCATGAGGTCACAGTTTCTTTTAAGAATCAGAAGCAACATTTTAAGGAGTTCTGAAAACTGCTCTGCATTTTCTTTTCTTCTTGTACTAACACACTAAGCTGAGCCTCTCATCCTTAATATAAAATCAAGACGAAAATATTACCAACGTAAAATTTTACAATTCAAGAAAATTCCCAAGTCTGATGCCTTAACACAGATCTGCTATTTCTTCTTTGGAAGAAAAGTATGGAAGGGTAACTACCTTCTGGAGCACCATTTTACGCATAAGGAAATTGGAGTTCTCAGAAATTAAGCAGAGTGGAGATCTGAGCCCAAATTTTACTCCAAGATACATGTCTCCAGTGTACCATATTGCTTCTTGGGAATCCTTCATTCAACACATACTTAGTGGGTGATTGCTCATGAATACTCTGCTAGTCATCCAAGACATAAAGATAGCAAACCTCAAGCCTCAATGTCAAGGAAAGGCAGACGAACAGGCCATCAATTCTGGCATCATGCAGGTGCTCTGTGCAAAGGGCAGAGGGAAGGACAAGGAGCATGTGCCACAGCTACACGGCTGAATGCCTGTCTGGAATTTCTTTTAATATTTATGAACTATTGCCTACTGAAAAGCAGAAGCCAATTCAGTAATTTTTTTAAACGAACATGTCCACTACAGAGTATTAAGGAATTCCAAAAGAACATAACAAATAAAAGCGTAATTCCTCAAACTATTTGTAAAGTCTTAAAATAATATAACCCATGGGTATTTTGTTTTGGATAAATGCAAACTAGATGTAGAGTGTTTTTGAAAGGGGTTTAAAATCCAGCCTCGAAATTCATCCTTAAGGAGATAATCACACATGGACACATTCTCACCTTTCTTCAAGTTAGAGAGAATTAAATTACAAAAGGAAAGTGTAATACTTATATAGGTCTAACACCACTCAGGTAGTTAATTAAGAATATAGACCAACAATCCACAAAATTCTAAAGTAAATACATAACCAGTTGCAAAGGATAAAGTTATACATACAAACCAGATCTGAGCTAGGGTGTCCGCTGGATACTGGCCAGAGATGTGACATGCATCCTTGGCAAGGCACACACCTCACCTGAGGCTCGTTCTGCTTCCAGGGCTGTGAGCTGCTGAGCTCTCCCACTCAACTGGAGCAGCAGGGAGGCCCAATAGAAACATTCCTCTTTAGTCAGGCCAAGTGCATGTGAACAATTCAGAGACATGAGAGAACAGAGGTCAAATCTATTGGAGGTGCAGAGGCTCCATAAATGGGGAAAATGCCTGTTACAGCCGATCAAAAAATAGATTCCCCTGACTTGAAGAATTCTAATGACAATCACGTTTTATTTTAGTTCCTTCTCTTCCCAAAAATTCTTCCTTTTTATTTTCAACACATTTTCCTTTAATTTCTTGCCAACAAAGTGGAATTGCTCTAAGTCGCCAGCCATTTCCTGATATCAGTGTTTCCAGAAGCGGTACTTCCTGTAACTACAAAGAAACACCTTTCCCAGCCAAATGGATGTGAAAGCAGCCTCTTTCTTCATTTCCCTTTGCCACCCAACCATCTCCCTGCCACCTAGACAGCCCTTACAGGGGGTGCCACGCTACCTCTTCAGCAAAGACCATCTCATGGGGTTCACTCAGAGTCCAAGCAGTGGATGACACAAACAGGCTCTGGCATGGATTGTGTTCAAGGCACTGTCAACACTTCACATATACTGTCTCATTGCATCTTCAGGACAATCTTCATCTTCATCTTCACGACCTGGCAAAGCAAGCCCTCAATGCAGGCTTGTCTAACTCACCAAGCTCCATGTGACACTGCCTCGTTGATGTCTGCTTAACAAATAGACACACACACATTTCTCAACACTTTAGACTATCTGCTTTTTCTTACTGAGAAGTTGCCAGTCCCAAAGCACTAGAAAATACTGACAAAGGCCAGCAGTTTATCAACAAAGAAAGAAAAAAGGGACAAGCGTAAACTGTTGGTCTCTCGTTCCACCCACACACTCCCTCTCTGGGGAAGATCTCTATCTAATAACAGCATTTGTTAAAAGTTTAGGTCATCCTCAAATGTGCTACTGAATACCCCACTGCATTAGCAATACGGGGTACTTCCCACCACACTGTAACCCAGATCCAAGAAGTCATAATAATTTTGAACCTCAAAAATGTAGCCAGGATGTATTAAAAAATGTACCAACACAAAACAAAAAGAATTCAAACATCCCTTAGAAAAAAATGACAGATCTCCTAATGATGGCCTATTTGACAAAAAGAACAGAACGGTTACAAAACGCAGAAGGTGCCAAAACTCTCCAGCTACGGTAGGATCTTAGGAGAAATGAAATTCAACTAGAGCACAAATATTAATAAAGAATAACCTATAACATAAAGACATTCCCAGTGATCTGAAAAGCCTCTGAAGGCATCTGCAGTGCTCAACGGAGTGCAAAGACTATGATTCCGCTCCCCGACCCCAGCCCCACACCCCACACCAGGAAAAAAGAGCAATGACCATCCTTGAAACTCGGGCCGCTATGAGAAAACAGGGCTTTCAAGAAAGAAGCAGCTGTGCAAACTGACAATTTCTTCATCCCCAAGGCCCAGGGTCTGTAACAGGGATTAACAGCCTAAAGACCTCAGAAGCACCAAGGCGGGACGGGAGGAAGATTTTTAGGGCAGTAGAAGGCGGACGTTTAAGGTTACAGAAGGGTTTTCACAAAATCCAGTAACTAGGAAGGAAGTAGCAGCTAAAATAAAACCAATGGGTGGACTAGACGGAAATAATATTAAGTGATAAGACAAAGAAAAATGTCAACATTATAACCAGAACACAGGAAAATAAGCAGGGTTGATATCCCGACTAAGGGAGAAGGAAAGAAACCCACTTAGAGAAACAGTGAGTATTGACTTTAAACCCAAAATAAAATCAGGGAAAAGATCAAATATGAGGACCTAAAGAATTCAGTTCTACGACAGGCACAGCAAAAGGAACAGCTCTGTCCTTGCTCAGCTGGATGAGGGTCTCTAAGCGCCAGGCCATCCTTCATGTCCTCTGCCCAGAACAGCTTCGACATCAGCTCTGCAAATGTCTGCTGAGGAATGAATGAATGGATGAGTTCACATTGTCCCTGCCCTAAATAAAAAATCAAGTCGCTGAAACATTAGAATTATAACCCACTGTCGTGGCCCCAATTTAGTGGTACTGTTAAGAGGCAAGACCACTCGAGGCCACAGTGTCATTCCCTTGAATGTGCCAGAATGTAAAGCCCACGTTTTTCACAGGGTAGATACTCCGTTTCTTGCCAAAATGTAGTGATTTCTACCAGATGAAGCTGGCTGGGCAGCCGTCCAACAGTTTAAACAATAGTGCATATCTTAAATGCGAAACCAGACACTGTATCAGAGTCAGAAATTGCATGAAAATAGAAGTGGGTTTTTTTTTCCATTTTCAAATCTGTGCATGACGTAGAAAGGAGTTGATAAGGACGAGGGGTGTTGATGCATGCGATTTTTTTTTTTTTAATATTCATGCTTTGACATTTTGGGATCTTGTGTAGGAGAAGTAAGTGGGAGGCAAGAGGAAGCCAGAAATCAAGTGAACAAGCTTAAAGGGGCTGAAAAATAAACTATGATCTCAATAGAAAACAATAAAAACACAACAATAGGATTACCTCAACCACAAAGTAGGGC
This sequence comes from Equus asinus, assembly GCF_041296235.1. NCBI lineage: Eukaryota > Metazoa > Chordata > Mammalia > Perissodactyla > Equidae > Equus > Equus asinus. The sequence continues at coordinate 25,752,885 of NC_091790.1, read as the reverse complement.
CACTGACAATTAATTAAATGGCATATTGGTAAATTCTGACTTATTTTTAAATTTCATTTTTGAATAGGTAATAAGTTATGCCATTAAAAAAATCAAAAAATATAGGAGTTGGCCCGGTGGCACAGTGGTTAAGTTCACATGTTCTGCTTTGGCTGCCTGGGGTTCGCCAGTTCAGATCCTGGGTGTGGACCTATGCACTGCTTAGCAAGCCATGCTGTGGCAGGTGTCCCACATATAAACCAGAGGAAGATGGGCACAGATGTTAGCTCGGGACCAGCCTTCCTCGGCAAAAAAGAGGAGGATTCGTGGCAGCTGTTAGCTCAGGGCTAATCTTCCTCAAAAAAAAAAAAATCAAAAATCATAAAAAGGTATACACAGAAAGTCTCTAACTCTTGCTCTGCCATTTCCCCAGTTCTCACTCCCTTTAGCCAAGAAAGCACTGTCAACACCTTCTTTTGAGTCCTGCTCCGTTTCTTCACGCAATTACAAACAAATACAAGTACACACTTTCTTTGCCCTTTCTACCACAAGAGTGTGTGTGCACGTGTGTATATTGCTTTACACTTTGCTTGTTGCACACAGCAATGGATCTGGAAGATGTTTAGTACGTTAGTTTCACTGCTGAAAATTTTACTCAGCCAGGCCACTAGGGAGAGAACTTTGGGGGCTTTCCAATGCTCTCTTTCCAACAATGCTGCAATGTATTAATTGCTTGCTAAGCCTTTTTTGCCCAGGTGTGAGTATATCTGAATGATAAATTCCCAGAAGAAAGAATTATTAGTTTAAAGGGTCCAAGCATTTTAGTATTGATCGACACTGCTGAATTGCCCTCTTCAGGGGCTGGACCAATTGACACTGCAGCCAGGAATGTACAAGAGTACCTTGTTCCTCATAGAATTGCCAATAGTGTGTTAAAAAGTTTAATAATGTTGGGGGCCAGACTGGTTGCATAGTGGTTAAGTTCACGCGCTCTGCTTCGGTGGCCCGGGGTTTACCAGTTCAGGTCCTGGGCACAGACGTATGCATCACTCATCAAGCCATGCTGTGGCAGCATCCCACATACAAAATAGAGGAAGACTGGCACAGATGTTAGCCTAGCAACAATCTGCCTCAAGCAAAAAGAGGAAGATTGACAACAGATGTTAGCTCAGGGCCAATCTTCCTTACCAAAAAAAAAACCCAAAAACAGCAAACAAAAAAGAAGTTTAATAAATTTTTGCAAATCTGACAGGTGAAAATAGGACCTCGGTGTTATTTTAAATTGCATTTAGTTTATCATGAATGAACTCGAGCCTCTTTTCATTTTCTAAAGAGCCATTTACTTCTCCCTTTCTAGGCACTGTCTGTTCATCTCCTTTGACTATTTTTTATTGGGTGGTTCTTTTGCTTAACCATTTCTAGGAGCTTTCATATGTTAGGAAGGTTAGCCCTAGGCTGGGATATGAGCTGTAAATGTTTTTTCCTAGGGCAGATGTTCAAGAACTAGCAGCTGTTTGGTGCTGCTGGAGCTTAAAAAGCACCGTAGGAAGAGGAATTGAGACGGAGCAGAAAGGCAGGGTGGGGGAAGTCACTTCCCAGGAGCTTTACCAGAAGATATTAGGTCTTTGCTTATGGTACTTAGGGCCATAAAAAGGTTTTCTTTTAATGCAGATTAATTTATCCATCTTTTTTTGTTTCCTTTTGGATTCTGAGTCACATTTGAATTCTCTCTCCACTCCAAGGCTAGAAAGGAATTTCCTCATTTTTTTTTTCTTTCTATGGTTTCTTTTTTTATATGTTTAAAGATACGATCCATCTGGAATTTATCCTGGAGGTACAGTAAAAGATATGATCTAGTTTTTTTTTTTTTTCCTAGATGGCTCCCTAGTTGCCCCAAATGATGTATTCAACAGCCTGTCTTTACTCCTCCTATACAAGATGACAGTTTTAAAATATACTAAATTCCTTTATAGCTCTGGGTCTGTTTTCAGACTCTCCTACTCTGTGGCATTGATTTATCCATCTATTCACATGCCAGTACCACATTGTTTTAATTGTTGAGGTTTTATAACTAGGTCTTTAATCTGCCTTGAAATAATTAGATAGTCTATTTAATCACGAGATATTCTATTTAATTACGAGACACGAAAAGTATTATCCTAAAAAGGCATGATGACGGCTGAGACAAGAATGTTTTTTAAACGTAAACTTCTGGTCCTGGGACAAAAGAAAAAAATTTGAAAATGTACGTAATCTTGATAGCAATGATGTAAAACACAATTATCAAATCTAGGAAGCCACAGTAATCAAGCCCTTTTGGAAATCATTTTAGATGTTTATTTTGGAAGCTACTAAAACTATAATACAGAAACACATAATTACATCCTGTACAAATAAGTACAACTTGAGTTCCACATACGCATGACGCTTTTTTCCAGCAGAGTGACCTGCTCTTCATGCAAAACTGCTTCTTACACAGTACTTACCAGCTTTAAAAAGTCCAAATATGCTCATATTTTTACAAATAATTCATCATATCCAAACACATGGCATTGTTTCAACGCAATAAGCAACGCTTTCTCTTTGCTAGTCTAGAAAACGTTTTCATCAAAGTAAAAAGCTTTTTATCACTGTCTTAGGAAATAGAATGGAAGCATCCAATACACCCTAAACATTTATCTCGTTCTTTTCCATCACCTCCTGATCCTTGCCCCACACTGGGTTCATGATCTGAGCGACTCAGGCACCTGAACATATTGTGTTCTCGGTAACTCAGCAGGCCTGGTCATTGATGACAAATAGTGTATTTGGATTACATGAAAAAAAAATGAATCAAATGAAGTTTCAAGCCACGCTAACAAAATTTAACCACCACATTATTTCCTTGGTTCCTTCCTTTTAAAAAAATTAGTATTTTTAAAGGACCCTTTCGACCGTATTCTCCCACTTAAACAGCTTTGCTTACTCACTCATTAGACTTATTATGCTTGGCAACGTGCTAGGCAGTGAGGTTAAGGAAATGACTAAAACATGCTTTCGGCCCTCAAGGAACGCACGGGCTAACGGGAGACACACACAACTGCGGACAAGTACAAGCGCCAGGATCATGGAGGTACACGGGGGACCGTGAGCAAGCCCAGGAAGCAAGGAGAGATTCCAGGGGACACGCCGCTAGCAAGTGGGAGGCAAGGCTCGCCAGTCAGAGGGGACATTGCGACCCAGGGCAGAAGTTCATGAGCTATAAGCAATTGGTCCCTAAAATACACCGAAGGAAGCGGAAGGGGCAAGAGGCAGAGGAGGTCACTGCACGCGAGTCTACAGGAGGGCGCTGAGGATCTCAGACTTCGCCCTATGGGCAAGGGGTGCCATTACAGAGTGTTCTGTCCCAACTCTGCACGGCTCTACCAACTGTCATGGTTAAAATGTATCATAAGTGCCTTTTGTCTTGTCTGTTTCCCTCATTAGACAGCACCTCCTTGAAGGTAAGGAACAGCTCTGTGTGGACATATGCATGGCCAACGATTAAGACAGCAACTGGTGCAGAGAAAACACTCAGTAAATATTTGCATGTTACATGATCTAATAACGCTGTGCGTTTTTGCACTTCCACCCCTTCCCAATATCAAATTCAAATGACCTCCATACACAACACTTGACCATCTTTCCTTGATCCGCCACACCAGCCTTCTCTTCCACTTCTCTTCTGCGTGAAGCCCTCCCCACCACCAGATCATTCTACTTACTGTTTCCTGAATTCTTCATTGGGGTTTCTACCTTCCGTCCTGGGCGTCTCTTCTATGGGTACACTTCCCCTCATTCAGCAACCGATTCCAAATACTCTTCTTCCCCCCAAACACCACTCAAATTTCATCCTGCTGGGCAATTTTCATCAAGATGTGCATCGAGGACTTTTAAGGTCCCTGCTCTCTGGTTCACTGTATTTTGTAAATGCAGAGTAGGTGCATTTATTCTTTGCCAGCTCTGCCCTCCAATTCCCTCCACACACCAACAATGGATTCATCTTCCCAAACTATTGCTTCAACCACGTAACTTTCCTTCTAAAACGTTCTCACTCACACTCATCTAACTGTGGTTACTAATCCATCCTTTCCCTTCTTGGCAGGACCTCCCACATCCACGCTCTCCTCTCCTCCGTGGCCCCGGGGAGCTCATTTCCTGCTCTCCATGTCATCATTCCTCAGGGCTTGCACTCCGGTTCCGCCCACTCTCAGGTGACCCCAGGGCTGTCCAATCAGGGGAAATGGCTAGATAGGATCTGGTGAAAACACTGTGAATTTCTCACCCGTCCCCTTCTCTCCACCTAAACACTCATCAGCGTCCACACCCATTCTTCCCACGGTTATTTCTGGGGAAACGTTTCCCTCACCATCCACAGCCTCCCACGTCCACTACATTCCACTCCTCCCACCTTCTTGAAGGTTTTGTCCCGTTCTCTTTTGCCTATTTTCTCACACTCCTTTTCCTCAACAAATAAACATTCTCAAGTCAGTCCTCCATAGGGAAAGAGACAGCTTTTATCTCCCTATAGCTATGGGACTCTCTCTCACCTTCTCTAGGGACCAAAACAGCCAGACGTATTTGTCTCCACTGACTCCTTGCCCCATTAAAAATGTGTTTCCATCTCTGCCACTCCACTCCGAATCCCCAGACAGAGTCACTAATGGCATCCTGGCTGCGGTAACTCACTTGATCTCCGGGGCATCTGGCTTCTTCCATCTTGGGCTTCCTCTCTGGAACTCCATGACACATTCTGTTCCATTTCACCTCCTCTCCCTCAGATCACTCCTTCTCAGCGGATCCCATGGTTCTTCTTTCTTCTCCTGCCAGATCTGTCTTCTGCCCTCTTGCCACTCCTACTATTCATTTCAGGTTTCCACACAGGACTCGGCTTCGACTATGATCTGAAGAGTCACAAAGCTAGATCTCTAGTCCAGTTCCCCCTGCAGATTTCCAGAAAGCCGTCTTTTCATTCATCAGACTTTTGTGGAGTCACTACACTGCACCCAGCAAGTGTTTATTAACCGATTCCATCTGTATTCCCCTCAAAGTCCTCAACAGTCACGTGAAGCACCCACAGATACCCAACAGGGAGCAGACAATCCCAGGATTACTTGATTCTCCCCTCTCGATTCATCAACCCTATGATTTCCAGACTTTATTTATCCAATTGTCTTCTTAACATCTCCTCTAAGTTGTGCAGCAGGCATCTCAGACTTAACAGTGCCAAGCAGAACACCTGATTTCTTGCCCACCCCCAAAACGTCCCTCCTCCAGGAGTCCCCATCACGTCCCCATCACAGACAGTACAGTTCCCATTTACCCAACTGCTCCGGGTAAAATCCCTCTTGATTCCTCTGTCTTTTTACTCCCCATTTCCAATCTACCTCCACGTCTTCTACACTCTGCCTCCAAATGCCTCCTGAAGCCACATTTCATTTCCATGACCGTCACCCTAATCCAGGTCACCATCGCCTACCGTCTTGACTACACTAGGCCTCCATGTATTCCATTTCCACTACAGCCCCCTAGATGCACTCACCAAACTGCAGCCAGAATGAACAACTGAGATCATAAATCACGCATCACCCATCTGCTTAAACCCTTCCAGTAGCTTCCCCTTGCACGCGGAGTAACATGCAGTGTTTCCCCCTGCCCTACGAAGCCCTGACCTAGCCTGTTCACCTCTTCTGCTTCCTTCCAGGCCACTGTTCTGGTGGCTCCAGCAGCACGGCCCGAATTCTGTTCCTCTAGCCTTTGACCCTCCCTCTGCCTGGGGAGCTCTCTTCCTAACATCCCCATGGCTGGCCCTGCTTGGTCATTTAGACACCAGTGGCACTGCCCCTACCCGGAGAGACCTTCACAGACCTCCCAAAGTACACACAGGAGCTATAGAGTCAACTCTCAATCTTAATTCACCCCATAGCTCTTGTGATATTTGCTATTTTTCGTTCGTATGTTTGAGGGTTAGTGTCTATACCACTAGAGTGTAGGCATCACACAAGCAGAAATCCCCGGTACCAGTGACAAGGTCTGACACAGAGTAGGTGCTCCATTCTGATACTTTCCTTCTAATATTTCTTTTCTCTGAACAAGGAACTACCCCCCCCCGCCCCGACACACACACACATACCCCGGACTTTCTGATCCAGAAACTAAGGAGCCATCTGCCCCTATCCTATCCAGTGAGCCAGTCCTGTTCAGATTACCTGCGACCTAGCGCTCCTGGTCTCCCTCGACTTGTCCTGAGCATGGCTGGGTTCAAGTCCCACCTCTTCTCGTCTGGAGGATTACTCTGCCACAGATGTCAGCCCTCTGCCTCCAGTCACACGGAAGCCCAGTTCCACCACGGAAGGTGGTCTTCCTCCCGTTCTCCTTCACCTCTCTGTGTATAGTCCTTCAAAGGAGTTCACTGGAAAGGGTAACTGTACTATCCTTCCATTAGCCCACAAGAACCCTCTCTCCAGTCTCACCACCCTCTCTCCCCACACCTCACCCCAGGCTAATGGCAGGGTTTTCCCCAGGCTTCTTCTCCTCCCAGCTCAGGCTGGAAGAACCCCTCCACCCTAGAGGCTTGGGCCAGCTCCTCTGTGAAACCTTTCCAGGGCCCTCCAACCAGAGAGTACCCCGTTCTCTGTCCCCAGAGCATCTTGTGCTGCCTCTGCCGGACAGTGAGCGTGTGTGTAAGCTCTGCCTGTTAGCCGTGGGCTCCCAAGAGGACCAAGTCTGAATCATACGGGGTTGAATCCTGGCTCCCTAGGACAGAGGCTCCAGCCCAGGAAGCTATCATGACTGGCCTTCAATTTCGAAGTTTCTTGAAGACAGGCACCACGTTGTCGGGGTTTTTTTTGTTTCTTTTCATCTTTGAATTTCTAACACAAATATTTGAGGACTTTCCGTATGTGTGTCAACCACGGTTATAGTCTCAGGAAAAGAACCAAAAAAACAAGACAAGCCCCTGCCCTCTGGCTCTCCTGAGCTTGCCTTCTGGAGAGGGCAGACCAGCAGTAAACAAGCAGAGCAATAAATGAGCAGGAGAATTCCAGAAAGTGGTAAGTGCTACAAATAAAACAGGAGTGATGGGCATCTTCTGTTTCCTTTGTAAGACCTGGAGCTCTGGGATCCCTGTGGAGTATTCCCTGAGACAGATTTAGAGAATGGATCAGCTGGAGAGTTTGATTTACATTTTAAAAGGAAATTAAAATGTTTTGAATTACAACTAAGAATTTTCCTTTTAAGGGAGAAATATTCCTTTTTCATGAAAATTATTTTTCCCTTCCTTCTCAGGCTGCATGAGCTGTTTTTAAACAAACAGAAATTAACGGTGTCATAATTGGTAAAATGTTCACCACACCATGTTTAACCTGCTTTATACTGAACAAAATCCCAATATTGGCTTAACTATATGGTGCTGAATTTTTTTCCCCATTGAGGTAGAAAAACTTTGATGTGCAAAAATTAACTAAAGTTAATATGTCAGGTTGAGATGACAGAAGACACCTTCTTCAACTGTTTCCACTGATTCTCATTTAAATTTTTAGGGACCATCTTTGTTCACACAGGTTTTCTGAAATTAAAAGAGGAATTTTGTGAAATTAGAATTAATGAACCTAATTAGTTCCACCCAGTTTAAACAGCTTTGCCCTGTGGATTTAACCCCTTTTGGATCACTCCAGCCAAAAGAGACAGAGACATCGCCATTGACACCTGGTCCTACTCAGGACCTGCATCCTCCTGGCCCGCAGGAAGAAGTCACAGCCTTGCTGTGGTGTAGGTACCCATATGCATAGTTCAGGTCCTTTGAGGAAAGTTATTATTTTCATCTCCCTGAATTTGCACTGAACAGGTACTCAGTAATTACTTGTGAGTTAGCTGTTAATTGATTTACACCCATTTCTGTTGCTGTGTTTTTGTCCCTCTACAATCTCAGTCCCACCAGGCCCGTAAAAATAAGTAAAATGTGAAGTCTAGCGTAGCTGGTATGCGTTAAACACATTTGCTCTTAAAAGGGATCCCATTTATCTCAGTTTGTTCAAGGGTTGGCCACACAGTATCTTACATCTCAAGAAAGCGAGCAGGAGTGGCTAGTGAGCCATGTGGAGCATATTCAAAATCCACAATTCCTGGAAACATATTCATTTTCTGTTTTAGATATTTGAGAACTAAACAATAAATTGCAGTCTGAGGAAATATTAGCAGCCTGCATTCACAAATCTCTCCCAGCTCACTTTCCTTGCTTCCTCTCTTCCCTCCATGACCTACAGTGGTCTCCTTTTTCTGTAGCTCTTTGCGTCCTTCAGAGGGGCCGACTGGTGAAACACGGAAATATCTGTAGAGAGATGTGGGAGGATCTGTGAGAGGGAGAGGTGGAAGTGACTTCCTGACTTTCCAGTGTCCTTAAGGCTTTACTCTCTGCTCAGCCCCAAAAGTCTATTGTCCACAGGTGTATCTCCTGCACTTCCCATCACAGCACCAAGTGCAGACAAGGTAAGTTGTTCCTTCCAGAAGAATGACTGCAACCCATACTGGCCTATCACAGCATCGCTTCTTTGCTTTCCTTCATACACACTCATGTGCTCGCTCACACACACACACACACACCCCACTGCAAGGTGGACCTCAAAAAATTCATTCTGGATGGACTGGGGCTCTCCCTGAGTAGGTACTGTTTTCTATGCTAATCAGCAACTTTAGAGCAATGAAGTGCTGAAGCCTAGTCCCTGAGGACGAGTTCAGAGGTCTGCAATTAAAGGCAGATGGCGGATGACGTCAAACCAGGAAAGGTCTGATAGGGATGGAGAGTGACCACTGACCCCTTCCAGCGCTGAGTGTCAGTGGTAAACCTGCTTCTAGAAGGATCTCTCTCCTACGGATTGGTGAACTCCCGGACCACAGCCTGGCCAGGGCAGCACCTGGCAGGTGGCAGCAGCTTTCAATAAGCTCGTGCACAACTAAGTGAATCAGTGCATCGGTGTAAACCAAAAGGCAGAGCTAAAATACACAGGAATAGAACCAGGATCTTAGACCTTCCACACGTGATTTTCTTTGTGATGACGATAAAAACAAAAACCGGCATTTGTACAAGCAATAATTGGAACCAGCAACCTTCACGTGACAACTTGCTTGTCAAATGCAGAGATCCACCAAACTGAAACGGTAAAAAGGGAACCAACATGCGACAATTAAGACACATCTGTATGCATCTGGGCATTCTTACATTCTTACAGAATCCAGAATTTTTTTTTTTTTTTTTTTTGCAAAAAGGCTCCTTTTTACTGACAAATATTAGAAAAGTCTGCCAAGCTTCAGGTACTTCAGCAATTCACACAAGTGTAGCTTGTCATGCAGCAACAGACAGAAACAAGGACCCCAAAGGTGGGGACTAGAGTGTTAGAGCAGAAACTGGCTGTTGCCCTTGGAGCATCCATCCAGCCTCTTCCCATCTTTTCAGTGAGGCAGGTCCAGTAACAGATTCTGCTTAAAAGTACCTAAGTACTTGCTACCTTAGCACTGTCCCAAAAAAGACTTTTGTAGCCACTTGTTCCTGTTCAAACCCCAAGCCGCTCCCTCCGACTTGATCAGGGGTAAAAAAAAACAACAATCCCCCACAATTCTTGAGTGTCTTATGGCTGGCCTGGCTTTTCCTGAGGCTGTGCTTCTCCTGACAGAAGTTTCTGCAGAGTAGGTGGGGTCCCTTCTGCTGGTCCTCTTCTTCTCCAGGTTCTCTGTCTAAGGAAAAGTCTGCCAGGGATCCTTCTAGGACAACTTCACCCCACCTGAGCTGCTCATCTTTACTCCACTCCATAACTTCCAGCACGATGTGCCCCCACCCCAAACAAACTGTAGTTACAACAACATACAAACAGAAACCTCATCGTTTTAGGAAAACGTGTTCCATCCCAAGGCCTAAACTCCTAAGTCACCTTAGCACCACTCTCTTCCCAAAACTGTGTTTGTCAGAGGCACCGTGTGGCAGCCTTTGACCCCCCCCCCCGCCCCCCACCCCACCCCACCCCACTCGCTACCAATGGTGAAAAGTAGAAGTTTATTTTTTAAGGGAGGACTTCACAAGGCAGGAGGAAGAGAACAGACAGGAACCGGGTCCTAGGCCAGGCCTGAGGCTTACCCGACACATGTCAGAACTGGCTGAGAACTCCACGCTCTCCTCTCACCTTCAATCCATGGGCAACCCAGGTCCACTTCGGTAAATAAAAATGCCCCTGCCTAATATGCCTAAGGGCTGCAAGCGAGCCCCTCGCGTCCTGACCACATCCCTCCTCCACTGCGGCATCTAGGAATCAACCAGCATCCTCAGGTTGGGGGCCGGGGGGAGGCAGACACCTAGAAACTGCTGTGCCCATCAGACTAGGGAAGGGTACTGGATGGAGGGGCAGCTGGGATTCCAGGGCCCACACCCGCCGATCAGGTCAAGGGGCAAGGACCAGCAGAGACCGCTGCTGGCCGGAGCCCGCAAGAGAGTGTAGGAGAGGCCGCTGGGCCACTCGGCCACGGGGGACCGACTCGCGTCCTGGAGGCGGGATCGCGGGGTCAGCAGGCCCAGGGCCGCACATGCTCGCACGCCCGGGGGCTGCGCCCCAAAGGCGCCCCGGCGGGCAGTGAGCCCGGACAAGTTCCGGCCACGAGGAGGGGCAGGACCCCCGGTGGCCGGGAGGCGCGGGCCGGCCGGGACTGAGTAGTGAGCGGCAGGTGGGAGCAGGAAGCCGAAACAGCAGCCCTGGAAGAGTCGGCCGGGAGAGGCGCCGCGGAAACGCGGTTCCCAGCGAGCAGCAGACAAAGGCTCGGTGCGCACGCGGTGGACGGTGGCGCCGGAGCCCCGCGCTCAGGGCCGCGAGCAGCCGCGCCCGACCTGGCCGGCGCCAGAGTCGCCCAGTGTCCAGTGGGCGCGACCTCCGGGCCCCCGCGGCGCTCCCACCCGCCCCCGGTCTCCCGTCCTCACCTCGCTCGCCCTCCATCCACGACAACGGCGACCCCCTCCTCTGCGCACCGGGCGCCTCTTCCCTTAACATCTCCCGCCTCCTGCCTTCCAGCGAACCTCTGCCTTGACTATTCTACTCAGTCTTATCCCCCTCCCCCGTGACACGCCTTCTGCCACCCCTGCTCCAGCGCGCTCTCAGCCCCGCACCCGGGGCTGGGGAGGCGGAGTGGCCGTGGTCGGCCTGGGGGAGACCGGCAGCGCCTAGTCTCCTCCACCTTAACGTCCCATTGTCCTTCCTTTTACCAACCCGAGCACCAGCCAACCCCCAGGATTTGGAGAAAGAGGACTCTTAGCGGAGGTGCACCCATTTCCACCCGGCTAGTCCATACTCTGGAACAGGGTCAGGCGGGGGTCGCGGGGGGGGGAGATCGGCCTGGGCCCCGACACAGAACCCCGGGGAACCGCGAGTGCCTTCACCTTTGGGAGCGCGTGGCTCGGGGGCCCGGAGCTGCCCTCGCCCAGCCAGGGGATTCAGCGGGCGGACGCCCCAAGCGAAAGGAAGCGCGTGTACTCGAGCCAAGTGTTCCCAGGCTAAAGAGAGAGGAGCCTGGCGTAAATGATCACAGGGCAGAGAGTATAAAGACGTGCCCGGCAAGTGTGGCCAGAAACACCACCGCGGGACCCGAGGCGGGCAGCAGGTCCTGTTCTAAACGCCCGGCTCCAGGTCACCCTTCCCCCGCACGCACGCGGAGCCTGGGAAACCCCGGTGTCCCGGCGCTGACGGACGCTCCCGCGCGCCACCAATGTGTCTCCAGCCTCCCGCGTCTCAGGAGAAGCCCGCTGGGCGCTAACCGCCCGGGGCGCACGCATCCTGCCCGCCGCCCATCGCAGGAGGTTCCCTTCCCAGACCTCCACTCCCTCCCCCCCACCCCGCCCAAACGCGGGAATGTGGAGCCAGGCCACTTACTGGGGCTCAGGAAACACTCGGTCAACCTTCGGAAGCAGCTCGAATTATTAGAAGGTCCATCTTCCATGTCGGAGCCGAAGAGCAGCGAGGACGCGGTGGCGAGGGCGAAGCCGGCGCCTAGGGGCCGCCTCGGAGTTCGGCCGCCGCCGCCTGGGCTGGGGCCGGGGCCGGGGCTGGGGCCAGGGCAGCCCCCGCCGGCGCCCGGGAAGCCGGGGCAGCCCCCGCGGCAGGCGGCCGGGGCGAGCGCGAGCCGGGGCGGCGGCGGCGGCCGGGGCCCGGCGCGGGCTGGGAGCAGCAAACCCTGGAGCGCAGGGGAGAGGAAGAGCCGCCGCCGCCCGCCGCCGCTGCCACCGCCGCCGCGGTGACTACTGCTGGGGGGGACGCTCAAGGGAGCTGCCTCTTGTCCTCCTCCTCCTCCTCCGCCAGCATCGCCGCCGCCTCCTCGAGCTGCCGCTGCGCCCTCCCTTCCTGGGAGACGCACGGGGAGGTGAAAGGCAGAAGAGGAGGGGAGCAGAGAAGGAGGGGGCGGGGGGGGCGGCGGCCAGAAGTAAAAGGAAGATGGAGAGGAGGAGGGGACGGGGGAGGAGAAGGCGAGCGCGAAGGGAGCGCGGGCCGCGACCCGGCCGCCGCCGCCGCGCGCAGGCAGGGCGCCGGGGCCCCCAGCGGGACTGGCGCGGCCTGCGGTGGAGGGGGGCGGGCGCGGGGGCGCGGCGCGCTCGGTCCGGCCGCGGCCAGGCCGCTCGGGGGCCGGGCCCGGGCTCGCTGCGCTCCCCCCGCCGGTGGCGCTGCGCCTGGGCTCCGGGCGGAGTTTGCCGGGGCTGGAACCCGGCTCGTCTCCGGCCGCCGGCAGGGGGGCCTGGGGGCGGGGTGCGAGCGGCTCTTCGGGGCTGGCCATGGCCCTCCTCCTCGGGCCGCGGTGGGGGCAGGCCGCCGGCGGGAGGGGCGCGCCGCGGGCCCGGACTCGGCGGGCTCCGCCCCCACAGGACCTGCCCTCCCCGGCCAGTCGGCCCGAGCGTCGGTCTGGTCCTTCTTCCCGGCTTCCGCGCCCTTCCCGGCCCAGTCTTCACATCGTGTTCCTCTTTGGGTGCGGGAGGACCTCGGGCCCGGGGCGAGTCCCCGGCGGCGGCGCCCGGCTGCTGGCTGGCGCGCACAATCGGCGTGCTCCCGGCCGGGCGAGGGGCGGCTGAGACGCTGCCTGCAAGCGTGGCGTGGTTTGTGCGCGCTCCGGTGGCGGAGCCTCGCCGATGGCTCGAAAGCAGCGGAGAAAAGCGCCGCAGTGCCGCTGCCCGTAGAGGCGGTGGCAGCGGCTGCAGAAGACGCCCACTGGCGGAGCGGGCGCTCCCCACGCCGCCGCCGTCCGCGCCCACGTAGCGCGCCCCGCCGCGACTCGGCCCGGCGGCGCCAGGTCCCCGCACCCCGGCGGCCCTCAGCTGACAGCGTGCGCCCCGGGCCGGAGCGGAAGGGCAGGGGAACGCCTGAGTCTCTCCGGGGCGTCGTCACATCTGGGTCTGGTGTTCCGGATTCTAAACCTGCAGGCCTGCAGCTGCTCCAGCTGTGAGCTGCTGGGCGAGCCACGTCGGCCTGTCCCTTGCCCGAGCCGAGGAACCCTCCTGGCGGGCCAGCAGCTCCAAGCGAGCTGTGCTCAGAGCTCCCGGAAGGAGGCTTCCAACTCGGACGTTTGGTTGGAGTTTAAATTAACGAATAGTGATTACAATAAACTAAGGTTTAGAGGCTGGTTCATCCACAGGACTCCCTTTGCTATACTCACTTTGAAACAAACTTGGTGTGCACAGCCCCGTTTGCTCCGGTGAGGTCAGAGAATGGAAAGGGCAAACCATGGCTCATAAAAGAAAATGTGTGAGATCATCGCCCCAAAGCTCTGAGGGCCGCCTCGTCTCCTGCAGCTTGCTCGGGACAACACCCCCCCGCCCACTTCCCCAGTTCCGAATCCCGATAGCTGCTACTGCAGGGAAATGTGCCGCCCAATGGGCGCTCAGAACAAGGAGGCGCCAGAAGTTTGGAAAAGTTGGAGCGCCGAAGCGCACAGACGCGCAGGTGTCCGTCTCCCCGCCGGCGCGCGCGCAGCGGAGCCGCCGCCGCAAACCGGGTCCGAGTCGAGGGCGGCGGGCCTGCTGCCACCCGGTGGGACGGGCTGTCCAGACTCCCTGGACTAGGTCACCTTCCCAGGAGTGGAGCACGCGCGCCGAAGCGCAGCTTTCGCGAAGGGCAAGGCGGTCACCTGAGCGCGGGGCGTGCGCGGCGCTGCACCCGCTCGGCCGACGCAGGGCACGGGGCCCCCGGCGTCCCCCCGGCCCCAGGGCCATTTCTCGCCTCCCGCATGTTCTTCTCTCCGTCCAGTTCTCAGGTGTTTTTATTTTGAAGTGTGCTCCAGAGTCTTCCCAAGTCTGTGCTTTTCCCCACTCCCATCCGAACATCCCGCAGCGGAAAAGGGCATATTTGTATTTGCACCAAACTGGGCAGGTGGGGCGCCCAGGACGCGGGGCGGCTCTACTCCCCCAGCAAAGCCCCTGGGCGTTTCCGCGATTGCCGGGCGGACTCCGAACGTTGCGCTTAGCGGGCGCCAGCCCTGGCACTCATTAGATTGGAATTTCCAAATTTGCGGAACAAGGAAAAGATTCCGGTGACTCTTACCTTACTGAAAGGGCATTTTGCCTTTACTTTTTCTTTTTTCTTTCTTTTTTTTTTTTTCGGGGAAGAAAAAAACTAGAATAATTGAGCAATGCTGCCCAGGCTTCTGCTGCAGGCTCCCGGCTGACGCGTCTGGCTGCGCACACCCGCGCTTGTTACTTCTCTGGGAGTCGCGCGTTTTTGCGCAGGCTGCGGTTTGGGCCCCGCGGGGAGGGTCTCCAGGGCTGCCCACAGGTTTGGGGAGGATGTATTTCTACTCCGAGTGTTTCCTGTTCATTCCTTTGCATGCGAAATGTTTCTCCCCGTCGTTTAAGTTTTCTTAGTTGCCTTTTGGGGATCATAAAAGTTCTTTCCAGTTACAAAAAAATTTACATTTAACTTGAATATAAGCCCCCTCTGTACGGGTGCGGGGCGCAAGGCGCCGAGCGGAAACATCAAATATTTGTTCTCTGAGTCTCTGTTAAATCAGGGCGCAAACTTTAGAATTTTCACTAACCCTTTTCTGGAATCAAACTGCTTTCTGTCTTTCATCCTTCTTTTCTCCAAATGCTTGCTAGAAGGCACACAGTTCCTGGACAAATTAAAAATGACAAAGCATGACAACGGAAAAGGAACAGGTTGAGGAGATGTTTACTATCGATTACATTTGTTAAGTGTTCTCCCTACTCAATATTGGAGTCCACTTCCGTTAATATAAGTCTAATAGGCACTCAGCCACTTTTCCTTTCTTTGTGAAACACTGTTTAGTCAAAGATTTAAATTACAAACACAGACACAAAGGCTCTCACTCACCCTGTGTTCAGGTGTTGCAACACCTGTAGAATGTGTTTCTTGTGGATGCTTTTCCTTCTCTTTGAGCTTGTCTGGTGATGTATCAGAAAAGGGAGAAGATTGTCACTAAATATTAGTTACTTCAAACCTTTTATGAATAAACTCAGTGGCCCATAATCAAGAGAACTCTGCATTCTGATAGTCCCCATAAACTTTGCAATTTAGTTATATGTCAAAATGTTATCAGGAAACAGCAGAATTTAAGCACAACTGAAATTATCAGTTGTAACTCCAGGAGCATAGGAAGAACCCTGGCGGAAATTCACACCCCCTACAATGCTCTTCCTGAAATAAACGACGTTCCTGATTCTCAGTTGAGGAAATGCCAGCCTACACCACAAGGAGTAAAAACTAAAAGTATATTAACAGGGAAGTTAACACCAGGAAAAGTGCCAAAATTACCATGATCATTACCAGCAGTTCAACATTTTAAAAGTTTATAAAGCATTTGTCTCTGCTCTTTACCAAGGAAAGTGATCAAGAAAGAAGTTTATATTGGTCATGAAACATGTTGGTGGACCTGTGCAACCATAAGTATATTTAAATTCTCCAAACGTTCCTCCATATATTGTTATTTTTAAATCGAATTAATTCTATATTAATTTTAGTATTCTATGCATAACAATTCATTTATAGATGACACGATGTCTGCCTGATTATTATCTACTTTGAGTTATATGCTCTTAAAAACATTTTAAAACATGGATCAAAAGTAGAGCCTAAGAAATTTTAAAAATGATGATTTTCCTCATAAAACTATGGAATTTCTTTATGATAATTTAACCATACACCCCTTTTAATAGTCTCAGAGTTACTTTTACAATAGGTATGGTTAATATTTTACAAATGCTTTGACCAACGTGGAGGCCTTTGTCTTAATTGATTTTATTTTACACCTTTTGACATTAGTACTTACAGCTATAAATTTTATATTGCTAACTGATTCGTGAATAATGTTTTCTCTTTTAAAATGCTAGTAACCTTCCTCTATATAGATATAAAACAAAGTTTCATTAAATGTTAAGCTCATCTACCTATACAGACAAGGTCTATTTTAAAAAACCACTTTCTCTTTACCTTGATTTTAATGTTCATGGCTTATTTAAAAAGCATACTTATCTGAGCAAAATAATTCATAAGCATGTGGCTATTGCCCCCAAGCTCAGTAGAACCATGTGGATTCCACATGTCAGACTTTTCCATTTAATTGCTAGTAAATTATCAACATATATATAATTCAGCTGCCATATATCACCCAAACTTTCTGCATTCTAATAAGATAATTTCTTCATTATCTAACATGTTAAAAATGAAGTTCAGTGGCCAGGCATTTATTCACACCCTCCCAACTCCACCAGATCCCTCACTATTAGCTCTAAGTTTGTCTTTCCAGGAAACATCCTTCAATTTTTCTCATCCCCAATCCATCACAGCTTTGTGGTCTAGACTCCTGGAGCTCATGTATTTTATCTCCACATACAAATGTGTTGCATTAAATCTCTTCTTAAGAAATTTAACACACAGATAATTTGCAATGACAATCCCATTTTCAACAGCTTGATAGCAGGGGTCCTGCTTCTTTTAACACTCGTAAGCTTTAATAAAGGCCAGTACACAATAGGCACTCAATGATTGCTCTCCTGCATGTCACCTGCATGCCAACTGGTTACACATTTCTATCAGTGTTGATATTAACAAATCTTGACTAAAGGGAGGCACGCATTCTTACAGTATAGTCATAGTCCAGCCTAAAAAAAATGGCGGTTATAATTTCAGTAAGAAAAATATTATTATAAAAGAGACAACCTTGAAAATAGACCAAAGGTGACAAAAACAATTCCATCAGCTACCCTTAATCTTCCTAGATCTTCAGGTTCAATTAAATTGTTATGAATTCAAACAAATTAACTATAAAACATACTACAATTTTATTATTGCTTTACATTATAAAACCACTAAAAACCAGTATGGGTTACATTATTCTTCGTTAAAAAACATCAAAATAGTGTTTAGTTTTTCAATGAATTTTTTTTAGATAGCAAGCAGATTGTTAAAACATTAGTATGCCAAATAAATCTTCTTAAGTAGCCATACCTTCTGAAAAAGGGGTTAAGTGTGTTCCCTGATGAATAAGATCCAAGTGGAAATTTTCGTTACTCAAAAGCAAAACATTTAGTTCCCTTCTGAAAATAAGCTCTGCTTAATGGCTGTGGGTGTCTCACCCTGAGGATACTGGTGTTAAAAGTGCTGCTGGGGTTATATAAGCGACCCTAAGTTCTCTGATCACCGTGTGTGAGCATTAACTCTTATATAACACTGCCCTGTTATGACACAGAACTCCATTTTGAAGATGATGCCATTAAAAAAATATCAAATCACTTTAGAAACCCACTAAGATTTGTAGAATGCCAAAGCAGTTTTCATTTCTCAAAAACATACAGTTTAGAATATAACCGTGAGATCTGGTTAAATAATCAACACTTTCACCAAACTTTTACAAGTCAGATGTATCAATTTCATTTGAGACTGTGTTTCAAGAGTCAAATAAAAGTAGTATGAGAGAATTATATGTATTATATATATACAATAGGCCTAAAAGAAAGAAATACTTCTTTAGCAGAACTGAAGTCCAGTTAAAGAATTTAAGTGGAAAGTGAACATGGAGGGGCATTAGGGATAAAAAAATAGGGACTAGGGAGTAGCTTAACTTACTCAACAGGGTATGTCCTTATCTGAACACCTTAGGTACAAATGAGCATAGAGTTTCATGAAAGGTTGCCAAAATTCCTACTGAGTGTGTCCCACCATGATGAGTACCTTCATGCCCACACAAATGATTGTGTGATATTTGAATAGTGTATTGTTAACGAGGTTTGAAATAAGCAGGTCTTCGTCTGTGGCTTGGAAGTCTTTTTCTTGCAAATATTATTTTAGTTTAAAATAATGAGCCTTGACATTTATACAAGGGGTCTGATTCAGTTATGGGAAAAAGAAAAATTGGTGACTCTTACAGAGTTGTCTCAAAACTGAGGATCAAAATGGCTCATTGCATCCAGAGAATTAAATTCCTTTCTGTTCATCTCAGAAAAAATAAGAAAGCTATGGCCTGGGGCTCCTAGTTGTGTTGCAGTCTGGACCATGATTGGAAGAGCATTTAAAGGTATGCAGTGGAGGCGGGTTCATTCACATGGGTGAATTGTTCTGACATCAGGCCTTGACTTATAAAGCCAGATTTTCCCCTAAGCTTCTCTTATTAAAAGTGCCCAAAAGAAAAAGGAGAGTGAGAGAGAACTTTATGCTGCGACATCCCTGAGCTACTGACATCCATTGCTACGTCAGCCATGCAGTGCTGGGGCAAATTTTTCAAGGATTTCTATTTGACATTATGGAAGGCCCCTGTCTAGACTATGTCAGCCCTCCTTGCTGGCACACTCACCATCCGGTGTCTGTAAAAGCAACATTTCCATGTGACCTATAACTACAACTTTGTATATTAAATCTTTTGAAATGGACCCTTATGAGAAAAAATAACTCTCAAAAGCCCAAAGATAAGCAGCCTTGTTTTGTAGCCTTTTGTTATTTATATGACTTGACAGAGCACCAGAGAAATTTGCCAACATCTTTCAGATTGGTAGTTTAAGAAAGGGGAAGTTAAGACCATGTATCTTCCATAATCTCTAGACACATTCATTTTGTTTGGTTCAGAAATTGGTGTTTAATAAATTTCTGCTTTTGTGCTGCATTGGTTAATGTTGTAGTCATCAACAAAGGTATGGTCAAAAAAAGTGGAATTTCCTCCCCACGGAGCTCATTTGCGTCCACATGTTGCTCCTGACGTTTAAGCAGTCATTTGATAGCATTTCATTGTTTCACACAGAATAGCAAGGAGTATGGTAGCTAGTCAAACACGTGGAGGTCACCTGAATTCAAATCTGTTTCTTCACTGACTCCAGGTCACTAGTTAGATTATTACTTTCTAGCTGTGTACATGAAAGTTTACTTTTCTCCTTCTCCTTCTGGCACTCCACGGCGGTAGAGATTTCCATTGGAAGTTTCCAGAAATCCGCACCCAGGAGTCGTGGGCTCCTGGCACATTATTATGTACTATGCCTATTGTTGTTCAGATAATCCTACTTAAGGACCCTTGCCCCGCTCAATAACCACCATCACTGCTATCATTACGAAAAAACAATTATTTAGCATATCAACTCTAGCTGAAAAAATATACTGTAAAACCAAACATACCCTTCTGATCTGAAATCTCCATTTTACTTTCTACTTGTGAGATGTTGGTCTGCTGGGCACTATGAGCGTCCAGCTGAGGGACATGATGAGGGCACGTGAGGTGAATGCCGACTTTCCAGAAAAACACACCAAAGCTGAGTGGCATTAAATAATTGGTTGATTATGCTTTCCATGTCATAGTGGTCATTTTTTAAAGGACCCAGTTGGCCCAAGCTCAAGTCTGTACACTTGTGGTTGAGCTGGGCAGGAAGGGAACATCTGGAGGCTGAATTTGCTCAAGCTGCGCCACCTGGCAGGGGGCCAGGAACAATAATCCTGCCACACATGGATGGTTAAGGTGGCTTGTGGGGAATCGGAGAGAGAAAGCTGCAAGTAATTTGCACATTCTCTGTACACTTTGTCCACCCTCTCCTTCCAAAGGCTCTGAGGGTGGGCTTCTGGTCCTGAAGGAGCATCCTGATCTGAGGAAGTGTTTTATGGTGTATGAACTAAGATACCCCTAATTCACTTCTTAACATGAGTCACCAAAAAATGCATTGGAGTGAAATGCGGAAAACAAGAGTGGCTTTAGGGCAATTCCACCATAGTTACCATTCAGCTGTGGTTTTCCCATCCATAGCGTAAAGGCCTTACCACAGGGACACTGAGAAATATAATAGGACATCATTAACTCAAATGCAGCTCATTTGGTAGTAAAAGTTTAGAAATGTTAACATGCCCATTCTGAAAGATTCTCCTACTTGATTTAAAAAAATGGAATGGAACAGTTAAAACCAAGTTAAAAATAACTGTGACTTTGATAATCTCACATAATTGACAAATCGTGATAGAATCACCTTAAGTTAAATGTGAGTATTTCCTATAAATGCCTTGTCCTAGTTTCTGGAGTTACCTAGAAGCAGCAGCATAGTTGATGGAGAAGCTGCTCAGGTTACAAGTAGAGAGAGGACTTAGGATTCCTAGGGTCTTAAGAATACCCCAAAATGTCAGCATTATGCACCTAAGGTGAAGAACAAGAATGGGGATAAATGTATTCAAACAAATTGAGAAGTTACGGTGGCATGGGCACCCTTTCGGTGAATTACGGTAGAGTCCCCATGTATGAAGGAGCTGTTGATCATCTTATAGTTGCAAAGTGTCTCTCTTGATCATATTCCACTGTCTTCTCCATAACTGTTGGAGTCTTAACAAGTGACACTTTATGTCTCTGTGGCCTGTAGTTAACCAATCCGCTTTTCAGATTAGGCTACACTGGTGAAGAGATGAAATTTCATAGGTTTTCAATGTATCCATGTGAAGTCATCCTTTTTTGGCAAGAAGTTCACTATTTTTGAGGCATAATGAGTGGATGATCCTTGCTATAAATTACCAAAGTCTACTTATTTTTGTGAATATCATTCAATGACACAGGCTAGAGTGAAACCCTCTTTGTGTTTTAACTGCTTTGATGACATTTTCCTCACCCTCTTTCCCAGCGACTGGTAAACTTGATAATTTTATTTTTTTAGAGATGCAATGACACAATAACCCATGAGTGATCACAGAGTATGTCTAACGCCTGAAGAGTGTGAATACCACCCAAGAATGTTGGCCCACTTTCTCGGGAGAACCGAACACACACACACACCATTTACACAGCCACTTGTGAGTTAAGTCAACCCAGGAGGAGAAAATAAATTGCTCACTCTGCCACCTTCACATTGACTATTTAGTATGTCTCCCTATGAATATGTTCATTATGGTTGCACTCAAAAGACTGTTAATTTATTCCCATAACAGCCTTCGGAGGTAGCTTTTATGGCTAGGATTGAGGCCCATTTTGTATATTTTTCACACATGGATTATAAATGTGAAAAAAAAGCAGCTATGGAAGGCAAATTAGAACTTTTGTTTTCCCGTTTAGATATATTTCATGTGCTTTATTCTCCAAGGCAAAATGTTCGCATTCAGTATTCCCAGATTTCTATGTTTATTAAGGTGAGATCATTTTAAAGAGGGCTCGGTTAAGATGTTCCTCCCATATCAAAGCAAGCTTACACACGAAATAGCCCTATTTTGTAGCTGCGTTAGTATGTATGTTGTTAAAATCTATCCATCAGTTATTAGTCAAACCTTATTTTTTTAAGTAACTAAAATACAGGTCCAATCAGATTTTATTTTTTGAACTCATTTAAGTAAGTTTTCAGAAGAGAGATCAGTACAAGCAGATAAATCTGTGAGTCACTAAAACTTCCCTTTGGATCCTGCATTTAGAAGCTGATGCTCGGTTACGAAAAAAAGGGAAGATTTCCACAGAGTTTATCAGAAACTCATTAATTGCATCAAAGCATGCATTACTCATATATATCTTCCTGGTCAATGGGATAAAGCAGATTTTTAGCTTAACCACAGCGTTTTAGCATAACTTCAGCAATTCACTGTGGCTGCCGGAGTTGTCAGCCTTTCTTGGATATAAAAATCTACTCTCCTTCCTTTTACAGTGGATTAAAATAAGGTAACTGCAGTGGGCCCACCACCTCTAGCAATTCAATCTGGAACCAACCACTTAACACGTCCCAGAGCTGTCATTTCTACGTGAACTCATCCAGAAGGCGTCGCCAAGCTCAGTATAACTCTGAAGAAAATAGAGTTAGTGAAAAACTTTTTTAAATTTTTTGAATCTTTTCTTTGGTTCATAAAATTCACATTTCACTTTATATCACTGCAGGATAAATGAACGACAATCATAATTCCTTGGCACCGTGAAAAAATTATGGTAATGGTCATGGCTAGAGAAGGGGATGGTACACGAAGTCTGTTTGGTGGGGGTAAGTTTTAATTGAAAAGTAAACGTGTTGATTCACAATCACAAAATACGAACTGAAAGTTTTGCAACAACAGAAAAATCCAAGATTAGTATAAATGGTTTTTAAATAAGAGCCAAAACTAAGTGTAGCAAGTTATTTTGCTCTCATAAAAGCTTGTCTCCAAAGCCCCAAACTAATGGCAATGCATGAGTTTTGCATGGCAAAGAATTTAAAGGCGGACTAAAAAGCATGGTTTATTTGCTGAATAAGCCGTCGCTAAGTACAGCATGACTGAAGAAGATGCAATTGGTGAAAATGTGAACTTTTCAACAGATAAATGAGATTGAAGGAGGAGAAACCATTATAAGTGAATTTAACACAGATCCCGTGTTAATGTGTAAACTCTCCCAGTGCATTGATAAAGAATTTGATTTACAAAAGTCAGCATCACACGTCAGGAGTCTGTAACCCTGCTTTGATGCATACTGTTCCAAAATAAGGAAAGCATAGCAGTTAAATATTCTCAATTGCTTTCTTACATGCCACGGCATATTTGGCTTTATTAGACCAATGTAGCTTCTTTGCTGGTTTTGGAAAGCCAAGGGTTAAAATCTAGGTCCCCAGGGCTGGAGTCACCATGATGCAGTGGTAAGAGGGACCCCTCGAGATCCTGAGACCCTCCCACCCACAACTCAGGCCTCTTTAGCCACTCCCCGTCTCAAAGAATCAGTTTATGTATTTATGTTTACTTTCTATTTTATATGCTATTAGTCTCAGCTATTTATGAATTTTGTCTACACTTTCATTTTTTGTTTGTTTTCTAATTTTTCATGATGTGTACTCAGCTCTTTTATTCTAAGTCTTTCTTCTTTCATGTTGAAAGCATTTCCACCCAGACATTTTCCCTGAGTTGAGCTTTTGGGGATCCCATAATCTTCAAAATAAAATAGTCCCCCTTTGATACATTTCTAGATAGTTCTTAATTCCAGTTTTAGTATCTTCTTTGATGCATAGGTTATATAGAAGTGTGTGTATCAATTTCAAAGTGGTGAAGAAGAATTTCAGCCACATTGCTATTATTTTATTTTTTTGGATTATAGTAAAAGAATGTGGCCTGTAAAATTTCAAATTTTAACGTTTGATTAAAGTGTTCTCTGTGTCTACGTATATGCTCAACCTTTGTGAAGGTCTGGTGGGGAAGGGGGTGTGAGCTGAGCAGATCCTCAAGAAAGCACACACGTGTCTTTGTTCTGGAGACAAATTGGCCAGGTTCAAATCTTGCTTTTACCTCCTTCCAGCTGTGTGTCTCTGGACAAAATACAGAACTTCTCTGAGCTTCATTTTCCATCTTTAAAGTGGGAACAATAATAATATCCACCTCCTAGTGTTGCCGTGAGAATTAGAGAAGATTATGTCTGTAAAAATGCATAGAATGGTGCCTGGCAGGGAGTAAACATTCAACAGATAGAAATATTACAAAAAAAAACAATTGGTCTCTGGAGTCGCAACAGACCTGGTTTTGAATCCTACATCTGCCTCACCCTAGCAACCCTTGGGCAAGTCATTTTAGACATAACGGTGAGGATTCAGACAGAAAATGCATGGAAACCATTAGACCAATGCCTGGCATGGCGCAAATGCCCCATTACTGGACCTGCTATCTTTATTAGGGCTATAAAATGAGACTGTGTAGTCTGATGTGTGTTCTTAGCTAATGAGCTTTTAGCCTAACTGATGATTCTTAAGGGCCCACCGAGGACAAAGAAAGCTAATGAACTTGTCACAAAAGAAGCATAGAAACCACCAGCAGCTCAACGTGCCCAGAGATTGCTCTCCGGACAAGACCACAGAGCAGAGAGTAGCCTACTGTCTATGAACGTTGTAACACTCACTTTCAAAACTAGCTTTCAATTAGGGATTTTACACGTGTTTTGTGGGTATCTCTCATCCCCCATTCTCAGAGCTAGGAGAAATGTGGTTTATACTGAATGCCTTTTCTTTATCTACTCTTAGACCTCATCCTCCTCTGGTCTTCATCCACAGCACACATCAATCCACCACAACCAGGGCCTTTTCTTCTGGGGAAAACGATCAAAGTTTTCAAGCTTGCATTTTTAGCATAAGTCATTGTAATGATGAGAAGAGAGGTAAAACATCACGATGACTTGATATTGGAAAATCAATGGTTTTCTTTCTCCTGTGCCTGCCCTAAAAATATTGCTACATTTTTCATGTAAATTTGCTATTCTGCAAATAGGCAACTCTTCCTATGCTTTTGAAAGCCTGAGATCTAAGTATCTGCTTTGTTTGCTTGTTTTTGTTTTGGAGGACACATATTAAGCAAAAAGACCAAACCATAAAACTTCACATTTTATCCTTGGAAAGTATAAATAAAATTAGACTACGAGCAGGCAAATTGTTAGCAGTGCTTCTATATGCTTGGGTCTAAAATAAGGGTTTACCTTTATTGATAAGAGTAAAGAGTACTATTCTCTAAGTATATTCTGTGTATTGAGAAGGGGAAAGAAGCCTTTAAAATATTTAATTCAAATTGGTCTTAGATGATTTGCACTCTGTTTTTAGCTAAAATAAGATAATTTAAAATCAAATGTACAAATACTCTCATGGGTGCCCACATGTGTGGAACCCCCTAAAGGAGATTTGCAAACTAAAAAGGACTCTCTCCTCTTCCCAAATCACCTCAGTCAGGCCAATGAAGAAAATCCAGAAATGGTGGGTGCGGGATTGAGGGCACCTGACTGCCAACCCTTGCACCGTACCAGGAAATCTCTCAGGTACACATTTAACAAATACAGTCATGCATCGCTTAGTGATGGGGATACATTCTGAGAAACGCGTCTTTAGGCAATTTCATCGTTGTGCGAACATCATGGAGTATGCTGAAAGGGAATAAAATTTGCCACCCCGAGATGTGTCTCTTTAACATGAGGATTATTTTAGGATGATTATTTTTAAGACACAAAAGACTCAAAGTTCTTCTTGCCACCTCCCCCTTAACTGTCTAAAAGAATTCAGGTAAAAAACCTGTCTCAGGAATTCAGCCATCACCTTAGCATCACATGAACTAGGTGGTGGGCACGGAGGAACCTGGAAAAGCCTGTGGGTTGGGCTCCCCTCTGTGTTCTTCTGTCTCTGTGCCTCCAAACGAACACTGGTTTTCCAAAAGTTTGCTCCTTTTCACCTACCTGTGAATTGCCTTCCTTCCCTTTGAAGTCCCTGCCTCTCCCCAGCCATGACATCTTCTTTTGTCTTTAGCTGAGGATGGTATTTAAGGTGAGGACTTCAGCCATCTTGGTGACTTGGTTTTCCTGAGTTTCTCCCATGTATACATGTTATTGAACTTTTGTTTGTTTTTCTCTTATTAATCTGTCTCATGTCAATTTAATTGCTAGGAAGGCCAGAAGGACCTAGAAGGGTAGAGGAAAATTTCTTCCTCCCCTACAGTATTTACACAAACGCACCAGCCTAGATCATCTAGCTACTATACACCTAGGCTATATGGCACTAATCTTATGGGGCCTTACGTCACATATGCAGTCCATTGTTGACAAAAATGTCATTATGGGGCACATGACTATATGAATTGGGTGTTTGCTGTGTGCCAGGCATTATTCCAGGCACATGAGTGAACCAAAGATGCAAAAACCCCTGCTCTTGCAAAGCTTGTATTCCAGAATGGAAAATAAGAAGCAATGAATATCACAAACAAGGCAATTATGTGATGTGACAAGTGCAGTGGACAAGAAGTAGAGTATGGTGAGGTGGGTTGGTGGGTTGGGGGTGCTGGTGGGGTTTCAGTAGTGTGGTGGGGCAGGGCTCACCAAGGAGATGGTGTGTGAGCCAAGACCTGATGGAGGTGGGGGCAAGCCTGTGGGTATGTGGGGAAAGAGTGCTCCAGGCAGAGAGGATGGCCTTTGTGAAGCCTCCACGAGAACAGCATGTGTGGCTTCTCAAGGAGGAGCAGGAGAGGCAGTTGCCTGGAGTGGGTGAGGAGGAAGACAGACAGGAGTGGTCAGGAGTCAGAAAGGTAACAAGGACTAGCTCATGTGAGCTGATTAGGCTATTGACCTTGGTTTTCCTTCTTCATGAAATGGGCAAACATTGGAAGATTCACATGATCTGACTTCTCTTTTAAAAAAATCATCTTGGTGTAAGCCCCGTGGCACAGTGGTTAAGTTCACCTGTTCCACCTTGGCAGCCCAGGGTTCGCTGGTTTGGATCCCAGGTGCAGACCTACACACCACTTATCAAGCCATGCTGTGGCAGCATCCCACATATAAAATAGAGGAAGATGGGCATGGATGTTAGCTCAGGGCCAATCTTCCTCAGCAAAAAGAGGAGGATTGGTGGCAGATGTTAGCTCAGGGCTAATCTTCCTCAAAAAAAACCCAAAAATCATCTACATTTCATGTATTTTGTTTCCCCTGAATTACTCTAGAAGGATGAGGGTGTTACAGATTGACAAAGCGGCAGTCTGAATTTACACTTCTCTTCCTCTGTGTCAAGATGGGCCTGTAACCCCAAGAGTGAGCGGAAATAAAGACCGTCAAAGAGCCCTGAAAATGACTGGAGGGCCTCAAGGACCCTCTCCTCCGGCAGGATGGGCGCTAACTCATTCCCAAGAAACGGAACTGTTCTGATAACAACTTTCAAAGAGAAAGTACAAAATCTTGCCTGAAATATTGACTTTCTTCCTTCTTGTGATGGTTCCTTTTATGTGTTGATTTGGCTAGGCCATGGTACCCAAATGTTTGGTCAATTACTAGTCTGGATGTTGCCGTGAAGGCATCTTTTAGACAAGATTAACATTTAAATCAGTAGACTTTGAGTCTCTTTCTCTCTCTTTTCTCTCTCTTTCCACCCTATTGCTTCTGTTTCTCTGGAGAACCCTGACTAATACACTTCCCTATGATTCCTTAACTGTTGTCAAGCCACTACCTTTGTACTCAAACCTTTCTTCTTTGTATTTCTGGGGGAAACAAAAACCCCTGTATTACCTCTTAAGAAGCAATAACGTTTTGGGATTTATTTTTTAAATTTAAACGAGAAGTGGGAAGGTTCAAATCCTCATGATCATCTCATTTCGATTCCAAAATAAAGTTATTAAAAATTGGGCCTCTGTCCTGTTCTACTTGCCTTGTGGAAGCAGTTTTCTCTACACAAGGCGTTCTGTGCCAACCCCCAGCCCCCACCAGCGTCATTCGCAGCGTTAATCTCAAACCCTATCGCAGTGCTAAGATCACAGCTTTCCTCCACCCACACTCAGCTTCTCTCTCTCTCTTCCTCTCTTTGTACTAACAGGCTTTGTACATTAGCTGTTACCAAAAAAGAAAAAAAAATTCCCTTTGAATGATAAATTAGCATGCACATTCTTTCTCACACGTGGTGGAAATCCTATCCTAGCAACAGCCACCAAATCAACGGTCGTCCACAAGGATCTTGTCTGTTTTCTTCTAGAAAGAGATTTAAAACAGTCAGCCAGACTTTTCCAGAGTCTTTTATGTTAAGGAGTGCATTATGAGATGAAAGAAGATGGGAGGTTGTCTGGAAAAAAGTCCCATTGAAACGATCTGTTTGGAGATTCTGAATTTTCCTAAGAGTATTTCGATAACATATTATGTATGACAGACATTTTAAGTACATAGCACGTGGTCAGTTCAGGTCATCGTGGCTTGGGTTCTCCAGGAAAGGGGCTGTCATATCCATCACCTTGGTTTATCTTGAGAACAACCTCACCAGGTAGGTAGACCTAATTTCACACTAGGTGAAGGGACAAGAGAAGAGGGGTGAGGTAATTTAGCTCTATTTAGGAACTAATTTAGGTAGATAAATCTCAGTTTAAGCCCAGATAGCCAGATCCTTACTTTAATGTTCTTTGGTTTTTTTTCTGAGGAAGATTAGCCTTGAGCTAACAGCTGTTGCCAATCCTCCTGTTTTTGCTGAGGAAGACTGGCCCTGAGCTTCATCCGTGCCCATCTTCCTCTACTTTCTATGTGGGACGCCTGCCACAGCATGGCTTGCCAAGTGGCGCCTTGTCCGCACCCGGGATCCGAACCGGCAAACCCCGGGCCGCTGAAGTGGAACATGCGCACTTAACTGCTGTGCCACCGGCCGGCCCAAATGGTCTTTATGCTATAGTAGCCTCAGATATTAGCAGAAAAAAAAACAAATCCTCAAAGGTGATACAGAAAAATGGTGAAGAGCTTTCTCTCAACTTTCCTACCAAGCCTAGTGAAGAATATGGGATGGGAAAGTCTGGTGTCTGACGCAGCTGGTACCTCTCCCAGCCCTTGCTGGGGCTGCAGGGCTGCCGCCTCTCCCTTCTCACACAAACCTTGTAGAGATGCTAGGAAACAAAGCAAGCCTGGGTTCCCAAAACTGTCGAAGTACACAGATGCCGAGGAAATACTTCCCAGTCTCCCCAAAGTTTAAGGCTATGCTATCTCAGTTTGGAAAAATATGCATAGTAAAGTGGGGCCTATGAAACTGCTGATATTTGACTGTTTTTGACTTACAGGAATGGCATCTTTACATGGTGCAGCCTCAGATATAGCTATACACTTTCACTTTCCTTTTAGGACACAGGGCCACAAAATTTCATGTGTCCAGTTCAGGGATGTTGAGAGAAAAGGTTGGGAAGTGGCACTTCTGGAATAGTCTCCATCTTATGGTAACCATGAGTAATGCTGGATACCTATGGTGTGGGTACTGTTGGGTACTAATGGGTGCTATTTGGTATCCATGGTCGGTACTGTTGGGTGCTGTTGGGTCCCATTGTGGGTACTGTTTAGTGTTATTTGGTGTCAATGGTGACTCCTGTTGAGTACTGTTGGGTACCTGTGGTGGGTACAGTTGAGTACTGTTGGGCACCCATGGTGGGTACTATTGGGTTCTTTTGGGTACCCATGGTAGGTATTGTTGGATACTGTTGGGTACCTATGGTGGATACTGTTGGGTACCTATGGTGGGTACCGTTGGGTACCCAAGGTGAGTACTATTGGATGCTTTTGGATACCTATGGTGGACACCATTGGGTATTGTTAGGTACAATTCTGGATACTGGGATGGAAAAAAAAATCACAGATCTAGTTCTTTGTTTTTTGTTGTAAGGAGTATAGCATCTAATTGGGAGAAGTGAAAAAACTCCATCATGAAATTTCTTCTCTAAGGTTTTAGAAGTAATACAAAGAGAGATTTAAAGCCTAATATAATACTTTGCAAGTTCTAAAATTTAAGTGAGTTGCTGCCAAAAAAGCAAAAAAGATCACAGTTCAGCTGTAGCAACCTCCACTGAGGAAACAAGGTGAAAAATTATTCTTTCTACATTTTATCAGAAAGCAAACTTCCAGCTACAATTCGAGGTGCTTTCCCTGGAGAGAGGTACCTCTCAAGTACAATAAGAAAGAAAAGGGAGTCTTGTCTATACAAATTGGCCTTGACCTTAAGGCATAATCTGCAGACAATTTTTAGATAAAGGAAACTTGGAAAATTTCTACCACTGTGTAACACATATATCCCAAAATGCATCCTTTCAAAAATGCTCATTACCTTCTGCCTAAATACATCTATTTCCTCCTATATATTTTAGGGTGGCCAACTTGAAGAAAATGATTTTAGGTGCTAATATCTTTACATCACTATGGAACCTATAATTCTAAAGACTCTCAAATTACTTTGTAAATTGCAAATGAAAGCTCCTACAGAGAATACATATAGGACTTTCATATCAGAGTAGAACAGACCAGGCTTCAAATCTCTATTTATTAGAACAATCCCTGTATTTACAGAGCACCAGGTAGATATTAGTTTACCTCATCCAACAAGCCCACGTGATAGACATCAGAGTCCATATGGTTAAATCAGCAACATTTGCTACACAAAAAGAAATAAAAAGACAATCTCTTAACACTTAGGTCCATGTGCTTACAGAAAAAGGGACAATTTTAAAAGAAAGTTTCAAAATTATATTTTTTAGGCATCAATACTGACATCAATAATTGCTTTGGAAAGGTTTGTGTGTGTGTGTGTATTTTCCCGTAGAGCAGTGGTTCAGAATCATCTGGAAGATTTCTGAGAAATGGATTGCCATGCCCCAGATTTTCTGATTCAGACCTGGAGCAAGGCTGGGGATGTGCATTTCTAATGAGTTCCCAGGTGACACTGGGGCTGCTGATTCAGCAGAATGCTGCTCTTTCCTTAAAATTATAGAGGAATCTATAGTTATTTTATACACGCCCCTCCTTCTTCTAAGAAGAGCAAACTGTAGACAGGATATGGCCAGCATCTGTGAGTAAGTGTTTTGAAATATACTTGTTGTCCACCCAGAATCAGCTCGGAGCTACATCAGCTTATAAAAGATGTGGCCTTTATAGAGTCACAGCAATCATGGATGGAATGGGTCGGTTTTACAAAGATAATGGCTGTCACTACTTGTTCTTTTCTAACAGAGCTGCTGGAGGAAGCGAGAAGCTCAGAGAGGTTCATTGAGATCCTAAACCAACTCGATGATGACATGTTCATTTGCATTCATGGTAACAAGTTCAATTCTTCTGAAATCATTTATTAGCATCAAAGGAGGGCATAATCGCTCTCGGAACAGTGGGTGTAATTCTGGAAAATCTATTTCAGATGGCCAGGAAGAAGTTGTTCCAAGTCGTCCTTCATCTAGTTTTCGACCTGCTGATTTCCCACCAATCTGCTAAGTAGCCAGATTTACCTAAACACCTTATTTACCATCACCTGGGAACATGAAAATCAACAGCTATGGTTTGGACTCTGGCTGATGTCAGCTGCCATGTCACTGTTTCCAGCAAGATACAGCTGCACACTCAGGTCTGGGTTAGGCACCGCTGGAGACATTTAAACTTTCCCCATTTCAGCACTTGTGTTAAAATTTCCTGTTTGCATGTCTGATTCCTCCTCACTCGTCACCACCCCAGCATGTAAAAGTTAGGCAGAGTCCACGTCTGCGTGGACCATTGTACCTGACATTTAACACAGCTCCTGGCACATAATGTGTATTCACAAGAACACTTGTTGAATGAATGGATTACAGGAAGGAAGGAAGACTAAAGATGTAGACAATAACTCATAGGGTGAGTTCTCTAAAAGAGGCTGATTACCAGAGTACTGACAAGCTCTCGAATGACAAGTGGAAGGATGCAACATGGACAAAAAGAATGCTATTTAGAACACACTGAAGACCTTCGGGTGGGGCATCGCCAACACAGACTTCCAGGAAACAGCCCAGTCAACGGGCATCCTGGAGGAAAAGTCAGATAGGACTTATTAAACAATGATAGAGTCCACACACACACACACACACACATTACCCTACTAAGACTCCGATAAACTAGCTTTGCAGTCACCTTTGCCTACGCATGTTGCGGAAGACTGAGGAGGCATCTAAGGTATGCTTAATTTGATGTCCTGCTTAAATAATTGGAGGTGGTTTTCATCACAGATAATTGAAGATTAAGCTTCATGTTTTAATAGAATTTTAAAACAGCACGCTTTCCGAATTAGATCACAAACCTCCTTGATTGTGTGACTGACTACACTCAACATATTGCCCTCTTCTCCGGGACCCTGGGCTGCAATGTGAGGCTGACCGAGTGAGGCACTACATGGCGTAGACCTGAGTATGTATTGACAGCAGCCCCTTGAACATCATTTATTGAAAACATACTCTTCAAGCTTTTTGTTGTTTTTCTATTTAATCTTTCTGCATTTCTCCACAAACCTCCTACATATTTCCCCCTGCTCGTTCTGTTCCGGCCACACTGGCCTCCTTGCTTCTCAAACAAGCCAGGTATCAAGGAGCTTTGGGGAATATTGGGGCTTCCTACCTGCTGTTCCCAGTATCTGGAATGCTCTTTGCCTACATTTCCATGTTCTCCACCTCCTTCAGATTGTTCACGAAGGTCATTTTCTCTGTCAGGCCTTCCCTGACCACACTCTTTAAAATTACAAGCCTCTCCCCTCGCCACACTCCTCATTCACTCCCCTGCTTTATCCTTTGATGTACTCTATGTTTAATTAGTTACTCTCTGAGTCTCCTCTCACTAGGATCCCTGAGGACAGGGAGATTTGCTCACGCTGCATCCCAGTACGTAGGACAGCCTGGTACGTGTGTGTACTCAATAAACAATTGTTCCCAGTGAATATTTGCAACATGGATGGGCACCATCCCTGCCACATACCTGCCAGTCAATAAATATTTGCTCAAACAATAAATGAAGGAATTAATGACTTCTCCAAAATTGTTTCCTTGGTCTAATGCTGAACATTACCTACTGGGCAAGCCATCCTTGCCGTTGTTGAGATGTGGGATGCCTCCGCAATGTTGTCGCTTGTTTCTGAGTCACAGCACAGTGTGCCCCAGGCTCCTGACTCACTCCCACACTCCTGTGTGGCCTGTACTGCGTTTTCCAATGGTGTGAGAAGGAGAACCTTCAAGAATCTGTGTCTGAGTATTATAGTGATGTTTCCCCAAAGGTCACATTCAAAGGTTAAAGGAATATAACGAAAACTGAAGTTTGACTTTTAACAGAACGTAGTTGATGTTAAGTAATACTGAAAGTTCTATATACTATTGGACAATTTTAATCTCCTTCCAAAATTGATTCTAGTGTCACTGATTCCTGGTATCAGTCATTGAAATAACACCATGACCAGCTGAATCAATGTGTGTATGGTGACAGATGGCAATTAGACTTTGGGTGGTGAACACATTGTAGTCTTCGCAGAAATTGAAATATAATAATGTACACCTGAAATTTATTTAATGCTATAAACCAATGGTACCTCAATAAAAACAAATGAAACACTGAAGCAATTATAGAAAACAGGAATGGCACAGTGAAATGTTAACTGGACTTCCTTGAAGTTAAAAATGTGGCCATCCAGGAACAGAGCACCTTTATTAGCTCCAAATAATATGCTGATGATTTTTGAAACTATTTTTTTACTAACAGTACTCACCAGTGTAAGAAATAGGCTAAGAAACAGCCATATGTAACTGCATTACTTTGCTCTTTATAATCCATAAAAACCTTTGAATGTTCCAGGCGAGTCAATATTCCCCTTCAGCAAGGGGTTAATTTTGTGGATGCCTAAATCATCACCACATGTAAGAACATAGTAAAGAATCTTGCCTCTGGTTAAATCTTACAGCAAGTGACGCAGTGACACCTGTTAACTTAGAATTTGAAAACTTCACCAAAACAGAGCCATTTCATCAGTACATAAAACAGATCAGAACGATGGTCTGTGTTTGCAGAGAAGTCAAACAAAAAGGCTGCTAAATGCATCCTTCGGTTTAGTGGCTTACGGTGTGTGTTCTGTCACTCGGTCTTCTTCTAAGGCCATGTGTCAGTTGTTGATTCCAAAGATAACCAGGAGAAAACCAGATGCAACTGTTAACTGTGACTGCAAATTAAGTAAGAAGAGCCTGCCTGTTTGTCAGCATTATTTGGAGACAGAGAATTCCTGCCTTTTCTTTGGGGAAAATTTATTGTGAACATCCCAGGAAAGCTGCTCCCCCGGAACCTCTACTACTGTTCTACTCGTGTGCCCAACTGTTCAAGGAGCAGTTCCCTACCATGAGTGAGTAAGCTTCTACAGAAGATGCACCCAAGATGCCTGACCTGGGGGTAGGGCAAGTGTGGGGAGAAAGCAGAGCTTCAGCCAGACACCGACTCATGCATCCCTGATCTTGGAAGATGCTGGAGCGAGCAGAGTGCTTCTCAAATGCTTTCAGTGGGCTGGCTGAGCACCTGAAGGCATAGTGTTCTTTGTCAGCACTTTTTTTTTTAATTGAGGTCACATTGGTTTATTCTTTGTGTGCACTCAAATTTTGATACGTAAAATGTAAAAGAAGAATTTATAAGATACAGTTGATTCAGTGCTACATCAGATTTTAGTATAGATAGATGGTGGCAGAAACCATTAAGAAAAAAATAATAAGAGGGTAATGTTAAAATGAGGAGATCCATTCCTTGAGCCTAACTGTTTCTGTGAACAGGAAAGAGGCAGCCATTCTTGAGTTTAATAGTGGCTCATTAGAGGATAGATTGGAGACCATTGCAGAAGAATTCAGAGCTGCCTTTTAACGACATATTATTCCCAATCCTAAATGTGCATGGACATGCACACATATACATGGATGGGCTGTGCCCTTAGCATTAAATGAGCTACATCCATTGCGTCACTTTCTGCACACTACAGAGGGAATAAATGCAGGGTGCCTTTCCTTGTTATTCCATGGTACGCCTTCTGGGGTCCTGAGGTATGATGTGTTTGGAGTCTCAACCTACAAAACTCTTGGGTCTTTTGTGTTGGGCATGGCGTCTAACTGATGAGGATTTTTAGACTGGTTAATTTTAAAACGGTTTATGATGAGGATTTTTAGTATGGTTAATTTTAAAGCTACAGATGAGAAGCAGGCTCCGAGGAGTGGAATTTGCTTGTCCCTTTCTTGGGAAACATTTACACTTCTAAGGGAAACCTCTGTCTGTGAAGATGCCTCCCTCTCTGTGCCAGGAAGAAGGGGGATGGCCTTATCACTAGAAACTCTTAATCAATGCCAAAGGCAAGACTTAAGTTGTTTACTGTCTGGCAACCTCATGTAACTTAACCACCCCCCACCCCAAATCCTCCTTTGTCTTTAGCCAAATGGCCAGACCCTACAGGCACTGATACCATTTTAACTTTTTTACATATTCTTTGTCTTGTAAAGAGAGAACTCACATACCTATGCCTTAAATTTAGCTCTAACCCTCAACTTGGGGCAGCAGAAGCTCTGACTGCCCATGGGTCCTGTTCCCGTGCTATTCTATGCTATTCTCTAAATAAAAGAGCACTACTGTCAGATCTTAAGAGTCTAAGAAATCTTTGTTTCGACTCCTCAGCTCACTGACCCCGCATCATAACGAATAACGTTGTTGTCAGTGCCCTTGAGTTGACTATGACTCCTAGCGACACTTTGCCCAGCAGAGTGGACCCCTGCCTGGTCTGCACCCTCCTCTCCCCTTCTGGCTCTCTAGCAGACAATGCTCCTCCCCTGCTGTTCATATGGTTTTCATGGCCAATATTTTTGGAAATGGGTGGCCAGGTCCTCCTTCCTAGTCTGTCTTAGTCTGGAAACTCTGCTGAAACCTGTCCACCCTGGGTGACCCTGCTAATATTTGAAATCCTGGTGACAGAGCTTTCAGCATCACAGCAACATGCAGCCACCACGGTATGACAACTGACAGACGGGTGGTGTGGTTTCTTGACCAGAAACCCGAGCCGCCATAGTAAGATGGCAAATCTTAACATCTAGACCACCAGGGCAGGTCTAGCAAATAACACGTGCACAGCCATTATTTCCTGATTTGGTTTCCCTGTGAGTCTGACCCTCCTTAACTGTCTGCTGCTTCCCCTCTTGGTGCCACATCTGTTGGGTGAAGCCTCTTTTACCTTTCAGTGCACACATCTGTTTTGTTGTTGCTCAGGGAGCCGTGGCCACGCCCCTAGAGTCTGGTTTATTGGTTTTGTTTTAAACATTAGGGTGAGTATTGGATTCTTCCAGCAGCAGCAGTTAAAATTACCTATGAGAAGGGCAGAGTACAACAACTTCTAAAATAAAGGAGCCTCATATCATATGCATGCGGTAGGAAGAGAAACAGCAGGTTTTTCAATCAAATCAGGAATTATATTCACATTTGTTCTCCTGTTTCCAACACTTTTTGGTAAGTGCTTTTTAGAAAACCCTTAGGGAGTGCAACAGACATTAGCCATTTGGAAGAGAGCACAAATATAAGCATAAACATAATTGACCGTTTGCTGGTTTTAACGGGCATTAGCAATTTCACACGAGGGACCTCGGCGCTGTTACCTAAATGAGTGGATCTGCAGAACCACCTTCTCCACGAATTGCTATTGTGTGCACTTCAGGAAGCTTTTAGAAAATGTAAAATAGTTTGATGTTAAGGAGAGTGACATGAATAACGTTAGAACTAAAACAATTGTTCTTTTAAATGACTTCTAAAATTCTTTCTATTCAAACTGTTCTGCAGAAGAGTTGGGGAGAGACATTTTAAACTCTGATAAGTTTGAGCACACCAAAAATAGCTCAGAGCATGGCTGCTTCCCACCGCCCCTCGCCTTCCTCACTGTCCACTCCCACGTCCGCCTCCACCTCCATCCTCCTGAGGCTGTGAAGCACCTGTGACCGCCACCGACCAGCTCCCAACAGGTCCCAGAGGCAGGCTGCTGCCCCTGTGAAGGAGGCATATTTTTTGTGAGAAGGTTGCATAGCCACATTACTTATGAAGATTTCTTAACTATGGAATCAAAGTTACCAAACTGAAGGACCCTGAAGCGGTTCTTTGAAATCAAGACGAGCGATCACTACTTTATATTCCACTCTGCTAAGAATTGAAGAACCGCAAAATCAAGAAGTTTGTGAAATGAAACTTTTCTGTCCTGAGCAATCACTGCACAGACAGACTTTAAATGTCGTCTAACCAATTTGATTTTCCCACGAGTTCCATTAGCAAGGTGTGATTTTCAATGTTGACATTCACTAGTTTGGTAGTGATACCAAGGGACCGACTTTAAAACGATTGTTCCTGTAAGTATAAAATGCGAGACTGACTAACGTTTGTATAATATATCAGGCTTTATCTTTTCTATGTTGTTTCTATATACTTTAGCTGACAATGCTTCTGTGAAATACTGTTTCTGTCTCCACATTTCACATGTGCACCTTACATCCAGAGGCTGAGGTTCCTAGAGAGCGTATTATTTTTTAAGCAAACCCTATGCAGTAGTCACTCTTTGCCAGACGTTATTTTAAGTGTTTCCCAAATATTCACGCATTTAGTCATCGAACAGTCTGGTGAGGTAGGGACTAGAAGACCGAGGTACACAGAGGTGAGGAACCTGCTTGTGGTCACAGTTGCTAAGTGGCAAAACTGGGGTTTGAGCCCAGGGCTGTCTGACTCCATAGCCGCCACCCTGAACTACCACCCTGGGCCAGCTTGTGAGCCCCAAAATGTAGACTGTGGGGTGTGAGTTCACCTGAGACACTGAAAACACAAAAAGGTAGCATGTATGGATATGCATCTTCTTACAAGAGTGGGACTTATGGAATTATGTCTAGCACTCATGTCTTCCTCCTTTAGCGACGCACTTTAAAAACTCAAAAAGACCTGATTAATAGGCCTTTGAGAAGAAGTCAAAGGAAAGAAAATGCAAACTGAGGAATTAACTTGAGCATAATTTCAATGGTTCTCAAATCCATAGGTTCATCTTAACCCTTTCAATGGACCAGTATTTGAATGGTTCAATGGCGTAATTGATGAAGCCTGAGAAAATGAAGCTGGTAGCTCAGGAGATTTCCCTGGACTAGAAGCTAAGGCAGGAAGCCCAGCGACAGCAGTCTCCATGGGTTCATTGGGGCATCATTTGAATTGCTTTTAAGTATTGTATTCTAGTCAAATAACCATGGGTGCAGCCAAAATGTGGAATGGAATATGGACTGATCTAGAAAGATCTCCAGGACATATTGTTGATTGAAGAAAGCAAGATGAAGAGCAGTGTCTACAGAATGCTACCCTTTGTATAAGAAAAGAGAGAAATACTATATCATCATATTTGCATGTATTGTATAAAGAAACTTGGAAAACTATCCAAGAAATGAATAGAGATGGCTGTCTCTCTCTGTCTCCCCTTGCTGTATGTGTTTGTGTCTGTGTGTGTGTGTGTGTGCGTGTGCATAGGTGTGTGAATAGATGGGAGTGGTGAAAGATGGGAGGGATAGGAGTGGAATTTCCCAAAGCATTCCTTTTCATATTGTTTTTATTTCAAATCATATGAGTTAAAAATTTTTTTTAAATTTTAAGTCATGTGTTAAACAACAAAAAGAAAAAAACCAGAAACAAAAACCAAACCAACATCCTCCATGGCAACTGTTTATGCAGGATATGTACAGGACGTATGTAAAATTACAGAAAATGTATGTATGGAGTTCATGCAGAATTGACTTAAGCACTAAAACCTCTCTGACCTGGGTTTAAATATGGGCTTTGCCACTGACAAGCTGTGTAACTTTGGTCAAGTCACATTGATACCGGTCGACAGAAGGGTGACATAAGGGAAGCCATATTGTAGAAAAAAAAAAAAACACATGTTGTAACTTTGAATGGCCTCTGATTAACTAATCCAGACAGGCTCTGTAGATTTTATGGACCCTCCCACCTGCTGTAAGTTGATAACTGTTCTTCTGAGATCCTTGGGAATGTGATGAGTCCCAGCCAGAGAGTCTATGCTGATGGCCATCATCAATGACAACTGAAAGATCAGGGTATAGGCCATTGTTCTGGTCTCTGATGCATACCCAGTGAGACAAAGACTATCAGGAACTCGGACCAGACGTCTGCCCCACCTGGAGATCAGATGGAGGCCCACTGGGATTAGGTCTATTTTTCAGGGACTGTTAAAATTTGGGTTGTCTATACTTATCCTTCTTTTTAGATGTTTTAGATATTGAGCAAGATATAAAATTCTAATAACACAAAAATGTCAACATGAAGCCGGGAACAAGAGAATATTTCCAAATGAATATTGAACAGTTTCATTCCTCTAACCCAGATCTATGCCCCAATTCAGCAGGAAGTAGCTAGATCAGTCATTGTCCCGAATCCCTCAAGAATGAGGAATGACCAAAGAAAAGGGGGATTGACACTGGCAGAGAGTTAGCCACTGATGATTAAGTAGCTAGGAACTAAAGGTCTTTTTCCTTTTTGCAATTACTAATTATAGTGTTTAGTTGTTCCCCTGCCCGTTGGTAACTGTGCTGCTCAGGCAATACACTATCTGACTCCCACTAGGCTCCTAAAGATAATCTCCCTAGAGCCTAGGTCACCATGGTAATGGGGGTGTGAGCTGTTCTTCAGGAATTAAAACCCCTTGTCCACTTCAGGCCAGTTGAGACCACCAACTCATCCACTGGGCCCACACAGATGTCTGATAGGTGACCTTCCAACATCAAGAGGCTAAAAACTCCACCCTCAGATCATGCTAATGCTGCCATTTTGTGAACATGGGTCCTATGAAGAGGCATGAAGTCTGACTACACTTGTGCAGATCATCAATTACCTCACCTCTCCTCACCTCCAATCACCTCTCTCTCCACATTCAGACCACCTTGCTGCCTGCCCCATAAATATCTCCGAGTCCCTATTTTCAAGGAAGCGAATTTGAGACTCATGCTCTTGCTTCCTCACGTGAGTGCCTTGTGATTAAACCCTCTCTCTGCTGCAATCTCATCATCTCAGTGTTTGGCTTTCTGGACAACGGGCAAAAATGAACCTGGTTCGGTAACAACACAACCTGTGTGACAGTTCAGCTTTGGTACCTTTAAGACAGCTAGAACAACACTCACCCCAGTGTTGCTACAAGGGTAAACTGAGGCACTGTCTCTAAAGTGCCCAGCACACCATGTGTCCTCAATATATGGTAACTGGACTTCAGAGAACTCTCAGACTCTGGTGAACTTTCAAGAGCCACCAACATGAGCGTCAACACAGGCATTCCTGGTGTCCACGGGGCAATCATGTCTTTCCTTAGTAAGTACTAGGGCTTACGTCACCTTTCCTTTACTGGGTATTCTTATACGCACTATGTGATTTTATTTGCTGGGTGTGTTAACTATGGACTGTTGAGTACCTCCCGCGCGTGTAATGCTATCATTTTCCCGTGGTCATGGGGCAGAATCAGCAGAGGCCAGATTTGAATCCAGGTCTGTCTCACACCAAAGCTCATGATTCTTCCTCCACATGCCACCTCCTATCTCACTTCAGTGTTAAATAGTTTCAGCCCAAGCCCGCTGTCATGCCAGCCTGCCCGGTTTCTGGTCCTCATGCTTCAGCCTTGCCCTCTTCCAATTAATTTCCTTTGTAAGGCCAGAGTGAGCTCCAGAAATGGCAAATCTGATGGGGCCACCCCCTTGGCTGTTGAGGGCAAGTCCAGACTTGTTGGCGTGCCTGGAGGGTCTTCATGACGATTTCCAGCCTCACCTCCCACCACCTACAGACTCCTGAAGGTATAGAACTGCTTCCAGGTCACTGAAGGCTGGTCCCCCATGCCTTCCACGCATTTGCACAAGCTCTTCCCCAAGCCTCCTCCTTCCCTTCACGCCCATTTTTAGACCTCCACCTCCTTCTCACATCTCCGCCCAGGTGTCCTCAGGTGGGCCTCCCCTAAGCCTCCAAGTCTCCATCAGGAGCCCCTATAGGGGCTGATGTCCCATCTTTTTTTTTTTTCTTTTGAGGAAGATTAGCCCTGAGCTAGCTACTGCCAATCCTCCTCTTTTTGCTGAGGAAGACTGGCCCTGAGCTAACATGCGTGCCCATCTTCCTCTACTTTATATGTGGGACGTCTACCACAGCATGGCTTTTACCAAGCGGTGCCATGTCTGCACCCAGGATTCGAACTGGCGAACCCCGGGCGGCTGAGAAGCGGAACATGAGAACTTAACCGCTGTACCCTGGGCTGGCCCCTGATGTCCCATCTTAGCCTCTCAGCTCAACTCCCCAGGCAGCCCTGAAGCTACTTGTCCTGTAGCCCCCCTGGGTTATAAACTGTGTCGGTCCTGTTTAGGATGTTACACTACGCTTTTAAAACAAGCTCTCAGTAAGGACTTACTGAATTACTGGATTTTAATTATATCCTTTACACTTTTTGAATGCACACCAAATGAATTGATAAGCAGGCCACTTACGTCATCCTTTGAAGTCCTCACAATGAACCCTCCCTTGAATAGGTCTCTTTTTGCTCAGCAATTTTAGGTTAAAAGATGTAATTTTTCAAAGTACCTAATTAGTGGCAGGACTGACCCTCGAATACAGATCTGGTTCCTGGACCATTGGATGCTCTGTTCACAGGATTCCACTAATGCAAAATGCAGGAGGTGATGAAGGGGTTTAGACTCGGGAAGGCGCGGGTTCATTCATATCCAGCCCAAACCCCGGATCTGTCTGCCTTTACGGAGAGAGGACAATAAATCCTAGCGTCACAGAGTATTGTGAGATTGTAAAGGAGCCTGATGCTGGGAAAGCACCTGCTATGTTCTCATTATGGTTGGATCCACAGTTTTGCTGAGAGTGGGTGGGCAGAGGGGTTACCTTGTACTTTGGGGCATGACTTCATAGCCGACTGTTGTGGGATGAAGAAGGAAAGGAATTGTCACATCTTTCAGGCATCTGAGATTGAGGAAAGAATTCATTATTAGGCCTCTGGCAAGCCCAATATCATGTTAATTTGCCCATTACAAAGAATTCTGCTCCCTCTGGCAGCCATGGGCTCAGGCTTCTGGGTCACTGGGCCAGGAATCCGTCTGTCCCCACTGGGTGCACTTCATGACCAGTCACAGCATCTACAGCCCTCTCTCCTCTGTGGGTCTTTCTGCCTACCTTGTGGCTAAAACTTCCAGCGCTCAAGTATGTCTGGAGAAATGTTCCTCCTCAAACCCTGAGTCCAGAAAGTAGTTCCTTGGCGGTAACACATTCTGCACAAAAATAAGCCCTGTTAACTGTAGATGGATTTTCAGAAAATTTGTATCTGGAAATTACCTAGGCATTTTTGGTCATAGTGTAGCAATCCTTCCATCCTTTCTTAATAGAATAAAAACTCTTGTACAAAGGGACAGTGTTGTCTAATACAACCAGAAGTGGAATACTGCATTTTATTTCCAAATTCCACCTCAAGGCATAGTGGCTGTGCTGCAGAGCTACGCCTGCAGTATATTTATATTTTGCAAGAAATGGGTCCCTTTCTTATCTTGTTAACATCATAGAGAGGATAGACTGGGTCTGGATAACCATCAATAGCCTAAAGGATATGTCAGTTCTAGGTGTCACATTTTAATTAAAAAAAAAAATCATTATGTCCTCTAGTTTAAGTGTTGAATCTATGAATCAGTGATTTCTTAATTTACTGGCTTTAGTGCTGAGAGTTTCACTGTAGATACCTATA
This sequence comes from Equus asinus, assembly GCF_041296235.1. Taxonomy (NCBI): domain Eukaryota; kingdom Metazoa; phylum Chordata; class Mammalia; order Perissodactyla; family Equidae; genus Equus; species Equus asinus. The sequence goes on along the minus strand of NC_091790.1, from coordinate 25,710,431 downwards.
CAATAGTTAGTTCAAATCTTTATTGTTTTGGGGGAATATTGTGTGAAATCATGAGTCAAGTGAAACATTTAAAATTGCAGTGAATTTGTTAGAATCCGAACAACAGACAAGTACGATACTCCACATTACCACCCTGCTATCTCTTTACACAACTATTTAAAAACCTGTAACTATTGTAAGAGTAGTTCAGAGTCATAAGACTGGTTTTGAGGACCTGATTTGTTTGAACAATGCTCTCAATCTAAAGGGACAGCCTTGTATTCTCCACTTCTTGGCACCAACTAAATTCATCTTAAGGTTAATTTTTTTCTGGGGTCAATTAGCTTCAGGCAAGAAGGTAAAATATTATATCTTGAGTCTTCAGTAAGCAGTTTTCAGACTTCAAACAATGCCTGCTGTTTCCATAATGTTCATAGAAGTCTTTAGAAGATTTTTTCCTCAGCTAATACACAATTATACGAAATCAACTTGTTTTATTTTTCTAAAATGTATTCTGAATTTCAGAAATCCAGTTTGAAGTAAATATTTTACTTTTAATGATACAAATTGAAACATCTCACAAAACCACACAGTGCTACCTGAGGCGATGTTAGATGATACATAATTCAAGGTACTATAAATGTATCACAAATCAGAGCAAAGGTGGCTCATTATGTAAGAGGCTTCCTGCCTTGGAGGCCGTGCACAGGTATAGCCCATTATAAGTTATTTAAATATAGAGACAAACTTACAAAATCAGAGACGTAAGGAACCCTTTTATTTATTTTTTTAACATTACCCTCAGCCTTATAACTAACCAATTTCCAGGCTATTATGCACCCTGTTTAACTGCAGCAGCTACAGGCAACGGGAGTCAGCGCAGCCCACCTCCATTAGCGCTTAGGGAGTGAAGGAAGGAGGGAGCTGCAGTGTAAAGAAGTCAGGAATTCCTCGCCATTGGATGGAGCAGAAGTCAGATTTGTAAGTAATACTGTTGGATCACATAGTGGTAGAGGTTGGAATTCACTGCTCCTCAACTCTACCCCTGAAGTGTCCTCTAAAGCTGACAAGTGGAGCAGAGAGCAGCAGTGGGCTGGGAGACCAGGGCTGTCTGTGGCGATATGGCTGAGTGACCAAGAGTAAGCCACTAAACCCCGTGGACCACATTTCCTCATGTATAAAAAAGAAGACTGCATTCCATGGTCTCTAAGCTCCTGTCCAGCTAGAAGCTTCTCTGAGTCAAAAATTCACGCAGTAGATTTGTTTCGTTTGTTTTTAAACTATCTGGGACAGCGGATGGATGAGAAGGGAATGATGATGGTAAAGATACAAAATCAGAATAAAACCAGGCTACAAAACCAAACCAAACCTACCCACTGAGAACGTTAACTCCCTAAAAGCACGATTTTAACAAGTTGGCGGCTTTCTCCCTGCATTTGCCATCACCTTCAATTCAATCAATTACGAGATTTCCCCCCCAGGAATACATCTGTTATTTGAAAGTGAAGACAAGGGAAAATGATGTTTATTTTATAGCCCTATTTCTGTAACACATTTTCCCCTGATGTGAACAATGTTTCTATATAGAGACATAAATGAGGCGGTTTTTTTCCCCTAAGAGAAACAATATGCATAATCCTACCAGTGCAAGATTCAGAGACCACAGTGTGAGGAGCTCTGTGGGCTCCTTCCCCAGTGAAACTGGTGAAAGCTATTAAAAAAATCTCAAACACTTAAAGCCTCTGAAAACGGTCTTAAGGGCACACAGCAAATGAAGAAATATCTATTCAAGAAAATCTATGGAAACTTAAGAACGGCGAGAGTCTGTGGTTTTGAACTGAGATGACATCTTCGCTCTTTCCTCCCAGCTCAGTAAGGTAGAGACTCCACTCCAGATGGTTGCAGCCAAGAACACAGAGATCCCTCTCCCCCAGCTCCTGGTCACAAGGCTTTCTCCCCTAGAAGAGCAGACTTCAGTGTTTCTTATCCTGCCCCCCAGTTGCCTGTGTCCCAGGTGAGTGCAGTGGTGAGGTGGGGCTCCCTCCTTCTGCCCAGACTCCACTCACGGAATGCAGGTCTCCCTTGGACACAGCATGCTGAAAATACTGGTCCCCAGTCACCCTTTCCCCAGCTGTGAGGTGGTGCTTCCATGCTAGGAGAGGCAAGCAAAAAGCACCCAGGACTGCTGCCTGCTCCTCCTCCCCCACAAGTGCTCAGCTCCTAGAACAGAGCTGTCACTCAGAGAGAAGCTTGCCACTGTCCCCACCCCCAGCCCCAGAGCCCTGGTTCAGAGATTTTGCCTAGGAGGAGAAGCAGGCTGTAAAACAGATAGCTCCTCTCTCTTCCCAAAGGAACTGACCTCATCTGGAACAGAGCCTGGAGAAGTTCAAACCCAAGGGCACTCTCAAGAATAGTGGCAATTGTGGGCAAAGGCAACTGGGAAGAGATTTGTGATTTTAATCAAGAGACAGCCTAGACTGTAGGCCAGCTAGTTGGCAGGAGAGAACCAGAGGAATAAGATGGCTGGCAGGAGCCTTTCTAGGTCAGAATATCAAACATGACCTCAGAAACTTTTCCTTCAAAGGAGCCGGAATTTGATGGGATTCATTTGTAAATCAATTTGTGCCCCGGGGCATTGTTGGAAATAATTGAGCCATCAGTCAGCAAGGTGAACAGTGGAGTTTCACAGCTGTGTGTAGTCAAGGAAAGCAGGAAGAGAGCCCCACCAGTACCACTGTCACTCCAGGAGGACTGTGGGCACACCTGAAGCTGTACCTCCTTGAGGGGCAACAGACGAGCCTTACACTATGTGTGTGTGTAAGAAAGAGAGAGAGAATATGTTTCACTAAAATAATCCAGCCAGTAACAGAACAAATAAACAAGCAAATGCAATAATAAGTCGTGGATAGAGGAAAGATCAGTATCCAAGGTTGCTACAGTATATTATCTGAAATGTCCAGTTTCCAACAAAAAATTATGAGGCGTGTAAAGAAACAGGAAAGTATGACCTATACATTAAGATGGGAGGAGAAAGAAAAAAACAACCAGGCAACAGAAACTGTCTGTGAGAATGACCAGATGTCAGATTTAACAGGAGGTTTATAAATATATTCACAGAACTAAAGGAAACATGATTAAAGAAGTAGAGGCATGTAGGGGCCAGCAGGGTGGAGCAGTGGTTAAGTTTGCAAGTTCCACTTTGGTGGCCCGGGATTTGCCAGTTCGGATCCTGGGTGGAGACATGCGTACCGCTTGTCAAGCCATGCTATGGTAGGCATCCCACATATAAAGTAGAGGAGGATGGGCATGGATGTTAGCTCAGGGCTAATCTTCCTCTGGAAAAAGAGGAGGATTGGCAGCAGATGTTAGCTCAGGGCTAATCGTCCTCAAAAAATAAAAATAAAAAAAAATTAAAAAAAGAAGTAAAGGCATGTATGATGACAATGTTGCATCAAATAGAGAATATTGATAAAGAGAGAGAAATTGTGAAAAAGAACCGGGTGGAAATTAGGGAGCTGAAAAATACAATAAAATGTTGACTAGAGAGGGGCAGGGCCAGCCTGGTGGCAAAGTGGTTAAGTTTGTGCCCTCTGCTTCAGCGGCCTGGGGTTCATGGTTTGGATCCCAGTGTCTACCTACACACCTCTCATCAAGCCATGCTGAGGCAGTGTTCCACACACAAAATAGAGGAAGATTGGCACAGACGTTAGCTCAGTGACAATCTTCCTCAAGCAAAAAGAAAAAGATTAGCTCAGGGCCAGTATTCCTCAACATGCACACACACACACATTTACTAGAGGGGCTCAACAATGGATATGAACTGGCAGGGCAAAGAATTAGGAAACTTGAAGATAGTTGATAGCAATTACACAAGCTGAAGAATAGAGAGAAAAAAAGGAATAAAGAAAAAAGATCAGTTGAGTCAGCCCTAGTGGTTAGAGTTTGGTGCACTCCACTTTGGTAGCATGAGTGTGCTTCCTTGTCATGGAACCACACCACCCATCTGTCAGTAGCCATGCTGTGGTGGTGGCTCATGTAGAAGAACTAGAAGGACTTACAAGAGGGATACACAACCATGCACTGGGGCTTTGGGAAGGGAAAAAAAAGAGGAAGATTGGCAACAGATGTCAGCTCAGGGCAAATATTTCCCTGCAAAAAAAACGAAGGTGCAATTAAAAGAAAAGAAAAGAAAAATAGACACAGCCTCATAGAAAAATGGGATATCATTAAGCATACCAACATACATATAATGGAAGTACCAGAAGGAGAGAAAGAAAAGAGAAGAAAAAATATTGAAATAAATAGTGGTTGAAACTTCAACCATATATTGAATAACAATAACCAATAACCAATACGCCTAGGAAGCTCAATGAACTCCAAATTTGATAAACTCAAAGAGACTCACAAACAGACACATTGTAGCGAAAATGCTGAACGTCAAAGACAAGCATAAAATCTTGAAAGCAGCAAGAAAAAACCAGACACATACAAGGGTATCCCAATAAGTTAACTGCTGACTTCTCAGTGAAACAATGGAGGCCGGAAAGCAGAGGGATAACATATTCCAAGTGCTCAAAGAAAAACCGTGAACAAAGAATTCTATATCCAGCAAAAGTATGCTTCAAAAATAAAGGGGAAATAAAGATTTTCCCAAAGTAAAAAGTGAGATAATTTGTTGCTAGCATACCCCCTTTATGAGAAATACTAAAGGAAGTTATTCAGCTTCTACACTATAATTCTAATCCATGTAAGCACAGACCACTGGTAAAAGATATTAGGAAATTATAAGACACTATAAATGCATATTTTTTCTCTTTTCTTAGTTCAGTTAAAAAGCAACTGTATAAAATAATTGTGCAAAATAATAGGCAATACTGTATTGTTGGGCCTATAACATATAGAAATGCAATAGAACTATAATGTATTTTCCAATAACAGCACAAAGGAAGTGAGTGGGGGCAAAGTTGTAATTGTTAAGAAAATGATGACAGATGGTAAAGTAATAATTATCACAGTGTATTGTAGGGTTTGTGATATACTATGTATAACAATAATACCATAAAAAGAAAGAAAAGAGAATAGAGTGATAGAGGAGTAACATTTCTATATATCACTGGAACTAAGCTAGTATAAATTTGAAGCTGCTTCTGATAAGTTGAGACGTATATGGTAAGCCCTAAAACAACCATGAAAAAGTAACTCAGAAATATAGAGTAACCACTTCACACCCATTAGGATGAATATTATAAAACAAAAACAAAAATAAATAAACAGAAAATAATGTTAACAAGGAGGTGGAGAAATTGGGACCTTTGGTCACGGCTGGTGGAAACGTAAAATGATGCAACCATTATGGAAAATGACATGGTGACTTCTCAAAACTTTAAACAGCTCTACTTCTGTGTATTTACCCCGTAAGAAGTGGAAGTAGGGACTCGAATAGTTATTTGTATACTCGTGTTCATAGCAGCATTATTCACGGTATCCAAAATGTGGAAGCAACCCAACTGTCTGCTGATGAACAAGTGGATAAAGAAATTGTGGTATATATACACAATGGAATATTATTTAGAATGGTTACATTGGTAAATTTTATGTTATGCATATTTTACCACAATAAAAAAGAATTAATTGTGACTACAGGGGAAAAGTTAAGAAGAAAACATCACAGTCTTACTGTCTGTCACTATTCCTGCTGAGAGTAGCGAGTATTGGTCTCTATCAACCCTTTAGAAGAAGCATCTTAGAAAATTATTTTATTCCTCAGCCTTGGCTGTATAAAATTAGTCTCAAGAAATGAATTTCTCCTTTCTCTTCAACTTCTCAACTTCCTATTGTTTAAAAAAATCCCATGTTTCCTTACCACCTAACAATTTTAAGTAGTACGAATGCCACCCCTAAATACCAGGAAGATCATTCAGTAATAACACTAGTTACTCAGGACACCTTAGTTGAGCAGCTACAGGAAGAGCAAAGGACTCCTTGGTTCTAGTTAGCAATCTCCTCTGTGTCTGCAGAAACACTTATGTTAAGACTTAAATTCTCTTCCTTTTCATAGGGTTATGAAAAATGAAAACTCGAATAAATAACCCTAGTAAGGACTACTACCCAAGGAGGAGGCAGGCAACCCAGACTGAGACCATATAGAGGGAATACTACTGGTAATCATAAATGTGAAATGAGGTCTGATATAGTAGAAAGAGCAAGGGGGTTGAAATTAGAAAGGAAAAAAAAAATAGAGTGAAAAACATTATTAATGAAATTAAAATGTTACGTTAGAAAATATTCACTTAATGTCAAAGAAAGCAGTAATAGAGAAATAAAGGAACAAAAGAGGCATGAGAGATATATAGAAAACAAAAAAGTAAGATGGCAGACATAAATCCAACTATATTAATAATAACATTAAATGTAAATGGATTAAACAATACAACCGAAAGGCAGATACTGTCAGACTGGATTAAAAAGCATGATCTGACTATTTGTTGTCTACAGAAGACACACTTTAGATTCAAAGATACAAATAGGTTTAAAGTAAAAGGATGAAAAAGATTTATCAGGCAAACAACCACCACAGGAAAGTTGGAATGACCAACCTAATATCGGACAAAATAGACTTTAACACACAAAAAATTATTACTAGAGATAAAGAGGGACATTTTATAATGATAAAAAGATCAATTCATCAGGAAGATATAACAATTACAAAGATATATGCACCTAATGACAGAGCACCAAAATGCATGAAGCAAAAACCGACAGAATCAAAGACAGAAACAGACAATTCAACAATAATAGTTAGAACTTTGAGTTCAATAATAGATAAAACAATCAGACAGAAGACCAACAAGGAAAGAGAAGACTTCAAAAATGCTATAAACCAATTGGATCCAACTGATATTTATAGCACCTGCCACCTAACAGTAGCAGAATACACAATCTTCTCAAGAGCACATGGGACATTCTCCAGAATAGACCACATGCCAGGCCACAACACAACCTCAATAAACTCAAAAGGATAAAAATAATAGACAGTATTTTCTCCAGCCACAATGGGATGAAATTAGGAATCAACATGGAGAAATTTGGAAAACTCACAAATAGGTGAAAATTAAGCAACACACCCTTAAACAACCAATGGGTCAGAGAAGAACTAAAAAAGAAATCAGAAAATACTTCAAGATGAATGAAAATAAACACACAAGACACCAAAACTTATGGGATGCAGTGAAAGCAGTGCTTAGAGGGAAATTTATGGTTGTAAATGCACATATTAACAAAGCAGAGGGATCTCAAATCAATAACCTAAACTTCCACCTTAAGACACTGGAAAAAGAAGAGCAAATTAAACCTAAATTAAACAGAAGGAAGGAAATTATAATGATTAGAGTGGAAAGTAATGACACAGAGTATAGAAAAACAATAGAGAAAATCACTGAAGCCAAAATACTGGGACACACATGTTTGTAACAGCATTATTCACAATAGCTGAAAGGTATAAACAACCGAAATGTTCACCAATTGATAAATGAATAGATAAAATGACGCCTATCCATAAAATAGAATATTATTCACTCCTAAAAAGGAATGAAGTACTGACACATGCTAGGATGTAGATAAACTTTGAAAATATTATGCTGACTGAAAGAATCCAGACACAAAAGAGCATATACTGTGTGATCCCATTCATATGAAAGTTCAGAATAGGAAAATCTATAAAGACAGAAAGTCGATTAGTGGATGCTTAAGGATGTGGGAAGGAGATGGGGTGAGGGTGTAGGGAGTACGAGCTAATAGGCATGATGTTTCTTTTTGAAGTCATGAAAATGTTCTAAAATTGACTGTAGTGATGGTTTCACATATCTATGAATATGCCAAAACCCATCAAATTGTATGCTTCAAATGGATGAATTATACCTTGATAAAGCTGGTTTTTTTTTTTTTTAAATATCACCTCACTTAGAGGCTCCTGACATTAGTATATACACAGGATGCCCTTTCCTTTGCCTTTTTGCAGGTAACATCATACAGAATATAAGAGAATTTGGGAGAAAGAAAATTAAAGTGTCATTTATCACCCAGTGTATTGTGTAGATTGAGGATTGGAGAGAACTAGTCAAGTCTGAGTTTAAGTTCACTTTTGCCACAGATTGCATGGTTCATCCTATGAGGTTTTATTCCTAGTTTTATAAGGATAACGCTTAGAGTTCATCGTGCAAGGAATGAAATCCCATCTTCCAAATGCCAGTTGTAGGAGCATTTACCAAGCATACCATACCAGGAAGTAGTTCATCATCAACTTATCTTTGATTTCAACACAACATTTAAATTATGTAACTTACTAGTCTCCTTGTACCCCTAGGAGGACCTCCAAGGAAAAAGTTACTGTTTAATATTTATTTGATTTTTTTTTCTCTTAGAGGATGACGTTATCATGCTGATGATTTTGTAGGTAGGTACAAGCGAGAGGAAAGGAGACATTTGAAGTGTTTACTGATGCAAGTTGGTTGACGGCACTGGTTGGGAAATTATAGGATATTCAACATATTAGGTCTGACACCTGCATTCTGTCGGCATTACAAACAGGAATAGAGAAAGAGGTTGTATTTGCAATATCAAACTCTTTTGTGGCTCATAGGTTATAGTAACGCATTTAAGTGACTTGCATATATAGAAGAAACAGATCAGGATAAAGCATCCCACTATTCTACAGACAGACAGAAGGAGTGGTATTTTGTTCAAACAAAGGCCCTGACTTAACATGCCTGGGAATGAATTCCTAGGAAAACAGGAAAGCTCATAGAAGAGCCCCCTGTCCAGGCAGCGCTGATGCAAACCATCCAACTCAGTCTTGGATGGCTCCATGCCTTCCACAGGTGTGTTTCCTTTGTCCTTAGATTGTGTGCACAACCAAAAACCCAGCAACACAATGGGTCACTGTCGCTGTTCTGTGTACTTTTTCAGGAGAGTCCTGTGCATGCTCGCCACTGGGCAGTCTCCGCCAATTCAAGCTTGGATGTTTCCTTTGATTCCACAAAAACCGTTTGGTTGACATTCTAACATGTGTGACACTGTGCTAGGTGCTGAAGATATAGAAATAAATAGGATGGTTTCTGCCTTCAGGAAAGTCACAGTCTGGAGAGAAGGGACACATAACTAGATGCTGGATGCCAAAAGATGTCTTGGTGTCAGGAAAGGAGCTTGATCTACTCTTCCTGTGTGCGTGTGTGCAGAGAAATGTGTGTTCGCACATGTGTGTGTGTGCATGCACTTGGAGTGGGGGTTAGGGAAGACTTCACAGACTTGAGATGAGTCTTGACGAATGACCTCTAGAGAAACTAAGGGAAGAGAAATTCTACAGATGGAGAGACCCTCATGTGCTGTAAAAATGTTGTGCTGTGGGGGCTGCCAATCTGGACTGGGGGTTGCAGCTCCGGGGCCAGGAGGGGAGGCCAAGAGCATGAGCTGGAAGGGAGGCAGGGTCGATCAGCTTTGTTAGAGTACACTTTCCTTCAAGTGGCAAACAATGGGTGAGCCCATGATGTGTGGAGCTGCCTCAAGGTCAGGGTCAGGTCAAGGCTGGGTAAATTCAGAACACGCCCTGTGACAGAGAGTCTGCTTAAGGATAAGCCCTGGGTAAAGTGCAAGGAAAACCATGCAAAGCAGAGAACAGGTACATTTTTCAAACGTAATTTTCTAAAAACACTCTGCCCTTTCTCTATTTCCTTCTGACAGTGACCGCTTTTAACTCACTACAAAGCCAGATCCTGTCCCCTGGTTGCTCAGGTCAAATGGGCTTTTTGCCTGAGTGAGGACCTCACAGCCGACCCTAAGGACTTGATCCCAATCTCCAGCCACGGGCCGACAGCATCCCTCCACAACCTGGGCAACTAGCAACCACACACTAAATGGGACAGCGCTGCCCTTCTGGGGACACGTGTCCATACAAATCCTGCAAAGAAGAGGGACATTTTCGGTAACATCTCAGGAATCTATTTGAGTGTCAAGAAGTCGACTGAACATCAAGCAATTCGCCGTGGGAAAGCGACAGCATGTGGCACACTTATGAATGTGCTAAGTGACAAGTATTACAAAATCCAAAGGTGCTGGAAGCAGAACAAGAGAAAGGCACTTGTCGGTTAGGCACTGAGTAACCGGAGCTGGCAGCCAGCCTTTCCCGCAGAGAGATAGCTGGAGTTTCCACGTCATCTGAGGAGTGAGCTTTCCCGTTCCTGGGCTCATTACAGTAATCTTCTCCCTCATTATCTAATCTGCACTAGAACCAAGTGAACATAAGGGCTCTGATATTATTACTCCACAAGATAATAACTCCCAGAACCGGGACTTGCTCTGGGAAAGGTCAGTAGTGAAATAAACAGATTGATGATAACCCGCCCCATGATCTTCCGTAACCAAGATGCGTTTGGAAGCCCACTGCTCTTTAACTTACCCGTGCAACCTGAAATACATCGTAATAAAAATTAGATGGCGTCTTTCAGAGGTGAAGGGCACGTATTTCACTTACTCAAAAAACAACTCACTTTGGAGAAGAGAAGTTTTTGTTGTGTTGCAAAGGCCAGGTTCTTGGGTTGTTTGCCGCCTTGCGAATAATTATCTCTAATCTGAAAAAATTGTCACCCCTCCCTAGGTCTAATAGTATAACCCATCCTTTGCATTCGCCTTGTCTTACAGCCAGTGTGGGGTCCAGACAACAGTGGCCACGTTCCTTTTTGAAGAAGGGCCATGACAGAAGCTGGAATGCTAGGTAGGCTGACGCAATTGTTGGTTCAGCCTCATCCGGGTGTTGGTAGTGGTACAAAAACTCGAGTGTCGGAGAACAGCCAAGATGGCGCCGTGAGTAGTCCTCTTTGTCTCTCGCCCTTCGAGTCTACAATTATTTGGACACTTATCGCTTGACAAAGGATATCCAGACAGCATCTCAGGACGTCTGAGACACCCACGCAACTATACATCGGAAGGCGGATGGACTTTCCTCCGGGAGGATGTGGAAATAGGTGAAAACTCTCCGACCCCGACGGGAAGCCTAGTACCCGCAAGCGGCTTTCTTCCAACGGACGCCCCCAGAGGATCCACACACATCTAGGGCAGGAGCGAGAACACAACAGAGGAGCGACGGTGGAAACAGGTGACCAGAACCCTACCTAAACCCCCTGCAATTACTCCTAAACGCAGAGGGAAACTTTGGAGTTGCACACCTGAGCCCGCGGGGAGAGTCTCTCCCCGCCATTGGCGGGGAGACCCAGCCTGGTGCTCGGGGCGCCCGGAGGGTCCCAGAGAGAGACACGGAGGGCACGGAGATCTCCCAGCTGCCGTTGCCCGCCCCGTGGGACTAGGGATTGCCGGAGATCTCGGAGAGGACCGGGGCCGGGGGAACTTTCAAAGGCCGGTTCTGCGACCCGGAGGGGAAGCGCCGGAGCTCCGCCAGGCAGCAGACAAAACTCTCTGTCTGCCATTAGCAGAGGGGCCACGCCCAGCATTCAGGGCTCCCGGCAGAGACCCAGAGAGAAGCCCTGAGGGCGGGGCGACCCCCAGCTGCCGTTGCCCACCCCGGGAGGCTAGGGATTGCCGGAGATCTCAGAGAGGACTGGGGCTGGAGAGAGTTCCAGAGACCCAGCTTAGTAGCCTAGGGGGAAACCCTACAGGCTCACAGCAGCATTAGGGAAAGCCTCTGCACAGCACCAGTAGAAGGCACCCAGCCGCCAGCCACAAGGCTGGAAGACCCCAGGGCAAAAGCAGCATAGCTAGGTGTACTAACCACAGACTGTAGAAGATGCCAATAGCTCTCCTGCGACCCATAGAGGACAAGTGAGATTTGGTGGGTGCCGACAGCAACGGAGCGACAAATATAAGTGATCCCACCCCTGGCCGCTGGAAAAGCCCATAACACCGTTGCAGACCCCAAGGAGAGAGCACATCTAGGTGGGCTGCAACAGTAGGCACCTGCAGCCTGAAGCCCCCCTGTGACGGCCCCCACGGCAGAGGAGGGAATCCAAAGGGCCACTGTGGCTACGAAGAGGGGCCCAGGCCCAGTTAGCAACTACGGACAGGGTTCCTGGTTGGTGAAGTATAAACAGCTGCTCCCCCCACCACAGCAGCTGAAACAAGTGAAAGGAGCAACTAAACTCTATCTCCATGCGGAGGCACAAATCAACAACATCAAGCAATATGAAAAAATACATTAAATCTCCAGAACAGAAAGAAAGCAACAAATACACAGAAAACAATCCCAAAGAAAATGAGATATATAACCTAAATGACGATGACTTCAAAACAGCCATCATTAAGATTCTCAATGAGTTAAGAGAGAATTCTGACCGACAACTCAACGAGTTCAGGAGCTATGTCACAAAAGAGTTTGATACGATAAAGAAGAACCAAACAGAAATATTGGAAATGAAGAACACAATAGAGGAGATTAAGAAAAATCTAGATGCTCTGAACAGTAGGGCCGATAATATGGAGGAAAGAATTAGCAATTTGGAAGATGGCAATATAGAATTGTTGCAGGCAGAGGAGGAGAGAGAAGCAAGACTTAAAAGATATGAAGAAACTCTCCGAGAATTATCAGACACAATTAGGAGATGCAACGTAAGGATTATAGGTATACCAGAGGGAGAAGAGAAGGAGAAAGGGGCAGAAAACCTATTCAAAGAAATAATGGCTGAGAACTTCCCAAATCTGGTGAGGGAGATGGATCTTCAGGTGACAGAAGCCAATAGATCTCCAAACTTTATCAATGCAAGAAGACCAACTCCACGGCATATAGTAGTGAAGCTAGCAAAAGTCAACGACAAGGAGAAAATATTAAGGACAGCCAGGCAAAAGAAACTAACCTACAAAGGAACCCCCATCAGACTATCAGCAGATTTCTCAGCAGAAACTTTACAGGCTAGAAGAGAGTGGAATGATATATTCAAAAATCTGAAGGACAAAAATCTACAGCCGAGAATTCTCTACCCAGTGAAAATATCCTTCAAATACGATGGAGAAATAAAAACTTTCCCAGATAAACAAAAATTAAGGGAGTTCATTGCCACAAAACCTCCTCTTCAGGAAATCCTCAGGAAAACCCTCATTCCTGAAAAATCCAAAAAAGGAAAGGGGCTACAAAACCAAGAGCAGAGGAGATAAGTAGAAGGACAACAACAGAGAGTAGCAGCTCTACATCAGAACAGATTAAACCATGGGACGAGAAACAAAGGAAACTGAAGAAAACCGGAAAACAAGACACAAAATGGGAGTGGTAGGCCCCCACGTCTCAATAATCACTCTAAATGTAAATGGACTGAACTCCCCAATCAAAAGACACAGAGTGGCAGGATGGATCAAAGAACAAGATCCAACAATATGCTGCCTCCAGGAAACACACCTCAGCCCCAAAGACAAACACAGACTCAGAGTGAAGGGATGGAGAACAATACTCCAAGCTAATAATGAACAAAAGAAAGCAGGTGTCGCTATACTAATATCAGACAAGGTAGATTTCAAAGCAAAACAGATAAAGAAAGATAAAGAGGGACAGTATATAATGATAAAAGGGACTCTCCACCAAGAAGACATAACACTTATAAATATATACGCACCCAACACAGGAGCACCAAAATTTGTAAAGCAACTCTTAATAGAACTAAAAGAAGACATCAACAACAATACAATAATAGTAGGGGACCTCAACACACCATTAACACCAATGGACAGAACATCCAGACAGAAAATCAACAAGGAAATAATAGAATTAAATGAAAAATTAGACCAGATGGACTTAATAGATATATATAGAACACTTCATCCAAAAACAGCAGGTTACACATTCTTCTCAAGTGCACATGGAACATTCTCAAGGATTGACCATATTTTGGGAACCAAAGCAAACATCAACAAATACAAGAGAGTTGAAATAATATCAAGCATCTTTTCTGATCATAACGCTATTAAACTAGAAATCAACTACAAGAAAAAAGCAGAGAAAGGTGCAAAAATGTGGAGACTAAACAACACGCTTCTCAACAAACAATGGATCATTGAAGAAATTAAAGAAGAAATCAAATATTATCTGGAGACAAATGAAAATGAGAACACGACATACCAAATCATTTGGGATGCAGCAAAAGCAGTCCTAAGAGGGAAATTCATCGCAATACAGGCTCACCTCACTAAACAAGAAAAAGCTCACGTAAGCAACCTCAAACGACACCTAACGGAACTAGAAAAAGAAGAACAAACAAAGCCCAGAGTCAGTAGAAGGAGGGAAATAATAAAAATAAGAGCAGAAATAAACGATATTGAAACAAAAAAGACAATAGAAAGGATCAATGAAACAAAGAGTTGGTTCTTCGAAAGAATTAACAAAATTGACAAACCCCTAGCCAGACTCACCAAGAAAAGAAGAGAGAAAGCGCAAATTAATAAAATCAGGAATGACAGAGGAGAAATCACAACAGATACCAATGAAATACAAGAGATCATAAGAGAATACTATGAAAAACTATATGCCAACAAATTGAACAACTTGGAAGAAATGGACAAATTCCTAGACTCCTACAATCTCCCCAAACTGAATCAGGAAGAAATGGAGAATCTGAATAGACCAATCACAAGTAAGGAAATAGAAACGGTAATCAAAAACCTCCCCAAAAACAAGAGTCCAGGACCAGACGGCTTCTCTGGAGAATTCTACCAAACATTCAAAGAAGACTTAATACCTATTCTCCTCAAACTGTTCCAGAAAATTGAGAAAGATGGAGAACTCCCTAACACATTCTATGAAGCCAACATCACTCTGATCCCCAAACCTGACAAGGACAACACAAAGAAGGAGAACTACAGGCCGATATCACTGATGAACATAGATGCAAAAATCCTCAACAAAATTTTGGCAAACCGATTACAGCAATACAGCAAAAAGATTATACACCAGGATCAAGTGGGATTTATACCAGGGACACAGGGATGGTTCAACATCCGCAAGTCAATCAACGTGATACACTACATCAACAAAATGAAAAACAAAAACCACATGATCATCTCAATAGACGCAGAGAAAGCATTCGACAAGATCCAACACCTATTTATGATAAAAACCCTCAGTAAAATGGGTATAGAAGGAAAGTACCTCAACATAATAAAGGCCATATATGATAGACCCACAGCCAACATCATACTCAATGGACAAAAGCTGAAAGCCATCCCTCTGAGGACAGGAACAAGACAAGGGTGCCCACTTTCACCACTCCTATTCAACATAGTACTGGAGGTGCTGGCCAGAGCAATTCGGCAGGAAAAAAAAATAAAAGGAATCCAAATAGGTAACGAAGAAGTAAAACTCGCGTTGTTTGCAGACGACATGATCTTATACATAGAAAACCCCAAAGAATCCACAGAAAAACTATTAGAAATAATCAACAACTACAGCAAAGTAGCAGGGTATAAAATTAACGTGCATAAATCAGTAGCATTTCTATACACTAACAATAAACTAACAGAAAAAGAACTCAAGAACTCTATCCCATTCACAATCGCAACGAAAAGAATAAAATACCTTGGGATAAACTTAACCAAGGAAGTGAAGGATCTATACAATGAAAACTACAAGACTTTCTTGAAAGAAATAGGCGATGACATAAAGAGATGGAAAAACATTCCTTGCACATGGATTGGAAGAATAAACATAGTTAAAATGTCCATACTACCTAAAGCAATATACAGATTCAATGCTATCCCAATCAGAATCCCAAGAACATTCTTCACAGAAATTGAACAAACAATCCTAAAATTCATATGGGGGAACAAAAGACCACGAATTGCTAAAGCAATCCTGAGCAAGAAAAACAAAGCCGGCGGAATCACAATCCCCGATTTCAAAACATACTACAAAGCTACAGTGATCAAAACAGCATGGTACTGGTACAAAAACAGGTCCACAGAGCAATGGAACAGAATTGAAAGCCCAGAGATAAAACCACACATCTATGGACAGCTAATCTTCGACAAAGGAGCAGAGGGCCTACAATGGAGAAAAGAAAGTCTCTTCAACAAATGGTGCTGGGAAAACTGGACAGCCACATGCAAAAGATTGAAAATTGACCATTCTTTTTCACCACACACCAAAATAAACTCAAAATGGATCAAAGACCTAAAGATTAGGCCTGAGACAATAAGTCTTTTGGAAGAGAATATAGGCAGTACACTCTTTGACATCAGTTTCAAAAGAATCTTTTCGGACACTGTAACTCCTCAGTTGAGGGAAACAATAGAAAGAATAAACAAATGGGACTTCATCAGACTAAAGAGCTTCTTCAAGGCAAGGGAAAACAGAATTGAAACAAAAAAACAGCTCACTAATTGGGAAAAAATATTTACAAGCCACTTATCCGACAAAGGGTTAATCTCCATAATATACAAAGAACTCACACTGCTTAACAACAAAAAAACAAACAACCCGATCAAAAAATGGGCAGAGGACATGAACAGACATTTCTCAAAAGAAGATATGAATATGGCCAATAGACACATGAAAAGATGTTCATCATCGCTAATCATCAGGGAAATGCAAATCAAAACTACACTAAGATATCACCTTACCCCCGTTAGATTGGCAAAAACATCCAAAACCAAGAACGACAAATGTTGGAGAGGTTGTGGAGAAAGAGGAACCCTCATACACTGTTGGTGGGAATGCAAACTGGTACAGCCACTATGGAAAACAGTATGGAGATTTCTCAAAAAGTTAAAAATAGAAATACCCTATGACCCAGCCATCCCATTACTGGGTATCTATCCTAAGAACCTGATATCAGATATCTCAAGAGTCCGTTGCACCCCTATGTTCATCGCAGCATTATTTACAATAGCCAAGACGTGGAACCAGCCTACATGCCCAGAAACTGATGATTGGATAAAGAAGATGTGGTATATATACACAATGGAATACTACTCAGCCATAAAAAAAGACGAAATTGGCCCATTCACAACAATGTGGATGGACCTCGAGGGCATTATGTTAAGCGAAATAAGTCAGTCAGAGAAAGACAAACTCTATATGACTCCACTCATAGGTGGAAATTAGTATATTGAGAAGGAGATCTGAACGGTGGTTACCAGGGAAAAGGGGGGGTGGGGGGAGGGTACGGAGGGGGAAGTGGTGTACCCACAACATGACTAACAAAAATGTACAACTGAAATTTCACAAGCTTGTAATCCATCATAACATTAAAAAAAAAAAAAAAAAAAAAACTCGAGTGTCATTTCGCCAGGTTTGTGAGTCGTAACAGGGTTTTGTGTGTAAACCCATACAAAGAACACGAAGATAAGAGCCACTGGGTTGCCTTTTGTAAGCCTCACTTGTTATTCATTCACTCACTTTCCTCCCTTCGTGAGTTCTAAGGAAAGACAACGCTCGGAGATCATATATCAACTCAAAGCTTTCAAAAGTAAGTTCAAAAGTTGTTGTAGACGTGAAATTAAAGGAACGTGGAGCTTGATCTGATACTTGATCTGACGCAAACATTACACATTTGAAAGCTCAGAAACTCTGTTCAATTTGCTGAATTACTCCAAAGATCACGCTGTACCTTGCTTTTTTGCTCTGTAAATCTTGGTCTTAGGCCAAAAGCAATAAAATGTGCCCTGACCTTCCATGAGACCTTCCATCTCCCTGTCTCCATCTTGGGTCTTCATCACCTCCTACCATCACTCCTTTCCAGCAGCTGTCCTTGTCACTTCTCTCGTGGCCCCCTCCCCGGACCCTCACTGATGGCTATGGGATGGCATGGGGGCTGAGAAGCCAACCAGGGCTCAGCCAGCCCATCTCTCCTTGTTTTCAAGTCCCTTGAGATTCTCTAAGAAGGATTGTTGGTGGCTAGTCCCACAGCTGTAGCGGTGCAACTTCTCAAGTCACAAAACCAGATCGCCAAGAAGACTGGATGAAGTAAGGAGCTGCATGAGTAGTCAAGTCAAGGAAAACACAGCTCCCAGCATTTTCTTTTACACATCCCCAAGCATATTCACACATGCCCACCAAGGAGGGAGTAAACTCAGCTGCAGCAGTGTCACACACAACAATATGGTGTCCCTAACAGAGAAATCCTGTATATGTTTGGGAATGGGCTCAAGTTCACAGGCTCTGGGCCAGCAGGCACTGTGGGTGTTGTTGGCTGTGGTCCTTGAAGGATACGCACTGCCAGATGAACAGACACACACAATGCAACAGCTTTGGAGGGACCCGCTTGCTGTCCTTCAAAGAAAGGGAGATCAGGAAAGAAAGGGAGGAAGAACATAGGGGCACTCCTTTAAATTATAAACCAACCAACACCACCACTGCCCAGCCCAATAAGGGAGGGTGTGTGCCATAAGATAACCTTAAGGAAAGCTGGCAACAGGAACAACACGGTTGGAAACTTCCCTGCAACCTTGGCTCCCCTTGTACAGTGTCCATTCCAAGAAGAGTTCACACAGACTTACATGTATTATCCTATTTGTTACCAGTAAAACCCCTCAGAGGCATTCTGTCCTCACTATCACACCTACAGATCCACCTACGTGTGGACTGTTAAAGAGGAGGAAAAAGATCAATGAGATTTCAGCAGCCAAAAACCTGTTGACTAGGTTTTGTGAACAGGTGAAATTCAACATGAAATATCCCTTTTTGTTTTTCTACATGACAAGAGTGAAATGAAAATAAACACACAAGGAGATGCAAAACTAAACAGATAAACAAAAATGTCTTTCCTGGTATAGACTTGATCATCTCACACTTTTGGTCAAGGAAAACAGAAAGACATACTATAAAGAAATAAAACAAATTAACTCCATCATCAGTTGATAAAAGTCTAAAGCCAAATACACAACTATGGTGTATATCTGTGGTTTCCTTTTCCAGGTCAATTTGTTTCTGTCCCAACTCTTTCAATCTTCTCCTTTTATTGTGGTGGTTCACCCTATTTTCACCGATCCAACTGTCTTTGTGTGCCAAATCTCAAAGGGCCAACCCTGATCCCATAGCAGATGGCTGTCACAGCATCACCAGCACCCACCAGTGGGGTCCTCTGACCACTGCACAATGCTTGAGCTGCCTATCAATTACTAAGATTCCAGGGGCCCGCCCCACATCTCCCAAGATGGTACCCATGGGGACAGGACTCAGGAATTCTTGTAAAGCTTTCTAAGACAAAACCTTTTAAACTAGAGGTATTGTTTTAGACTCCATTATGTTCCCCATCACAACTGGCGTGGTGCCAAATGCAGAATTGATCACCAAAAACTACTTCCTGGGGTGATAAGACGAATTCTATGAATTCAAGGGATTGTTCAAATAAGTTCATGTAACGTAATTGTGTTACATCAAAATATAACTAACAATGAGCAGACTTTCAGCTGGAAAGTTACTCATATAGAGCTTTTGGTTGTAATTATTTTGATATATAAGATAGCCATTATAATTTAGGTAATATGTAATTTTGAGGAAAGGGAAAATATGGAGTCTATTTTTTAAAAAGATGCCATAACTTAAAAAATATGGCAATTGTCTATGCACTAAGATAGTAATTAAAGCAATCATTTGCTAATGATGAAGCCTTCATTTAAATATTGCAAATTTTATGTATTTGTGCTCAAAATGTAAATTGCCCTTCCTTCCAAAAAGAACTGTGGCTGCTTACAATAACACAGGAATAACAAGAGAGAAGGAAGAGTGGACGGGGCCCCACTCCTCCAAGAACTTGGAGACCAAGGGAATGTTTGTGCTCTGGTGGGGCAGTCAGCCTCCTGGTGCAGAACTCTATCGACATGGGTGACAGAAACATACCCAGGAAAATGTGGAGGGAGGGCTGACATGGTGTACCAGCTTCCAGAATAGCACATTTTAGTGCCTGGCTCTGGATGGGGGAAAAAGATAAAGTCTGAGACACAAAAGCATCCTTGTCACCAGAAAAACCTTCTCAATTGGGCAACAAGAGTATTTCAGTGATATTACTGTGGTCTGGATGAAGCATCCTTCAAAGTATTTGCTTCCCTTCGCCTTAATTCTATGTTCCCTAAGCAAACTTTTGGGTACTGTTTTGATTTCCCAGATATCTTAAATCAGGAAAGAGATTTTCGTGGATCATGGACAGGAACATTCTGGTTATTAGAAGGAGATTATTAAGATTATAAGTTAATAAATTAGTGTTCTGGTACTTAAGGTAGCAGTCTGATATTATGTAGGGTAATTGATAAAGTCCAGTTTCTGATTCTACTCAGCTAAAGATAGGGATTAAACCAGAGTCAAAGTACCTGTCCCTTTCCCCTAGCCTAATGATTCTCTTTGGCCTCAGTGCTAACCTTCCTCCCCATTAAAACTTCAAAGACTATGATTAAATCAATACATTTTGCTAGGAGCTTCCTGGCAGCCAAGACAAACAGGGAAAACTTGAAGGGTAATTAATTCTCATTACCTGATAAAAGGATCCTTTGGGAACCAGTATTAGGAGATATTAAAATCTTTTTTCTATTTGCCATCTAGGCTTTAGGGAGAAAAAGACTTACGAATAACAGTTTTATATGGTTTCATTCAGGGAAAAGCAGATTTCTGGAAAGAGTTTTTAAAAGATGAAACACTCTTCTTAGCCTTAATCCCAGGGCTGTCCCTATCAGAGCAAGTGATTTAGAATTTACTTAAGTGTTTGAAAAACATTAGCCCTGTAATCCTATCTAGGGACATTAGCAGAAAAAAGTTGTGATCCAGCAGTTTGTTTCAAGTCAGTTGTTTATCACACGGAAAATATTTCTCCATGGAAATGGTAGTCTTAAAATCCTGAAGAATCCTTTAAGGATTCCTGAAGGAAGCCCAGAAAATTCTATTTGACCCTGAACGTAGCTAGTATGGTGCTAATACTAACCGTGATCAAATGCTACGTTTTGGTTCCTGAACCTTAAGCAAGGTTGCTCCAGGATGCCCAAGGGCCTCCCCAGTCCCACCCTGGTCCTGCTCCAAAGCGGGGCTGGCACAGACTCCTCCTCTCTGCTCAGAAGGGGTGCTCAGGCTCTAGTCAAGGCCCCTGCTCACGGAGGTTCCAGAGAGAGCACTGAACCGGGCGCAAAGGTCCACCTCCCACACAGCCTTCCATTCTTTAGGAAACTAGCTTCTCTAAGCCCCAGAGGTCACAGGTGAAGACGCTAATAGGCCTACGATTCAAGGATGCTGTGGGTAGCAGATGGAAACTCCTCTCTAAATTATTAAACAGCCTCAGTTTCAAAAGAATCCTGTTCTGGATTGCAAAGAATTGAATTACAAAAAAATTTTGAAATATAATTGTTAGAGCTGCCCTTACTGTATTTTTACTGTTCTTTGTGTTCTATTTTTTTCTCTCACATTAAACTGGTTAGCAGCTGTCGACTTGGCATTCACGTCTTCAATTCTCCTGCGCCATCTATGTTTTACTATTTCCTAACTCTTCAAATGCTTGGTCTTGCTTTCACCATGTTTCTCTTACACTTTATTCAGGATTTTAGTCAAACCACTTGTCAATTTACTTTGTTCCCTCCTCCCACATGCATCTTCTCTTCTTCCATGCTAATCTTTCCTTCCAAATACCCTGTCCCTTGGGATTCAGAACAGCACTACCCAATGGAATGTGATGGTGGAAATAACCCACTTTGGTGCTCTTCCCAAAGTAGCCACTCACCACATGTGGCTACTTGAAATGGGGGGGGAGGTTTGATTGAGAAGCTGAATTTTTGATTACATTGACTTTCTTAAATTATAATAGCCACATAGGGCGAGTGACTACCCCATAAGGTAAGGACAGTTTCATTCGTTTCCTTTGGACTTGAATTTGACATTGGAATTAATTTTGCATGTGCGTGTGCATGCATGTGTGTGTAGCTTCCTAGTGTCTTTTTTCCTAGTGTCTTTATTTAGTAAGGTCTCTTGATTGGAGGGATAATAGCCTTCTCCCTATGATCAAGTCTGAAAAGAAAGGTACTGATTTTGCTCTTGATCCTCCTACAGATGAGAGAAAATCTCCACTTAGCTCTAAGACAATCACCATTTGCTGCCAGTTGAGTTCAGCCAATCTTTCCTACCCCACATTAAAAAACAAAAAAGCAACAAACCCTCTTGACCCCTACATCCACTGCCCGCAATTGTCCCACTTCTTTGTTCTTTAAAACAAAACTCATTGGAAGAGTTCTCTGTACTTGCTGCCTCCATCCTTCTCCTCCCATCCTGCCCTGGAACCTCCCCCATCAGGCTTTCCTCCTGCCCCTGCGCTGAAGAGCTCTCTTCAAGGTCAACATGGAACCCACATTGCCAAGACCTATCATCAATTCTCCCATGTGTTCATCACAGTTGCTCACATTCTCCTTGAAATGTTTCTGCCCCTTGGTTTCTGGGCCACCGTACGCCTGGTCTCCCTCCTTCCTTGCAGCCTTTGTTGCTGGTATCTCCACTTGCCCAACTCTATAGGCTTAATGCTCAGGGCTCATCTCTCAGCCATTCATCAACATTGATCTCTCGAGGAGATCTCAACCAGTATGATGATTTCAAACACCACACATCTTCTTGGGACTTCCAAATGTGTATCTTCAGCCCCTATCAGTCCCCTCGGCACCATAATTATATATTTCACTGCCTATGCCACGTCTTCCGGATATCTAAAAGCCTTCTCACCCTCAACATGTCCAAAACACAATTCTTAGTTTCTTCCATTCTGCAAACCTGCATCTTCCCTGCTCTTCCCCATCATACAAACAGACCCAGGACAAAAGACCAAAACAAAACAGAACAATGAACTAGAAATAGTCCTTTTCTGTCTTTCCTTGTACTTCCCCTGAAATCTCTCAGCAAGACCCATCAACCATGTATTCAAATGGGTCCCCGACTCCACTTCCCCCATTCTAGGGCTGTTGTCCTTTCCCAAGCCATGGCATTTCTCCTTTCTTTGTTGAATCTCTGATTCCCTTCTTGCTCTCCTGGTCTACTTCACATAAGCCCCAGTAGTCTTTGAAAATATACCTAGATGGTACAGCCTACTACACACCTAGGACGCACTCTTCTGCTTCCGATTTCCTAATGCTTTCCAAACAATTGAAGACCATCAACTGTAGCCTTCAAGGACCATACGATCTTGCTCATTTCTACAGCTGTGATCTCCTCTCCTCCACACTCCCCTGCTCACTGTGCTTCGGCTGCTTGGCCTTCTTTGCTCTTCCTTGAACACACCAACTCACACTTGCCTCGGTGCTCACGTCTCTGCCGGGAGCTCTTTTTCCCAGATCCTCATGTGTGAGCACACACGCCTTTGCTCTCATGTCACCCGCTCTGAGACCTCTACGACCGACTGTTCCACCTCCAGTAGGTCCCCTGTATTCATCACTGTCACCCCTCATCTGCTTGATTTTCTTCACTTTCTGAAACTATAGCATCTATTTGTTTGCTTATTTTCTGTTCTCCAACTAGAATGTGAGCCCATGGAGACAGGGGCTCTATCTTGGTCCTAAGGGAACTCCCAGGACCAATAATCGAACCTGCACATAGCAGGAACTAAATAATCCCTATAGACGAAAGAATGGCCATCGCCACTCAAGCAGCACTCTCAGCTCAATGGAGTCCTCCATTGGCCCTGTGCAAAGTCCTTTTGGTTTTAATAAACATACAAAAATAGACAGCTAAAAAGTTACAAATGTTTTCCTATTATAAACATGCCTAAACATCCAAACTGACCACTTCAAAAGATGGTCACCACCTTCTCTACATTAGAAATAGAGAGAAGCCCATTTGTTTTGTCTTTTAGGAACTTTCCTTCCGAGGTTGTAATAGTCTCATTACATGAAAAAATTTCCAATAAATCAGGAACTTTGTCCCAAATACTTTGCTTAGCCATAAAAGCCATCAGATAAAAGTAACGTAAATTATTTTTGTGTTGAGAATGCCCTTGCTTGACCGCGATTAAGAACGTTATTCTTCACTGTAATACTGTCATGCATCGCTTAACGACGGGGATACGTTCTGAGAAATGGGTCTTTAGGCAATTTCATCATCACAGACTGTACTTAAACAAACCTAGATGGTAGAGCCTACTACACACCTAAGAGGTATAGAACTAATCTTATAGGACCACCATCGTATATGCAGTCCGTCGTTGACCAAAACATCGTTACGCGGTGCATGACTGTATTAAATCACTAATTTGGCAGTGGTATTAATCAAGAAGCTTCCTGGACTGACTTCAGAAAATAAAGGGATAAGAAGCAAGTATAGATGTCAATAGATCCCCAAAAATAGAAAAAATAAATAAGAGAAAAAAAGTCATGGAGATATTTTAGAAAACTCAAGTAAGGCTTGTCGATATTCCCAGACGCTACTCTATTATGAGAATTCCCATATCTTTCCCAATCACAGACAGTTTTCTTGGCCACTTTGTCCATGAGGCCCCCACTCAGAACAAAGAGAGGACATCAGGGAAGGACAAGAAGAGTCTCCGGGGAGGTGGGAGCGTGGCAGGACTCCTCGGTACCTGTTGCACTGCAGGAGTCCAAGCTGCCTTCCGCTGGGTCATTGCTCATCTGCTCCAGGCTGTCTGTCCTGCTTCTTAGTGTCAGCAAAGCAGCTCCTTTGCTCCCACTTTTAAGTGTGAAGGGGAGGCAGCTGGCTGGAGAGAACAACAGGATATGGTGTTAACTTCAACTACTACTGAAATGTGCCCTCGTAGTCAGGAGCGGGGCTCTCCCTGGAAGTCTCCGATCAGAGAGAGATCATTTACAGAGATAGGCATGGTGTGATCAGGGCTGCAACTGACCCTTGGTGTGGGTGTGCACACACAAGCCCATGCACAAACATGGCTCCCAACTGTGGATTCAGAGATGTGATGGTCAAAAACTTACGTTAGCTAGAACACCCTGCTTCTGGTCTTGTCTGGTGGACTCTGAGAATTAGCTACTGGAGGGGGATTAAGAGTCAGACTTGACTCAGTAGATTTTCCTAAGGAGAGGTCAAGTCTAGCACCTCCAACCAGACCCTAAATGTGAGTGTGTGTGTCTCGGTGGGGTGGGCGATGAGATGAAGGCGAGAGGGGCTGTGCAGGGGGAACAGCTAGCCTAACACACTTGCTTCATATGACGCTGACCTATGTTCAGTTTAGCTACAAACCTCCTAAGACCAGGCCAGGAATTATGCCGGTTCCTTTGTCAGATCTGTGGGTCTCAAACGTGTTTGTGGGACACAGCGGCATCTGGTGTTACATTGTCTGTCATTCACTTTAACATTCTTTAACATAAACGGCATGATGTATGAGTGTGTTAGTTTTAACCTGCATCCCAGGGGTGACAGTTAGCATCAGAGGCACCCTGATCAATAACACACTTCAGAAGTGTTCAATATGTGAAAGAAACATCAAAATCCCATATTCCACAAATGGCCACCGTAGGTCCTTCAATTATCTTTATTGCTGGCCCCCCTGGAGGGTTTGTAATCAGAATAATGGATATAGACATGGTGTTTCAGTGGTGAAATGAATGGAGCTTAAGAAAGTTGAACTGGCTAGAAAATCCTGGGCTCTACATGGTGGTGTGCAGAAGATAAAAGCCTCCAGCGATTTTTTGCTGGTTCTGGGAGCTGCGGGGGAGGGACCTAACGTCTGGTGGGACTCAAAGCTCAGCTGAACGTCGCTTCTAGAATGATCTGGGCCTTTCTTGAGTGAATGTTTCACGAGGGGTGATGAACAGAACCCCTGAGAGGATGGCAAAGGGCATTCATCACATTCACAGATTGGGATGTGCGTCTTCACGCCCGCTTCCTGACAAACGTTTGTCTGTGCTGCAGGATTTGGTGTGAGACTCCTTCATTTACAAGGTACCTGGGGAGCAAAGAGACAGGAAAGGCCCCCGTGCCATCACTACCAGTGCCAACTGGCATCTTCCATTAAGAATCTGAGGGCTGGAAATACCAAAATGGCTTGGGTCAGTTTTCAACTTCGGCTCTTCTGTTGTTGCAAGGGGTTTGTTACACTAAATATGAATTTAAATACTAAAGCATGAGGAGGGTTTTATCTTTTTTTTAAAGAAACTTTTTATAGTCTTATTCAGAATACAAGAGACCCACTCTTCTCTGATCACAATCTTTTTTTTTTTTTGGCTGGGAAAGATTCACCCTGAGCTAACATCTGTTGTCAATCTTCCTCTAGTTGTAGGTCTTTCTAGTTCTTCTACGGGAGCTGCTGCTACCAGAGCATGGCTACTGACAGATGAGTGATGGGGTTCCTGAACCGAGAACCAAATCTGGGCTGCCGAGGCAGAACGTGCTGAACTGTAAGCACTGGTCCATCAGAGCTTGCTTGGTTTTACCTTTCTTAAAAATAAGTTAGAATGAGTAGACTCAGATCTCTCATTTGCCATCTGAAAAGATTTCTAGAGAGAGGGAGAGGTGAGATGAGTTCCAATTATCCAGTAGGCATTGCCCATGGCCCTGGGTACTTCCAAAGGAGAGAGCTGCACAGGTGAATGCCATCAGGGTTAACAAGACTTGAGAACCCCAAAGTCTGGATCCACACGTTCAGGGGCCCAGCGTTGCAGTAAATCAATGAAGAAGCAAATCAAGGGTGCCTTTTGTGCGCAGATTCTGGGAACCACACCTTCCTAGCAGACCTCCTGCCTCCGAGGCACTGGGATGTGAATTGACACAATGCGGATCTGGCCGGCTGTGGGAGAGTAGCTGCGAGACTCTCATTGCTCACAAAGCGTCAAGAATGTACTTGTTCCCATAGGGAGAAACTGCAGTGTGCTGAGGTTTTATAGTAGTAACCAGAATAAAAAAAAATCTTCAGAGATGATGTTGTAGGGTTTAATTCAGAAATGTGTAAAGGAGGATGTGGGGCTTAGCTGAGCTCCTTTTCACCAGAGTGACAGAAGTTTGCTCTCGTTACCGAAGATTGTTAGGCTGGAGAACCATCGAACATTACAGGTAGAAGGGCCGAGTCACGTGTAGCGGGGCAAAGGCGAGGGCTGTAGGATAAGGCTTGAAGACAAAGACCTTCGGAGCAAAGAAAACCAGAACCATACCAAACATCCCTCCTTTTAACTCTTTAATCTGGTCTTCTCCATGCCACTAACAGCAGGGCAGGAGGTGGGAGAAGAAGCAGGACTTCATGCCTTTGTGTGGCTTTAACTCTAAACTAGTGTTCACGGGACTCTGGGTTGCAATTCTTACCACTTGTGGATAACTAACAGAAGAGAGCTGAGGTCACAGTCGTCTGCAGTGAAAAATCATTTGACAATCCATTGTAAATAATTTTTAAGTTCCACCTACAGATTTTGGAATGCTTTATTGATGGGAGGACGGCTTTTGATATGCAATGAATATCCTGGGTTAACATGTCCCATAACATTGGAAAATATTTTAAGACAGCTTTATTGAGGTATAATGGACACATAAACTGCCCATATTTACAGAGAGCACTTGGATACATTTCGACATCTGTCTACACCCATGAAACCACCATCAGCATAACACGTTGAGTAATTAGAGTTGTGTGGAAACAGAAAAACAGAGCAGAGCAAATGCTAGAGTGAGATGACTTATATCTAGTCTCATATTTGAGACTATCCACAGGGCACTGGACCAGTCACTTCACAGACCTCATGTCAAAGTCAAGCCATGCTCTGCATCGGGGGAAGTGAAGATCTCTTGTTCTAGGCCAGCCCCAATCTGCCTGGTGCCTGCAGAATGGGAGTGCCATGAATCAGCCGCGTCCACCTTCCTGGGGAGGAGCTGTGGTGGTGGTGGTGGGGGGGGGGGTGGGCAGTCACGTTCGCCTTTCCTGAACCCTCTACCTGTGGTCCTGGGTGTCAGATCGTGTACATTCCTTTCAAATCTCAGTACCTTCTGATAATACCTGAGTCAAAAAGAACAGAGACCGAGTTTCTTCCTAAAATAAGAGGAATAGATAGTGACTGAAATTCAACCATGAAGACTGCAGATAAAGTAAACTCAAGGTGGGCGGGAGGTGTCGCTCCTCATGAAATGCCTGGGTCCTTACACTGACCCTGCATGGAACCTGAATAGGTCCAGGATTGGGTTTCAACCATACACAGCCATGTTGTCAGACCAGGGGAAACAGAAATTGAATTGCAAGAGGATTTTGGGGGCCCTTCCGAGAAATCCATGGATCCACACATTAATGAAAAAGGAGTCTGCTGTGGCTAGCTGGATTCAGCCCAGAGTCCAAGGTTGGAGGGAGTTATTGCTCTGCATACAAAGTCATGGCCAGTAGTCAACAGGTCTCAACCCAGGGGCACAAAAGAATGTGTGAGTGTGAATACAAAGGGGGCCACTCTGGGGCCCCAGGGACTCCCCCAGCCCAGGAACTTGGTGAGTACAAAGCCCAGGGGTGGATTGTTTTCCTTCCCATTTTGCAACGCTCTGATGAGCAGACAGATTCTGACTCTGTGTGACCTGGGAGCTCTGGGCTGGACCAAGCAGGATGCCAGAGGGACTCCATGTGGCCGAGGCCAGCAGCTCAGCTGAGAGAGCAGAGGATGGAGCAGAGCAGCACTTTGGTGGGCGTTTGGGCTGGGTGCCCCTTGCATGGGGTTTATGGACCATAACCGGCACTGTGCCCTTATGCACACTATTGAGGATCACAGACATTCAGATTGCAAAAGTTTCCAAGATAAGGAACCACATTTTTATGCAGATGAATACCAAGATTCAAAATGTTTTGATACTGTAGTAAGATTAAAATCATTCACCCTAGAACCCCATGCTGCCCATGCGCTCAAAAATCAGCCAACGGAAGCAGTGTGTGTCAGATGAGCATCATCTAAATTTGAGCCAATCTGATATGTAGACATATTTTTCCCCAAATCAACCATTCAATAGATTCCAGGAATGCTGTGTTTTGGGCCACCCAAAAGACTACGTTTTTCTGAAGAAGAAGAAACCCGTAGGGAAGTAACAGAGTCCATGGGAATGAAGGGGGGAGAGGTGAAGAGAGGGCACACACACACATGCACACACGTGCGCTCACACTCATGCTCGTGCATGTGAGCACACACATACAGGTGTGCACATATGCACAAAGACGCATGCACACACAAGTACACGTGCACACATGCACACACACACACACGCTAAGCCACTTTCAGCGTCTGAAGGTTTGGGTGGTACTGCGTCTGGAAGAATATAGGGCTCCATCCTTGTCTCCCAGCATCCATGCCTTCTGTGGTGGAACGACGCAAGTCTCTCCCGCAGTTGCTTTCTCCCCTGCCTAATTCTGTTCTACCAGGCAGTTAGGTTTCCCTTTCTTCTACACACCATGCCTGGGATGCAACGTAACATTAAATGCAGGCTCATTTACCAAGGAAGGCCTCCCCGGTAGAGCCTGGACCACAGAGCAGCATTACACCCTGAGCACAAAAATGAGACCAGAAGTGTTCTAACAGACAGAACACTGAGTCATTCTCTCTCCAGACTGGATGAAGCCCCAGGCGCCCAGGTGTGAGCCCCACATCCCAGCCCGGGTCCTGCCCTTACCAAGAGTCAAGGAGACCTTCTGACGTTATAGCACCAAGCCCTGAGTTTACAACTGATTTGGTCTGTGCAATGCATGGTACGATTGCAGCTCCTTCTTATTCTTTTATTCTGGGAATATACTCATGCACGCCACGGGCAAGGCAGGGGCGGTGCTTCAGCACGGACCTCAGGGAGGCAGGTTGTGATGTGCATGGCCTGATACTAAGCAAGCATCTCATCTTTGATGAAGAGGGGAGAAGCAAAGCTATCATTTGCTGTCAGCAGGTTTCAAAGGATTAGGCCCGAGACAAAGATGCTGGGTTTGAAGACTGACACATTAGTGACCTGTGAGAACAGCTTCAATAGTGTGGGGCAAGGAGAGCCACTCTGAGAAGAGCTGACATGATGTCATTTGGAGGTCAGAGCAGAGGAGATGGGATGGTGGCCTGCACGGAGAGCATGCTGGAGAAGATTTTCTGTAGGCTGTGGAGCCCTGTGCACAACTTTAGTGAGGGAGGAAGGAGCTGATGGTGGAGGAGACTGATGTTTATGGACAAGACCCACCAGGGTTCAGAGCGTGGCCAGTGCCTGAGGGAACTGGATGAAGGATTAAGAGCATTACCCTCAGGGAAGGACGGAAGACAGTTCTTTTCCTTTGCATTTAGGAGAAAGGAGGAGATGGATGATGACAAAGAGAAATCTGTCAAGAACAGACGTCAGAGAGACGAGGTACTCAGGATGGTTTTGAACGTCTGTGTGAAAAGAAATGTCTGTGAGCCAAAATCTTTTGTTTTTAATGACTGTTCCTGATTTTTATTTTTTAATTTTTTTGTGAGGGGGATTGGCCCCAAGCTAACGTCTATGCCAATCTTCCGCTATTTTGTATGTGGGAGGCCACAACAGCATGGCTGGATGAGTGGTGCTAGGTCCGTGCCCAGGATCCGAACCCGTGAACCCCAGGCTGCTGAAGCGGAGCACACACATTTACCCATTATGCCACCAGGCCAGCCCCTCCTGATTTTTAAATTGTTTAAAATAGTGGTAAAATATAGATGACCTTAATTTTATCATTTTAGCCATTTTAAAGAGTTTGGTTCTGTGGAGTTATGTACATTCTCATTGTTGTGTAGACATTATCACCATCCACCTCTAGAAAACTTTTCACCTTCCCAGATGGAAACTCTGTGCCCAATAAACACTACTCCCCCCTTCTCTCCTCCTTCAGTCCCTGGAAACCATCTACTTTCTGTTTCTATGATTAGACTACTTCAGGAATGTCGTGTAAGTGGGATCATACAGTGCTTGTCCTTTTGCAACAGGCTTATTTCACTTAACACAATGTCCAAGCTTCATCCATGTCGTAGCCTGCGTTAGAATGCCCTTCCTTTTTAAGGCTGAATAATAATCCATTGTGTGCGTACCTGACGATTTGTTTCTCCATTCATCCCTTGATGGACACTTGGATTGCTTCTACCTTTTGGCCGTTGCGAATAATACTGCTCTGAACATGGATGTGCAACTCTCTCTGAACTCCTTCTTCCATGTCTCCTGGGTACATATCCAGAAGTGGAATTACCGGATCATATGATACTTCTAGGTTTAATCTTTTGAGGAATCACTCTACCATTTTCTGCAGCTGCTGCATCATTTTACATTCCCATCAGCAATGCACAGGGTTCCAATTTTTCCATATCCTCAACAAAACTTGCTGTTTTTTGAGGTTGTTAACAATAGCCATCCTAATGGGTGTCATGTGATACCTGTTTGGGGTTTTGATTTGTATTTTCCTAATGCTTAGAGATGTTAAGCATCTTTTCATGTGCTTACTGAACATTTGTCTATCTTCTTTGGAGAAATGTCTATTCAAGTCCTTTGCCCCTTTTTTTTTCCTTGAGGAAGATTGGCCCTGAGCTAACATCCGTTGCCAATCTTCCTCTTTTTGCTTGTGGAAGATTGGCCCTGAGTTAACATCTGTGCTCTTCTTCCTCTATTTTATGTATGGGATGCCACCACAGCATGGCTTGATGAGCACTGTGTACGTCTGTGCCTGGGATCTGAACCTGCGAACCCCAGGCAGCTGAAGCAGAGTGTGTAAACTTAACCACTACAACACCAGGCTGGCTCCTGATTTTTATAATTTTTAATCTCCAAAAACTCTTAATTGTTCTCCAGTTGTTCTTTTATAGCATTCATTTTTACCGTGAATATAATATCTTTTCTTCTTTCTCTGAGAATATTATAGTTTTAAGACCTTTTTTCCTTCCCTGTCTGGTCTCTTTCAAAGGTTCTTTTTACTGTTTACTATTTTGGCCTCAGTCTTCTGTGTTGGAAGCTTTCTTCAATTATCTCATTACCCTTCACCATCCTTTCCTATTTAAGAGTGAAGCACTAAGAACGCAGGCTGAAAACTCCAGTGAAGGGGTGTGTGGGGGTTCAGGGATTGTTGCCAGGTGAGCTTCCTATAGAATGATTGCATGGGGAGACAGACCTTTACCCCAAACGTAGGTATGTTCTTTGGTGCAGTTCTGTTTCTCCAGGGAAAAGTCCTCCTCCTTCTAGGAGTGTGTTTTTAGAAGCATACAGTGTAGGAGCAGGACAGGATGAAGAGATTGGGGCAATGGTGGGGGCACCTCAAAGTCTGCCATGCTGACTGTCATAGTGTTCCCGCTGGTCTAGAGTCTCATCTCTGTCCTCCTCTATGCATCGTGTGTCTGGGTCCTATGGCCTCGTGCTAACATCTGTTGCCAGTCTTCCTCACCAAAAGTAAATAAATAAAAAAATAATATATATACACATATATGTATGTGTATATATATGTAAATCAATGGAGAGTTTGAAAGATAAAATTGAAGAAGTCTCCCAGAAAATGGAACAAAACTACCAAAACAACAATAGGAGAGAAAAGACAAGAAAGTAAGAGGGTTAATTCAGCAAAGAAAAAAAACCCCGAGGGGAAGAAATTGTCAAAGGAATAATACAGGAAAGTAACTCAGAACTGAAGTATATAAGTCTCCAGACTGAATGGCACATGGCACGCCCGGAACCATGGATTTAAGGCACATCATTATGAAATTTGTTATCAGCAGGGATCCTGAAAAGAGCCTAAGAGTTCCCAGAGAAGAAACGAAGCCACGAATGAAGGAAAAGGAAGAAGAATGATGGTCTCCTTCTCAAGAGCATCGTTGGACTCTAAAAGATAGCAGAGTGTCCAGAGTTCAGATGAAAAATGACCTTCAACCCGGAGTTCTGTACCCATTGAAAATATCATGGAGGGAGGAGTAAAGACATCTTCAGACATACACAGTCTCGTAACATTTACCTCCCAGGTGCCCTTTGTCAGGAAGCTGCTAGATGATGTGCTCTGCTCAAATGAAGGACTAAACCAAGAAAAAGAGAAACAGGAGCCAGTGGAAGCCGCAAACGGACTTCCCAGGGTGACGATGCTGGGAGGTCCCGGGACAACAGATGTGCAACAGGTGTAGCCTGTCCAGGCGGAGCAGAGCTAAGGGTGGCGGCAGAGGGGGCTCCAAGGGAAAAAAGACCATGGAGCTGATAGAGAGCTTTAAATTTGTCTGGAATAAATTTGGAAACTTGTTAGCGCTGTAACAGTTCTGTTAGATCATTTGGTCGGGGGGTGGGGGGGAGTTAAGCTGTAGCTGAAAAACTAAGCACGTGAAAAAACAAGGCTAATAACATCCCATTGCTGGGTATCTATCCTAAGAACCTGAAATCAGAAATCCCAAGAGTCCCTTGCACCCCTATGTTCATCGCAGCATTATTTACAATAGCCAAGACGTGGAACCAACCTACATGCCCAGAAACTGATGATTGGATAAAGAAGATATGGTATATATACACAATGGAATACTGCTCAGCCATAAAAAAAGACAAAATTGGCCCATTCGCAGCAACGTGGATGGACCTCGAGGGTATTATGTTAAGCGAAATAAGCCAGTCAGAGAAAGACGAACTCTATATGACTCCACTCATAGGTGGAAGTTAATATATTGACAAGGAGATCTGATCGGTGGTTACCAGGGAAAAGGGGGGCTGGGGGGAGGGCACAAAGGGGGAAGTGGTGTACCCACAACATGACTAACAATAATGTACAACTGAAATCTCACAAGGTTGTAATCTATCATAACATTAATAAAAAAAAAAAAAACAAGGCTAATATTGATTACATGGAAAATGAAGTTGTACAAGGGAAAAAAGATGGAATCCAAGTCCTCTACTTGGTTCAGGCATGAGGAATATTTACATGGACAAAATAACACAAATACCACCACCTTGACCAAGAATAATCATGACACAACACACTGAGCTCACAGGAGTGTGCAAAGTATGTGTACGGTGGGGGTGATTGCCAAGAGAATTTAGCCCTCAGTTCCATAACAGAAACTCTACAGATGACGTCTAAAAACAAAGACATCCTCAATAAATGGTGATATATTATTTCACAAAAAGCATATAAATGTCTGAAAAGTAGAAATAAGAGCCCCTGGCCGGCACACCTGGCTTGCTGACGGCAGAATGGGCTGCATTTCAGCCCGATTTGCCTCCTGAACCTGAGAACTTACACAGAACAACTGGAAAGCGCACAGCACCCCTGGTCTGAGAAGTATACGCAACCATTAGAACAGTGCAAAAAAAGGACAAAAAATGGGACTAAGAAAAATCTATCTGCAATTCTCCTAAGACCAAATCTCATATTGTCAAATGTCCTGTGAAGTATCTTTAAGCTTCTGGTTTAAGAGTGAAGACCAACAATAAATAATATACAGTGGCTGAAATTAATGCCAATCCGTCTAACGCCGCAAGAAACGCCCTTGATTACTACAGGGTTTGGCTGACCTGGATAAACAGTGAACCTCATAATGGAAGGCATAGCTAGGCACTTCAGGTGGTTTTAGCTCAGCATGAACCAAGGGTGTGATGTGATTGGTAAGAGGTAGGGCTTTGTAATGCAATTTTAAGATGAATATATGCAAGTCCAGTCTCAAGAAAGGGAAGATGGTCCCAACCATCCCCTGCTCTGGCCAGACCACTTCTGCAGCATTGTTCTCAGTTCCAAGCTCTAAGGAGGTCACTGACTGTGTTCATGCAGAATCTTGAACATGGCAAAGAGCAATACATGGAGACTATGTATGGTTATCCGTAACCCGTCTTAAAAATCAAGAATGTCATACAGAACAGTAATGTATTAGACTTTTTTTAATGTAGAGGATTAAAAGGAGTTAAATGGAAAGGGAGATTGACTCATTATAAAGAAAGACTTTCTGATTCAAACTGAGCTATTCAAATAGAAAACGTGTTGTCTGGCACTGCTGGGATTAGAATGGGCCCCTGTGGGGTGGGAGAGGAGGGCAAAGTTCTAAGAACTCTCTTGCCCTGGCTGAGCCCAACTTCCTTCCTGTTTGAAGGCTTTACGATTTAATGCCTTTCATCACTTCCCTTGAACCTTGAATGGGAAAGTATCTTCAGAAATATTTGA
Source organism: Equus asinus (assembly GCF_041296235.1). Classification (NCBI taxonomy): domain Eukaryota; kingdom Metazoa; phylum Chordata; class Mammalia; order Perissodactyla; family Equidae; genus Equus; species Equus asinus. Next base: position 25,675,455 of record NC_091790.1, on the reverse strand, counting down.
TTTGGGTGTTTGAAGGAAGGATTTCATCCCCAATCCAATTTGTTACTTCTTAACTTGAAAACTTTGCTTCAAGGTAAAAATACTTTGGGGTATGAATTAAGACCCAAGAGAATTTCCTAAGAATGATAGGCTTGAATCTTCCACTGCTCAAGAGAGCCTTTTCGTCATTCTTCTTATTTCCTGTCGTATTCTAAGTGCCATTTACAGACTCTGACCTCATAAGTGGTTCCAGATTCCATCAGTGGTCCACAATGAATTAAAAAGCAATAGAATCCAGATGCTTTTTCTGGTAAACAGTCCCTTTGTAAGAAAAGTAAACAGAACGAGGAGGATTTTCATTGACTTCCCCAATGACATTTATCCACATAGGAGAGAGGTCTTTGTGCCTTTTCACCCAGTAAGCGTGCAATTCCCAGTCACAGATTCGCTGGTCCACAAATACCACCCATCTCACATACCGATGCTCTCCTTCTTTTAATTAACTCACTGATTGAAATGTTTTAAATGACATAAAGTGAATACAGCCTATAAAAAAAGGGATACTGATATATAAATTAAGAGAAGCTAAGGCTCTAACAAAATTCCTGAAGATGCTAGAAACTTCCTCTGAGGACTACTTGACAAATCTTGCTACAAATTGTTGGTGCTGAAATTGTAGATTTGGTGGCATTACACTATTTTCTCAACCTAGGGATTCCAAGGTGATTCCTTAAATGGGCGCTAAATGACAAATATGTGTATTTAATCAAATATAATTTTCGCAAATTTTTCGAATGGTACAGAATTATTTCCATGAATACGTCTGATAATTCGACCTGATTTATCTCATCTTGATATCAGATAAACTTTATGGAAATCAATTTCCAAGGCATGTCCAGTGCTACGATATAAAGCAAACATGATGGGTTTTCTTTGCTCCATTTACCATTATCTGTGGAAAGTAGAAAGTGGCTCCCTGTAACCTAATTCTGCTCCACTTGTTTATAACCATGCCACAAGGGTTAGAAGGTTAATTTTAACTCATATTCATGCCAGAACAATACCAGGTAAGGGAAGATACTTGAGAAGTCTGGTACTCATAAAGTTCAGAATCTTTACCTCTACTGAACACTCTGAAAAATCAGAGTTAACGTCATGTGACACTTTTGCAGGTAAACTAACACAGCTCACGGATCTGATGAATCCTTTGATATAATTTGTTCCAAGTAAATAAATACATATTTTGCACCCTGAAGCTTAATTTGAACAGCATTTTTGTTTGAATTCAACGTAATAATTCTTTTCAACTCAGTATAACCAAAACGTGAGGACATCCCTGCTTTAGAGAATGAAGCGAATGATGAGGCCTCACCCTCGCATTGGTTACCTACACTCCAGCTTGAGACAAATACACAGCTAATTGCTTCCCAGCAGATGTGTTGACAGCCACAGCCCCCAATTACTCCCTGTTTCTCCTTTACCCACTTCCCCCCTTGCCTACTCTCTCCTTTGCTTTCTCAGTCGACAGGGGAGAGAGCTCGCTATCGAGTACGTAAACATCTCTGAGTCCCTTATATTTATAACATGCCATATCCTACAAAAGTAGTGAGGCTCATTGTCCTCTTTCACAGGAAATCCCACTTGCTCATGCCCCAGGAGAGGGCTTTCTCCCTGCTGGAGCAGGCAGGAAGTAGAAAAGCTGGAATGCCAAGTCATGTCTGTCATGCTCCACAGCCCATGGTAGGCTGTGCAAATCTCAGGGCTCAAAACAGAGCATATTTTGCTATAGTTGTTAACAATTCCATGCTTTAAATTCTATATTTTAGCAACACCAGGGAAATGAGTAACCCCTAGCCTTTTCCAGAGAAGGAGGGTAGGACATGAATTTTAATTATCTCATTTTGATCTTTGTTTACAACACAAAGGCTGTTTCTGCTTAGCTGCCGCACACACTGGTTACTTAAACATTTTAAAGCCAAGTTTGAAGGGATGCAAACAAACAAGGAAGAAAATAAAGGTTTGAGGATTTCTTTATTTTTCCCTTGGAGGTCGGTGTGTGAATTTTATTCGCGCAAAGAAATCCCTCTGAGAGATGCTGGGAAAAATCAGAACTTTATTTCACCGAGAAGTGCGTTCCATGAATTCTGTAAACTGTTTCAGAATTAGGACTATTCAGGTTTTTCAGTGTATGCTACGGGCTTAAAGTTTGTAGCATGTAGTCCATCAAAATTAAAATAAAAGGGCTGAATATTAGTCAGTAAACCTGCACACATAAATGACCTTTATCTGGGTTTCATCCTGGAAAGGTTAAACCTGGGAGATTTTGCCGTAAACTAGCTGTGCAAAATTGGGGCTTTATTTAAACTCATAGAATGACAATGTTGCAGCTAGAAAAGAGAGTTAGAAGTCACCTAGTCTAATCTCCCAGAGCCTCGGATTTTTCATCTATAAAATGAGGTTATAAGATCTTGCCTGCTCCCCTCAGGGCCATTTTGAGACTAAGAATGTCACAGGTGTGAAAGTGAGGTAAGAAAATTGGAAGAGCCATACAAGTGCAGAATTAAATGATTACCGCTATTATCATCACTCTGATACTTGTTAGTGCTGTCAAGTCAATTCTACTCCTAGCGCTTCTGTGTTCAGCCAAGAAGAACCCTGCCGGGTCTTTCTGCCCCATCCTCTCCCCTTCCAGTGCCAAATCAGACAATGCTCCACTGTTATTCATACGGTTTTCATGGCCAATTCTTTCAGAAGTGGGTGCTCAGGTCCTTCCTAGTCTGTCTTAGTCTGGAAGCTCTGCTGAAATCTGTTCACCATGGGTGACCCTGCTGGTATTTGAAATCCTGGTGGCATAGCTTTCAGCAACACGCAGCCACCACAGTATGACAACCAACAAACCTGGGCCATGGTGGTGAGAGGGCCAAATCCTAACCACAAGACCACCAGGGCTGGCTCATGCTGACAGACTAGTAGATAAATTGCTAGGCAGTTAGAAAAAGACTAGCTTAAAATCAGGCTTGCAATCTTGTCTTTACTAACCTGAAATTAGCAGCGTTTCTTTTTGATATGCTCAAGTGACCCATCTAGTCATTTAGCCTTTGAATATGCCAAGGGTAATTTCGAGGTTTCTTTTATCACGCCTACTGGGTCCTCATAATTCCTCTCTGATATGCTTACAAGGGTAATTAATGGAATTTTGTTCAAATTTCCACATTTACTAGGAAATGGCTATAATCAAATGAGGTCTACTTATATTACGATAATTAAGGTAGAAGGAAACACAGAGTGACAATTACATGGCGCAGTCAAGTGGGTTAAACTTTGGAAGTCAGGAGACTGGAGGTCATTCACGGAGATGACATCAGATCCCAGGGCCGTCTTTCTCACCAAAGCAGGTGCAGGGTCCCTCTCCAAGGACGCAGAGGGCCGAGACATTGTAGATGGTTTATTAAAGATCATTTCCTTGTGGTCAGCAATTTTCGGAATTCATGAGACCAGGGCAGTCAGACGTGAGGAACTGATTACAGTGCACCTAAACGCTCACGTCTGTTTCTTGACTCCAGTTCTTCTTAAAGTTGCCATTGTCTTTTGTACTCCCTAGAAAAATCAACTACTTTTATTTATCCCTTTCTTGTAATGACTGCAGGCCTGCCCTGTCATCCCCTTTGGCCTCCCTCACTCTTTGTCTGTCTTCCTCTTGCTCTTCTTCTGTCCCTTGCTCTTCCTCTCTCTTCCCCTCGCTCATCTTCCGTTCCTTCCCATAAAGACGCACTCCTTCTGCTACTATTGACCACCAAGATATGACTGATCTGTCATCTTTAGGTCCATGCCATTGCACCCGCAAACTGAACCCAGGCCGCCCAAGCAGAGCGTGCCAAAGTTAACCACTAGGCCACGGGGGCTGGCCCCAGATGTGGCAGTTTCTTTATCTGTCAGATGAAGGAGTTGGTTCTGAGCTCAATGGCTGTGAAGGATCCTGTCCATTTGGTGCACACTATAGAAGTTGAGCTAAATCACCATAGTCTATCTTCCATAGGCTTACATTCACTGCAAAGAGAATATGGCCTTACAAATAACAGCTCTGTTGCTATTTGATTTAATATAGACAAATATATGAGATATTACAATACTGCACATATGCAAGGTAGGGAAAGGAAGAACCAAGGAGTCATACAATTCATAGCATGGAGTTCCAAGGTTTCAAAGAAGGAAGCTGACTCCTTTCACCAGAACATTCACTTCCAGCAACATCCCAGCTCTTGCAGGAAGAGAGGGAGGAAGAATACAGAAATGCCAGCAATTCTCTGAAGCAATCAAATAAATAAATTGAGAAATAGCTTACAGAAGTGGATAACACAGCGTGTGGGGAAAAAAATATACTGAGGAAACATTAGAAATTGTTTTTTTCCCCAGAAAAAAGAATTATCCTCAACAGTTAGATGAAAATCTTCAAACTTTTACATGAGTCATAAGCATAGCTGGCGTTACAAGTCAGCAAAATCAATGACTACCCAGATGATTGAATTCAAGCAACGTCAGCGAAAACTCAGGGATGAACTCCGACTGAGCATGAGAAGAAAGGGGATAGGAGGAAGTTGTAACTACTCAGTGGTTCCAAGTCGGAAGGATATTTGGGCCAGTAATCTACGCTGGTTGGTTTGTAAGAGCAGAGATGGCAGGGGTGTCTGCCGCTTAGATCCCACACAGCCCTGAGAATCAGCTTCCTTTGGCATCCTGGTCCCTTCCGCCATCCTAAGGGGATGCCGGACGTCCCTTGCTGAGTTGAAGACGCTGTACAGTATTTTACAAGAGCAGTTGCCTACTCTTGCAAAGGAAAACAAGCTGAGATCTCCTTTTGGGAAAAGTTCTCCACTTCACTGTGGCCAAGCTGGAGATGACAGAGAAGCCTGCCTGTGTTCCGAACCGACAACACTGAAAACCACCCCAAGGGCAGATGGGCAAGTCTAGTGAGAATAAAATGCAAATGCACCATCGTGTCAATAAATAGTCCCAATGGAAAGGATTCTCCTGTGGGCCCAGGAAGGGAGAGCATGCTGCAGGCATTTCTGCCCTGCCGTCCACCCTGCCTCTGGGCCAGAATCTGTGCTGTGTGCCCTGGCCCCGACAGGAAGGTTTTCCCAGCTGTGCTGACTCCACATCAGCCCCCACCATGGCCGAGCTGAGGGCTGACTTCGGATCAGACGGAATCGCTGACCACATGAGCGGAGTGACTAATACAGAGGAGAGTTCTTGAGAACTGACACTCTTTTCCTTCTCAGAATCACATACTAAAGTTGTAGCCAAATTTTACTTAACTTCGTGTCATAATTCTTACTCAGGAGCTTACATCACAGGTCAGCACGCAGAGCTTGTCAGAGACACCAAACCATCACCCAGTGAGTCGTGTGGGACCCGTGCTTGCTGAAGGCAAGGAGCCTGGGGATTTTTTAAAGAGACAATGCTAGATGCTTGTTCCTCTTCCTTCCTCTCCCTGAAAAAAGCTCAGGGTCCAGGAAGGAGTCCCAACAAGAGAGCTGACCCCAAATTGACAGAGGGCCCTGGGAGTGTAGCATGAGTGTCTCCTGGCTTTATTGTCCTAAGGCCAACGCCACAGTGGGACATTCAAGAATTCAAAATGTCTATGGAAATTTGGAAGAGCAGATAGGAGGAAGATGGCCAGAAGATCAAAAATTATAAAAGAAATGAATAAATCATTTCCTTTCTTGTCCAATCACTTGATTCATGGCAAGGAAAAAAGTCCCAGTGTGTTTGTTTATTTAATGAGACACAACTTGAATAATCCATGTTTCCAAAGAAAAAATGAAGACATTTTATTTTGTCCAGCTGCTTCTCATCTTACACTGCTGAAAAGACTGAAATTGAAAGCGGCTTTGTAAGTTTGCAAAAATGAGATGAGAGGGGAAGGAAAAAGAGAAAGGGTTTTAATTTTGGTTTTTTTTTCTGAGACAGACAGCTAAATCTTGGTCTTTAGAAGAAAATTAGGCAAAAATCCAACAGTGCGAGGAAAACCCACCCACCCCCAGCACACACACGTTTCAGAGGACTGAACAGAGATGATATGGGGCGGTCAGCAAGAATTCCATTTGAGCACGATTGCTTGCAATGCCCTGCACCCAGAAGGAAAGTTTCGCTCCTGGCGGGGCCTCTGACAGCTTCTCAGAGCAGCTGGCACACTTCCATGACACTTCCCGTCAGAGTCGACTTCATCACTCTCATTTTATTCAGCTGATTTTTACCCACCTTCAGAGCAACTTCTGAAGCAAAACTAGAAATGTGCGGCTCCTCGCCACAGGGCTGGTGGAGGAGGACACAAACGTCAGTCAATTCATAGCCCTTGCTCCATCGATCCACACCCTGCCTTTCAGGAGTGACATGTGGGTGCGGGCGCCGACCCAACGCAAAGATTCACTTTCCGGCTTCCACTTGGAGCTTGCCAGAAATAATACAAATTTTGAGAAATGGGATGGTTTGAAGACAAAGAATCCGTTTGCAGTTCCAACGTGCCAGTTTTCATCATGTAAAAACCGCCCCCTCAAGATGGTAATGTGATAATGGTTGTGAGAATATCGGGATGGTGAAAAAGAGGGATGTTGTAGTGATAACATTTTTAGGCCAAAAAGTATTTTTAAGCTATCCAAGTGTAGGTATTTTACATAGAAGTGTCAAGTAGCCTGGAATAAGACAGCAGAGAATGGTGGCCTCAGCTTTGGAGAGACTACACGCCACATCCAAGGGCACTGACATCCTCAAATGAAATGGAAACCACTCCTTGGGCCAAATAGGACACATCTAAAGGGCGTGAGGTGGCTCTCCAGTCCTTGACTTTGCTTTCTTCTTCTTTTTTTTTTCTTTTTGAGGAAGATTAGCTCTGAGCTAACTGCTGCCAATCCTCCCCTTTTTGCTGAGGAAGACTGGCCCTGAGCTAACATCCATGCCCATCTTCCTCTACTTTACACGTGGGACGCCTACCACAGCATGGCTTGCCAAGCAGTGTCACGTCTGCACCCAGGATCCGAACCGGCGAACCCAGGGATGCCAAAGTGGAACGTGTGCACTTAACCACTGTGCCACCGGGCTGGCCCCCAGAGACTTTGCTTTCTTTATTAGCTGATTTATATTATGTAAGAGTGATATACATTTAATATAAAAGAGAAAGAGTTGTCATTTGGAATTAAGCTAATTAACGAGAGATTCTGAAAAAGATGGATATATTTAAAACTTCCCAGTAAAAAATTCAATTTCAGCCAAATATGAATATCAACTTTCTTCCAATGGAAAATCTCCAAAATACAGCAGAGGTTTTTTTTCATCCTGATTTTATTTTCTAACTTACAGACATGAAGAGATAAAAGAGAACATCAGAATATTTGGATAAATTACTGAAAGTAATCTCAGATATGGTGAGTTGGAAACCTATTTTTTAGAAAAGTTTGTGTTGGGAGACATTGAAAGACGAAGATGATAATGAAATAATAAATAATCCCCACCTGCTCCCACCACTGCAGGGTAGTAACCCCTGACTCAACCTGATGAGATCTCATGGGTAACCAGGGGGCCCACCACTTGCATCCAGTGTTCCTGTGGATCATTGTATTAATGGGATCAGAGTCTTAATAAGCGTTTGACTTAGCTATTTTTAAACCACACACTTGGTGAGACCTACAGTAGTAATTACTTCCGTGGTGAGCCTTTAAAAAAAACTGTAAAGGGTAGAGGAAGGATTGAAAATCCTCATGTCTTGTCTCAAATAACCATACCTGCTGTGGATTCTTAGGCAGAAAAAAAGCCGCAGGTTATTTTAAAGGGCAAACCAGACTAACTTTAGACTTCTGGGTACCATCACAAACCAGAGGAGATTGGAGCAATCTCTGCTGTTTAAGACAGATGAATGGTCTACACAGCCAAGCTGTTTTTTGCAGACAACTAATAGACTTTCATATATATGTGTATATATATATATATATATAAAATGTATATTTTCAATATATGCATGTATATTTTCAATAAATATGCTGCCTGGATAGGTTTCCTGAACAAATTACTAGAAGGTGCCCTCCAATTAAAAGATAAAAAAACAACCAAAACCACCCAAAACTCAAGACTGAGTGAGAAAACCTGGTAGGGAATCCTGAGACCCAGCAAACACAGAGCCAAGAGAAACCTCGCCTCCCGGTATTTCTGCAGCCTCCTCCTCTCATTTCAACTGGAGGGTTCCACTTATTCCATAAGGCTGAACTCAAAAGCCACTGTTTCTCTGAAGTCTTTCCGTGTTCCCAGATCCCTGTGTCAAATAAACCGCTTCTTCGGATCCCAGAGTGTTTTCTCTGTGTTATCCTGAACTACAGCATGCCTACAAAAATGTAAGCAAGTATGCGATTGACAAAGACGCCAGTAAATGCGGAACCTGTGTACTCAAGCCAGCCACAAAACACCACCACAGCCCAGCAAGTCCCTGGAGTCCCCTTGTTGCGTCCCCTCGACCCCAGAGGGAAGCACCATCCTGGGGGGTGCCTGGAGACGCGGCAGATAACATCACGGTCAAAACCGACCCCAGGGAGAGACAGGCAATAAAGAAAGACAGGAGTCACACAGGCAGTGTGCGATCTGGTGGTAAACGCTCCAGAGAAAAGTCACCTGGGGAAGGCTTTGCAGTGTCAGGGGAGGGGTCGGGAGCCTCCTTTGCCAAGTGGGCATTTGAACAGAGATGCCAAAGGGTGAAGGAGGGAGCCGTGTGAATATCTGGGGAAGAGCGTTTGGGGCAGAAGCATTGAGTACAAAGGTGCGAGGCAGGAGTTTGCCAGGTGTGCTGGAGGAACGACAGAGACTAGCGTGGCTGGAGGAGAATTAGCAGAGAGAAGCATGACTCCCAGTGTTTGCATTTGTAACTGGGAGCGCAGGAACATGAATGTGCTGCCTTCAATATGCAGTAATTTTGCATAGAGAAAATCTAATAGTTATTTTAAAATAGTAACAGCAAACCAATAAAAATGTCATGTGGGATCACAATTTGAGTGTGTCTTGGGGATAATTCTCTAAGCTCTATCCAGGCTTTATTGATCCAGGAAATATTGCACAGCAGCTAAATGCTCACCCTCTAAAGCCAAAATTTCCGGTGTGAACCTTAACTCTGACACTTTTTTTTTTCTTTTTTGAGGGCGATTAGTCCTGGGCTAACATCACCACCGATCCTCCTCTTTTTGCTGAGGAAGATTGGCCCTGAGCTAAGCCACAGAAAACTCAGAACTTTGTATTATGTTTTCACCTGGTTTCCAGGGTCAAGTAAGAAGATGTCCATAAAGAAAATTTTATATTTTTGGTAAAATTGCTATTGAAGAGCTGCCCGTGGTTTTCAGATCCCTTTATGAGAAACTCAAAATTAACTTTTCCGGATTTCTTTGTGTCAGGAAATATTAGTGCTCTTTTATTAGAAAGTGATAGCTGCCCCCAGCTCTAGCGCAGGACGGACCGCATAGAAAGCACACTTCTGTGTTGAGTGAATTAACTCCTCCTGTTCTCTTTTCTGCTGTGGCTCTCAGGAAACAGGAAGGTAAATGGTTTACGCAGCTGACGCAACTCAACTCGGCTTTCTGATAATAGCCACTTTACGTCTTCTCCTTTTCCTGTTTTCCCCTCTGCTTTGCTCTATGGATTTTTCACGGGTTAAGCCAACTCCAAATGATACCCTGGCAGTCTTTCAGATTTTGACAACTCTCTTATAGGAGCCTGTTGGTATGTTAGCTCTTAAGCTCCTAGTTCCCAATGACGGTTTTCTAGTTGCCTCTGTGGATGGCTAACGACCACCTGCTCCAAATTCCAAAGGTTCTCATTGCCAAGGAAGGCTGTGTTCTTCCAGAAATGGGATGCTATTACACGCCCAACACGTTGTCAGTCAGTCCTACAATGAGCTGGTTTCCTTCTTGCTACAATTATCCTAGGAAGCTCTCTTCTCATCCTGCTGAAGACCTTACCAGCTATGCCCTATCAAGACCTGAGATATGAAATATAATTAAGCAAGAAGCTGTCATATTAAACCTCTTCCTTGAAGAATAACTTGGATGGCCATTTATTTCCTTATATATCATTTTAGGTTAGAAACAGCTTCCTTGGGTCTGGAAACAGGGGAAAGACTCTTTCTATGTTTCTGGTTGCACTTGTGTGAACTTATTCATGGTGTAATCTGATATTGTTCCCAGTGTTGTCGCCGTTGGCCTCCCTGGTCCTCCTTTTCCATTAAACAGACTTTTCTAACAAACTAGCTTCCACAGCAGGCAAAGGTGTTGTCAGGATAAATGGCAATGTCTATAAAGTGCTTAGAGTTCTCTGAATAAAAGCGCAGTGGAAGAATAGAACATTAGCATGTTATTATTCTCATAAAGAGTGGGTGGAATTGCAAAGAGAAATCACGTCAAAGATGTAAGGAAACTTAATAGTCTGAGACTTTAAAAGGCTGGATTATTAAAACACCTAGTTGTTTGACAGGAGAAAATTAAACTGTTCTCCTGTCTTCAAAGATATAACACCACTTTCTCATTACTTACTGTACCCCATGATCTCTTCATCTTGCACCGAGCTTTCACTGAAGTCAAGAAAGTTCCCTATAGGAGACATTATTGTACAGATACACCATAAAATGAGAATCTGGTCCAGGAGGAAAAGAAAATTGTCCTTTTCTCAATAGCAGTACCTACAGTGAGGGTTATACGTAGGATCCAAAATGTAACACCAGGCAATTTTTAACTCTTGTTCATGGATATGGCGTGAGGCTTTGGGTCCAGGCAATTTGGGAAGATGGAGCTGGAAGATGAGCTTAGCATGATGTCTCTTCAAGGGCTCCATCTCCACGGGAAAAGGAAACTAGAAGAATCCAACTGTTGGAAGAGAAAGAGTGCAAGGAGCATATGTTTCCCAGGTCTCTTCATGAAAAGAAAGGTCTCTGAGGAATAAAAGCGTGATAATTGCATGGATTTGGAATCTAAACTTATTCTATGTCTGCATGGTGTGAGGACCCACCTGCTGGGGTAACATTCCTAAGGATGGGTCATAGGGAGGGGATGCTCCTGGGCCACCATGCCACCAGAAACGAAAGCAGATCCATCTGGAAGACATGGCCGCCGCCTGAGCCACACTCGCTTCCCGCAGAGAAAGACATCAAAGTGAAAATGACAGAACAAACAGGAGGGGAAATACGCACAAGAGACTTGGTACACACAGCAAACACAAAGATTAGCACTGCCCAGATTTCAGAAACTACAACAAAGAAAAAAAGCTATAGATCTATTTGAAATTCTTAGACAGAAAAGGATTCAGAATCACAATCAAAGAACAAAACATTGTGAAGAGACAGGAGATTTGTAAAAGAACGAAATAATAGCGTCTAGAAATAAAAATATAGTCACTGAAAAAAAAAAAGGAAACAAACAGCATGTTGGATGAAGTGACTGGAGAGAACTGATGAACTGGAAGGTAGGACTGAGGATTAGCCAGAGCAGAGCCAGACTGAAGAGCTAGGAAATAAGAATGTTAAGAGACAAGGAGCGCAGAAGGAAATATCCGGCACAATCTTAATCGGAGCGCCAGAGGAGAAAATAAAGAGAATGGCAGAGAAGATGTTTTCAGAGATGGTGGCAGAGAATTCTCAAGATGGCTGAAGGACAAGAACCTTCAGATTGGGGAAACTCAAGAGTTCGAAGCGGGATAAATTTTCACGCGCTTGAATTCTGATTAGTCAAGGTTCTCCAGAGAAACAGAATCAATAAGATTATCTACCTACCCATCAATTATCTATCTATCTATCTATCTATCTATCTATCTAATCAATCATCTATCTACCATCTATCTATCCATCTCTATGCATATTTATCATACGGAATTGGCTCATGTGATTATGGAGGCTGGGAAGTCTAAAATCTGCAGGAATGGTACTCTGGTTCAAGTAGGAAAGCCCGACTCCCAGCCACCTGACAGGAGAATTCTCTCTTGCTTAGGGGAGGGCCAGTCTCTTGTTCTATTTGGGCCGTCAATCAACTGGATGATGAGGTGCCCCCCTACATTAGGAAGGGTGATCTGTTTTACTCAGTCTACCAATTTAATTGTTCGTCTCAACCAAAAACACCCTCAGAGACACATGTAGAATAATCTTTGATCAAATATCTGGGCACCCCATGGTCCAGTCAAGTTGACACGTAAAATTAACCATCACAGATTCTTTACCGGTGAAATTAAACAATACCAAAGACAAAGGGAAAAAATTTAAATAACCAGAGAAAACAGACGTTTGACCTATGAAAGAATGAAATTTGGGCTTACAGAGGCTTCTTCACAGATTAGAAAATATTTGAAGAGTGTCTTCAAAGTGCTGATGTGCTAATTACTATTCTAGGCACTGGGGATGAAGTCCCTTATGTTCTATTGGAACTGTCGCATAAGTGCTCCCAGGAATGCCACTTTTCAAAACTTTTTTAGTTTGCAATCCAATGTTACTGCAATAAAAGCATTTAAAAATAAATAAGTATATTAATATAGTTTATACAATACACTTGAAAAACATAAAAAAATAGGTACAGAAGAGCTGCAAAAATAGTGCTCAGTGCTCCTAATGCTGTCGTCTGTTTCCTCTACTGTTAACATCTCGCGCAACCACGGCCCATTGATCAAAATGAAGACACTAGCTAGCATTGGTACAACGCTGATAACTAAACTAAAGACTCTATTTGGACACATTTCTGAAGTTCTACTTGGAGGACTGTGTTGAAGATATTTCTTATGCTTGTCTTTGATTTTTCATATGAAGGCTATCTGCGTGTCTACCCTCTGCCTGTGGAAGCGAAGAATGAGCATGAGAAGAGATCCGAGTTATCATTTTAGTTGGTGTTTGTGTCTCAGTTTCTCACTCCGTAAACTGGGCCAATGCTTATGCAGGTAGCACCGAGATATACACACTGAAACCCCTCCACTAGTTCTGTTAGTTACCTCCCTTCCTCTGAGAGATAATATAACAAACAATTCACACCTTAGCACGAACTCATTTACTAAGTTGGCTTCCATCACAGAGCTAATTAAGTGAAAAGTCAGGATTCGAACTGCGATGTTCTGACTCCCTATTTAACTTTCAACAAGAATGTTGGTAAATGGTGCTATCTTCATTTTAGAGACGAAAAAACAGAGGCTGCAAGAGATCATGCCACGTTTATTTTTATTGAAGTGACTACTCCACCTAGGACATGCAGAGATCGAACAGGTGGTATTACCTACATTTACCCAGACGTAGGCAGATGGAATGCACGGGGAATACATAACTGGAGGATGACTATGAGTTTTCTGTAGTGATTTTTCACTCCCACGTTGCCTTTAGGATCAAATTGAGGGTTCATGGTAATCTATTGAAAAGGGTATTTTTCACAATGGCCTTAAAGTCCCTCTTTGAATAACATAAGAAATAACATAGGATGCCAGATTCACCTCCTATTTCTGAAATAATCCATGTTAATAAGTAGCAATGTCTACAGGAAAAGGAAGTCTAAATTTGTCCAATTCTTATGGAGCAAGCGTCTTGGAGCAGACAAGGCAGGAAAGCTTGCCTTTCCTGTCTACGATAATTAAGACTCACATAGTAAAGACCAAGCCAGTTATTAAAAATTTTTAAAACAATTTTGCATATTGGTGCATTGTCTCCTTAATTTTAATTCTACTCTTCTTAGTATTTCGCTGAGTTGATCCATCATCATTTGCTTAAGACTTTCTATAATACTTAATTTTTAATTGTTTTATAGTTAGTTCATATTTGTGATATAAATAATACTGATATTAATATCTGTTTGAGACAAGGTCTTATACACATTTATCAAACAAAAAACCCACTAAAACCTAAATTTTTTACAAACTTGGAAACAAAATTTAATTTTTTCTTAAATTTGAACTCAGAATCCGTTGGAGTCATTATCTTGTTTGTGGTGGACACTCATGTGCTCCACAGGAGTGATGTCGATGTCTTTGAATGTAAGGTGTTGCCTCAGACCCTTGGGGATGTTATGTGACATATAGTAGATGTGCCAAACCATCTTTTTCAAAAATAAAAAAAAAAATGCTGAATTATGAAACACATCTGGCCCGGGGTTTAGATAAAGGACTGTGGACCAGTCATGCTTTTTTAATATCTTGAGTTATTTCTTTTTAGTAAGTTTCAGGTAGTGAGATTCTTGCCCGAAAGGGTATAAATGTTTTTATTTAAAAGTATTATTCTGATTTACAATATCATAGCGATTTTTCAGGCTATCTGTTTGCTTGCAACCGTTGCAGCATTCAATTTCGTTGTTTTTTTTTTTTTTAAGATTTTATTTTTTTCCTTCTTCTCCCCAAAGCCCCCTGGTACATAGTTGTATACTCTTCGTTGTGGGTCCTTCTAGTTGTGGCGTGTGGGACGCTGCCTCAGCATGGTTTGTTGAGCAGTGCCACGTCCGTGCCCAGGATTCGAACCAACGAAACACTGGGCTGCCTGCAGCGGAGCACGTGAACTTAATCACTCGGCCATGGGGGCAGCCCCTTCAATTTTGTTTTTAAAGTAACTTTTGCTAGTTTCAGCAGGATGAAAATGGTAGCTCCTTGGTGTTTTAATTCATTTTTATTCAGATATGAGTTAATTTAATCATTTTTCAAATGATGAGTTCAATAGAAATAATCTCCTGACAGCAGACACTCAAAGTTGTGGGAAAATTCATGTCACAGTTTCTTTAAGTGTCTTTGAATTTCCTTTACATATTTGCACACAGTCATTAATTATTTTTAGCTATTTTTAGTATTATACACCATATATATTGACCCTTGCCCATCACATATATCACTAATATTTCTCCACGATTTTTTTAACTTTCGGTTGTACTGGTTTTCCTAGTACAAAATTCAGGTCTTTCAGCTTTGACTTTGTAATCCCTTAAATTGATCCAATTATCAGAAAATTATCAGTTTAGAATAGCTAACAGCCCTTCAGAATGAGTAAAAATAATATCTTCACTATTTTCTTGACTTAAATTCCTGACCCAGATATGATTAGAAAAGTTAGTTCCTTCTCTGGAAACCATTACATCACTATAAATGTGTTTAATTCATAATATAAAGTTTAGTCAAATAATGTCAAAACTCAAACTTGGTTTATTGACTACACTCATCATTGATCTTACTTTTCTCTAACTCCTTTTATGAAGATTTTCACAACTTTGAAGTTATTGCCTTATTACATGCAATCCTCATTGCAATCTCTTCTGCAAAGTCTAGGGACTTTCACACATATGATGCTCCCTAAGAGTGATACTGCACCCCTCTTCGCTCTAAGGGGTAGGAAAGAAGGATTAGAACCGATCCTTCCACTTAAGTATTTTGCAATTTACTTAAGGAGGCCAGACTGTAGTTCAGCTCACACTAAAGTCAGGGCAGAAAGTCATAAGCAGAGAATGAATGATCCAGACACTAAATGTCTAGTTGGGAGAAGGACACGAGCAGAGCGAATGTACTAATTAGGTGACTTGCCTCAGATTCATTCTCTAAATATTATCTTTTAAACATGATTTTTAAAACCGCCTAGTAAAACAGCCCAGGATAAAATTAATAGAAGAAGACACTGAGACCTTTGGAAGTAAATTTAAGACATTACATCAAAGCCAGTGACCACAATACAGAATTATTTGCTATCCTTTCTAGGACAGTGGCTCGAGGACCAGCACGTATTTGAGCTTCCCAGCAAACGAGGTCAGGAGGGAAATGTACATCAAATGCACAGTGTTCGTGTGGCCGAAAAAAGCCCGTTTGCTGGAAAAAATCAGAGAAGCTGAACACTTGTGTTCAAAACTCAAACTTAATCTCAATAACTTCCCTAAAATACAAGGAATGACAAGCATCCTTTCAAAGCAAGGCAACTGTACAGCACAATAGCGCAATCATAAAAGTAACTTTATCAGGAAAAGGTTTTGTAGGAGCCAGAAAGCAAAATTTCTGACCATTTAGCTTGATTGCAGGGCAATATTTAGAACAGTTAATATGTTCAAAGTAACTGTGTATAAGAATCAGATATAATTATAACTGCTTGACGTGGCTATTAAAAATTAGATTTTCTAATTTTTTTTTTTAAAGATTTTATTATTTCCTTTTTTCTCCCCAACACCCCCGGTACATAGTTGTACACTCTTCGCTGTGGATTCTTCTAGTTGTGGCATGTGGGACGCCGCCTCAGCGTGGTTCGATGAGCAGTGCCATGTTCGCGCCCAGGATTCGAACCAACAAAACACTGGGCCGCCTGCAGCGGAGCGCACAAACTCAACCACTCGGCCACGGGGCCAGCCCCTAGATTTTCTAATTTTTTAAAAAAATAAGTAGTGAGTCATAAAATTTAATGACTATTTTCTTGCATCATTAAGATGATCATAGCATGATCACAAAGGACCATAGGATGCATCGTTAAGATGATCATTCTCCTTTTAAAGATGGATGTGGTGGATTACATCAAGAACAAATCTAATATTAAACTTTCTACGCAAGTTGGTCATGATTTTTAAAAAATTCACCCAGATTCAACGTTTTTTGTTTTGTTTTTTTTCTTTTTAGAATTGTTGCTTTTGTAGTCACACAAGGGATTGGCTTATAATTTACTTTTTTCCTATGTCCTTGTCTGGCATTTCATTTAATATCAGACATGTCACACAGATGTCCACTAGACTGGCAATATTTGATATAGTACTGTGGACAAGCAAAAGAAATCATTTGAAGTTTTGGAAAAGAAGATAGGAAATTGCCATTTTTGCAGATAATATTACTAACTACGTAGAACTCAAGGAAACATAAAGACAGAATGTTAGGATTAATTCAAGTTTGCTGCATGAGCGACCAACTGCCTCCCGCTGGCTAGTAACAATGATTTAGAAAATGTAGTTTAAATAATAGCTGTTTTGGCAGCAGCTACAGTTACAGAGTAACTAGTACTAAATCTAATAAAAGGTATTAATTATCTTTAAGCAGAAAATTATGAACGCATCATTGAAAAACATTTTTAAAAGATCTAAATATATGAAGCCATATCATAACCATGAGATGGGAAGACACATTATTATAAAGACATCAGTTCTCCCCAAATTAATCTGAAAGTTGCATGCAATGCCAGCCTGATTCTCAACAGAGTCTTTCCAATAAAATGACTCTATAATTACTGTATAAGAGTAAAGCGCAAAACAGCCAAAATCATTTTGAGGAAGAAAACGTTGTGGGGCAAGAGCCTTGCCAGATATCAAGACTGATTCTAATCTGTGGTGAACAAGCAATGAGGTAATTGTGCAGGAATGACAAACAGACCAATGGAATCGGAGACAGAGCCTCGAAACAGACTCACGCATCAATGGAAATTAAAATATGACAAATGTACAACACATTTTTAAATAAACAGTGCTTGCACAATTAGTTTTTCATATTGAGCAAAATAATAAAATTGGTTCCCTACTTTGCACACTGTACAAAAATCAATTCATGTGGATAAAACCCCTTAATATTAAAAGAAAATTTCAGAGTACTTAGAAGAAAATTTGGGAGAGTATCTCTAGGTTCTAGGAGCAAAAATCATAAAAATATGGATAGAGAAAATCATTAAAATTGAAAACTTCTGTTCATCAAATGAACAGCAAATAATTAAAACAAAACAAGACATAAAGCGCAAGGAGATGCTTATAAGTATAAATATAAATAGGAAAGGACAAGTATCCAGATTATTAAAAGAACCACAAATCAATGAGGGAAAACATCAAAAGCCCAATGGAAGATGAGCAAAAGAAATGAAAAAAAGCAAACACCCAATATATATAAAAATATGCTTAAATCCACTAGTAATAAAAAAAGTCACAATTAAGACCGCTGTGTTCTGGGGGCCTGCCTACTGGCCTAGTAGCTAAGTTCAAGCACTCTGCTTCAGTGGCCCAAGGTTCATGGGTTTGGATCCCAGGCATGGACCTACACATCATCAAGCCATGCTGTGGCATCGAGCCACATACAAAAAAAATAGAGGAAATTTTGCACAGATGTTAACTCAGGGATAATCTTCCTTAAGCAAAAAGAGGAAGACTGACAACAGATGTTAGTTCAGGGCCAATCTTCCTCACCAAAAAATAAAAAAAGAAGACGACCACTGTGTACTGTTTCTCATGTAGCAGACGGGCGAAAAACTAAATATCAAAATGCTAGAGAGAATGTGGATTCATTTCTAATTGGTTTAATGACTTTGGAAGGCAATTTGCCAACAGCTCCTGATGTTGAAGATGCATTTACTCTATGACCCAATAATTACACTCCTAGATAATCTATCCGCAAAAAATTCTCATATATAGGCATAAGCAGATATGTTCCAAAAGTCTTCATAGAAGCATGTTTATAATAAAAAAAAAAAACAAAGCCAAGAAGCAACCTAAATGTGCTTTGAAAGAAAGACAAATAAATTGAAGCATGTGTGTATAACAGAACCTCCTGTGATATTGGAAAAATAAGTGGACTAGAGCTATATATCAACTTATGAACAAAGTAAGGTGCAGAAGAATAAATACAACACCCCTTATATATAGCTTTTAAATTTGAAAAATAATACCAAGTATTGTTTAGATGTATGCTCATATGCTGTAAAAGACACATTGTCTATTTACATATTTACAGTTGTAAAAAACATGCCAGAGAATGACCAACACCAAATTTAGGACAGTGACTCCCCTTGGTCCAGAAGGAGGGCAATGAGACAGGGGAGAAGATCACATGTAAGGGGAGTTGGTTTTCAACTTCTTTTTTATCTTAAAGTAGGTCTAGTTACACGGATATTCATTTCCTATTCTTCTTTTCTTTTCTTTTCTTTTTTTAAGATTGGCCCTGAGCTAACATCTGTTGCAGCAATGCATTCACCATGGTGACGTGTGCATATGCACACATTTAAGTGTGCATTTTGTCAGGCTCTGCCCCAGGGATTCTGTAAGCAGAGCCTAGGACTCTGCAGTTTTAAGAAGCATCTGGGAGGCAGAGCAGGGGACAACCTGAAAGTAACAAACACAGCACGTGTCTTTGAAGACATTTTAGCCTGATAACCAAGAAAATGTTAATAATGACCAAAGAAATAAATATAAGCGGCATCCCAAAAATACTAAAAACAACACATACAGTAATATGTAGGTGGGTAAAGGTTGGGGACAGTTTTAGACTTGTGCGGGGCAAAGACTCATTCTTTCAAGATTCTGTCAACGATCATTTTTGTGTCAAGCGTTAGACAGAATTCTGGGAACAGAGCATCAAACAGGAGGGGTGAAGTCTTGGCCCACTCCAGTTTATATTCTCACCTGAACGAATATTTGAGTAAATAAGACACAGGGGAGCTTGTTTCTGCAGACAACACAGGCGAGGGCTTTTCCTAGCAAAACAAGTGCATTTCTTCATTCTTTCAACAAATACTCAGGAAGCACCAATGTGTGTCAGAAGTGCCAGGCAAAGGGAAGAGCAACATCCGTGGTCCCTGGTGTTTCCATCCACTGGCCAGGATGTGCTGGCTAGTTCTGACCCGGGTCGGAAACGGTAAGGGCTGATGAGACAGGCAGGCATCAGGCTGACTTGCGGATCAGCCAGCTTCTCCCACTTCACCTCTATTTGATGTAAGAAGATGTAGGTGCTTGCCAAGTTATTCATATATTTGATTGCCATCTTTCAAAAGAAGGATATATATAGAACTAAGAAGTTTTAGAAAACTGTAGGTCTTTGACATATCTGTAACACTTTCTATGAACTCCTTGAAAACTCTGTGTGATTCTAAGATATATTAATACATTGCCTGCAAGAATCTTACTTTCAGAAGTGCTTCTTTAAAAATTTAGTTTTAGTTTTTTAAAATAAATATTAGATGCAAAAAAGTTTTTTTTTTTTACCTTATTATAAATCTGGCTTCAAACATTTTCTATTCTTTCTTCCTAATGAGAGTGTGCTATATGCTAGTTATATAAAACCTGGAAAATTCATAAAATTTTAAAGAAAAAAGAAGTCACCACAAAGGTGCAATCCAGAGACCGTGGTTGATTCTTTTGTATATTTCCTCAACATCCTTTGTTTTAAAATAAATACTAAAATTTTTTCAAAATTATTTTTTATCTAATCGATTCAGTTAAATTTTAAAATGAAAAATGTTTGAAAATTAATATCATTTTTAAATTATAAAAGAGACATAGGCTGTCGATTGAAGATGTCAGACTAAGCGCATCTATTTGCCTCCACTTCCTCATGAGACAGCATTAAATTTGCACACATTTATATAGGGCATACAATGTGTCAGATAGTGTTCAAAATGTCTTGTTTCCATTCGTTCACCTTTCACATCAACACTGTGAAGTGGGTACTGATATTATACCCATTTTACAGATGGAGAAACTGAGGTAAGATCACATTGCTAGTCAGTGGAGGAGCTGATCTTTGAATTCAGGTAATCTGGCCCAAGTCTGTGCTCAAAATGGTAAAAAGGGAAAGTAATATTTTTTTAATGTATGGAGTAAAGGAATCCACACCATCAAAAAGAATGGGAAGAGGACCATAAGCGGATGAGAGAGTTCAGCAAATTTCCTGAAGGCAGAAAGGAAGTGAGACTGTTGGTAGAAAAAAATCCAAAAGGATGTGGCCATTCTCGTGGGCAGGGTTCTGCAGGGGGCTGGGGCAGGCTGCACCAGAGCATCCTGTGACGCCAGGCTGACAACCCACAGGTAAGAGGGAGGGGAGGTGGGGCTGGTTATTGAAAGTTTGATGTACTGCCTCCCTTCACCCCCTTCTGATCTCTCCACCCCAGTGAAGACAGAGCTCATGTGGATTAGCATTTACCACGGGACAGAAAAGTGGAGGACGTTTCTGTAAGGAAACAAAGCTATCCACATGGGACTATCAAGACTGTTGGGGCATTCCTGCCCTCCATGGTTAATCCCTCTCCCACTGGCCCATCAGCCAGTAGTCCAGCTCTTTGCTCACTTACCCTCCAGTAAAACTCACTGGGAGAGCCCTGTCCACTTCCACCCCCTTCCGCAGAACCTTTGATGGTACCATCCTGCTCACAGTGGAGACCTGGCAGGGGAACAGACCTGTAATAGCTAGATCTTAAGTCTGCACGAGGGAAGCCATCTTAGGGAAAGGAAGCAATATTGTAATTATGACCCTGACTCACTAGTCTCTGTGAATACCTTCTAGCCTGCACGTAGCCTAGATGATTAAGCCTCTCTCACTTTTGCAAAATACACGATCTCTGGTTCTGTGACTCTTGCTTATGTATATCTCCCAGCTGTGATAAGACAACTTTGTTCTCCGAGTTGCCCAGAAATATGATGACCTCCAGAAAGAAAAATTCTGCATTGGTACCCATCACGAATGACAGAAGAAAGAGATAATGTGGCGCCTTGAAGTTTGTCACACTGGATGGTCAACATCCCTAACCCCCCTCCCTCCCTGCCCATTTCCCCTATATAACTGCCTCAAGATTCTGTACGATTTTAAGACACTTCTTTAGGGCTGTCTGCCATCTTCCAATTATGCTACCTAATCCTATAAATTGTCCTTTCTCAACCACCGACTTGTTTGCAATTGATTGGCACCCATGTGGTGAGCAGAAGGAGCCCCGTTTTGCTCGATTTCAGACCTACTAACCTAGCAGTAAAGAACGAATGCCAGACACCCAGAAAACATATCTTAGTCCCTCTTTCTCAAATATGAATATTTTGGCTCCAAAAGGTCCATTAACATTTAATTGTCAATTCCACTTTTATTATTTATGCTTATTAGGTACTTGAAACATAGAAGAAGTGTTGAGAAGGCTCTTGCCCTGAAAATGGATACATAAACCATTAGGAGATATCAAGTGTTAAGCTACCTGAGGCTTTAGAAAAAAGGGAGAGTTGTGGTTTGGGTTCTGTCTTGTATTTGTCATGTGGTTTCTTACAGCATTGCCTGAAAGTGCGCGAGCATTCTCCTTGTGCTGGAACCAACAGATTTGTATTTTTTTCCCCTTTCAAATATTTTCCTTCCAACGTACTTCAGAGTGACCGGTTCCACTAACACCACCAGTGTTATTTCAATGTCGAGGACGTGATAGAAATATTTACACTTTCTCGTCTGTGCCAAAAGAAATAGTTAAATATGTGGGCTGTAGAAACAAACCGTTTGCAGTAATACAACCTCTGAGGATGCTACATAGGCAAAGACGAGGGGCAGCTATGTGGAAAAAGGCAAACCTCATAGCAGAAAATAGGTGTAGAGAAACGACACAGAGCGCAGAGGTTCAAGAAGCCTGGTGGTGAAATCGGAGAGCAAACTTCACTTTGAGGAAGGGAGTGTGAGTGTGTGTGTGTGTGTGCGTGTGTGTGATTTGACCATCCGTGAAGAAACGCCACGATCAGGAAATAGAATTACATTATCCTGAGGGGCCAGCTGGAGAGGCGGTAGACCTTGGCTCAATTCACAGACCTGGGGCTAGAACTTCTAATGTCTGCCAGTGCCACTGTGGAATGTGAGCAAGTTCCTTAAGCCCTCTCTGCCTCAGTTTCCTCATATGTAAAATTAGGGTGAGTATAGTACCAACCTTGTAAAGCTGCTCTGAGAATTAAATGAGCTAAGGCACAATGCATGGTAGAGTTAATACACGTGAGAACTGAACTTGGCACATGCAAAGTGCTCAATAAAGACACAGGTATTATCACTGTCACCATCACTATCATCCTTATCATCACCATCATCATCATCACCATTATCAACATCATGATCACTATCATCATCATCATGACCACTATTACCATCATCACCATCATAGTCATTACTGTTACCACTATCATAATCATAATCGCCATCACCATCACTGTTATCACCAGTCTTCCTTGTTGTCATCATCATCATTATCATCATCATCATCATCCATGTACTATTTCTCCAAGTGAAGTTATTAAAAAATAATAAATCCAAAATAGGTAACTGTCAAAGCTCCTAAAATATTGATCAGACCTCAAATATTTCCTGTTGGATGCCCCTTTTTGTGCACTTCCCTACCGGTATATTAATTCTGGCTACCTCCTAAGTCTGGCTTCCTTTTATTGTGTGTGAAAAACATTTCCTCTTCTATCTTCTAGTATTTACCATTTCTGATACTAAATGGGCAAAGGCAAATATCACCTATTGATTCTGAAATGCCTCACGTTTCCAACTCAAATCGTGACTTAATCTTTCCTTAGTATTTATTAGCCACTCACATTTCCTGAAATTACTGGGAACAACTCATGGATGGTGCTCAGGTGGAGGGTCTCAGAAAAGGAGTGACTGGGGTGACATCTCCTGGTCCTCATTGACCCCTGTAGCTTCTCCAGGTGCGATCTGAATGGGAAGAAGGTGGTGCCCTGACGGACACGAAATGTAGAAGGAAGAAGGGGGAGGTACAAGAGTGAGAGATGCTGCCAGAAGGAGGTGGAGGACGAGAACCACAGTTCCCTAAGAGACCGAGGAGTGCACTTGAACGATTTAGGAAGAATTATTTGAATTCAATAAGGAAAATCTTTGAAGGGACCCAAAACAAAGCGGTCAAACGCTGGTAAGTAAAAAGAAAGGATTTTAGTCCTGAGGAATTTTCAAGGACTCTCTCAGAAGCGGCAGTTGAGGGAGCAGGTGGCTGGCTGGATTGTCCACAATAGGAGGGGAGGGCGGAAGGAGCTCCAGGCACCTGGCATCTCTGGGGCTGGGGACAAGCAAGCCAGCTGGGACGTGGCAGTCATGGCCCCACATGTTAGCCGAGCCTGGGTCTGAGGTTCATTTTCCCCACATGGGGCTGAGATGGTTTAGTTCACCCCAAGCCCTGCTGTGCCGGTAAGTCTATAGCATGACCAACACAGTGGGATGGACAATGTGCCCGTCGCTTCCGCTTCCCACAGGGACTGTTGGCCGATCTTGTTGCAATTACCTTTTGTCCTCTTTGCTTCTGTTGGTTCTGTTCCAGACACAATCTTCTGGTTCATCTCTGAAATGCAACTTTTCACGTGGTTTCATACTTCTCTGTGCACACAGACTTCCAGAGAGGAACAGGGACATGGATATCTCTGCATGCCATCTAAGGCTCACCCCGGCCTCCAGGGGTACCTCCAAGTTCCCGCTGCTGTGGGGCACAGGCCTCCCCCATTCTAGCTGCTGCTGGCAAACCCAGGGTTCTGAGATGACCCCTCTGGCGCCACAGCATCACAATTCGGCAGCACCTTGAGTGTATCCCCACCAAGCCGCACGGGCTTGAAGAAGCAGAGATGTGAGCACCGTGGGAGAGAGTGGAGGGCCGGGCAAACTACAGTTTTCTCTGGCAAGTGGCAGGAAGATGGGCGTCTGTGACTGGTTGGTGCCAGCTTTATCCACAGCGCATGAGATGCTGACTCTCGAGATCTTTCACAGCGACCAGAGGCCACAACTTCCACGCTGCCCGGCCCACTGACTGTCGGTGCTGACTTCAGGCCCACGTGAACAATTGCCCCTGAACTCTGTGAGGCATCCCAGATCTTCACAGCACATATATCTTTTCTGCTTTTGTGCTTTGCAGGTTTGGTGTTGCAGACACTTCGATGGTGGCTCCTCGTGGCGCCCACCTCCTGGTGGTTACACCTGTATAGTCTGGACCAACAGGCAGACAAATGGGATGCAGCGAAAGGGATGGGACCCCCTCCAGATAAGGCTAGAGAGGACTTGCACTCTCTCTCCTCCTCTCTCACAGCCCTCTTGGAACAAACTACATGTTGGGAGCTGCCCTGTGGAGAGGCCAGCCTGGCAAGTCATTGAGAGAGGCCCCTGGCCAGCAGCACCATGTGAGGGAGGTGGCTTCCTGAGAGCCACGAGCCAGAGCACACAGCTGAGCTGTGCCAGGACTCCTCACCCAGAGAAAATGCTGGATAAGAAGTGTGTACCACTTTGAAGTGCTAGGGTTTGGGGTCATTTGTTACACAGCCATAGATAACTAATGCAGTTGGTTCTGTTATTTGTACCGAAAAGTCTTAATTAATACATCTACTCTGCCAGAGTATTTAAAATTCTCGCATACTCTCATTCCTTTAGATTAGAACACCAAAGGGCCCCTGAGCAGGAAGAAACATTGTCATTGTCTACTGTCACATCTGTAAGGAAGTAGCCTTTTAACAGATGCTCCTTGAAGTATAAACGACATTATATTACCTGGAGATATGTATCCTCTGATGCTTTTCTTTCATTTTGTGGGAAAATCAATACCCAAATTATATGAATATAAGGAAATGTTATGTCCATCTATTTGCTAGATAACTGTAATCTATTTTTAACCTGTAATTCATATTTTACTAAGAAAAAAGACCTGTTGTTAGCATTGGAAAGAAATTTTAATAGCATTGAAATAGATTATCAATCAAATGTTTTTTGAACTCTACATGAAAGTAAATTACCTGAATTTTAGGTAATCAAAACAAATTAGTCATTAGAAACTTAACCAGCTAGTCAATGTCATCTTGTATTGAATCTTCGGCAAATTGAATAATGTGCTTTAAATATCAATCTCCACGAAGTTTGTAGGTTAGTAGACAGAATCTGCTGCAGTGCAGTCTAGGGAAACCAGACGGGCAGGGTCCACTTTTTAACTCTATTCAGGTAGTTTAGCCCCTAAAGCCGCGAGAAGGTCAAAGTCCCCATAGGGGAGGTCAACCAATGGGGTCATCTCATCAGACAAATTCTAAGGGAGCAATTTTTTTTTTTTTTTTTTTTTTAAGGATTGGCATCTGGGCTAACAACTGTTGCCAATCTTTTCTTTTTTTCTTTTTTTTCTTTCTTCTACTTTATTTCCCAAACCCCCCCGGGTACATAGTTGCATATCCTAGTTGCAGGTCCTTCTAGTTGTGGGATGTGGGACGCCGCCTCAATGTGGCCTGACAAGCAGTGCCATGTCTGCGCCCAGGATCCGAACCCTGGGCCGCTGCAGCGGAGCGCCCGAACTTAACCACTCGGCCACGGAGCCGGCCCCATAAGGGAGCAATTTTATTTCATATTACAGAAGGCTCATGTGACCAGCTTTCCCTTTTTCCTAAGCCAAGTGTAGGATTTTATTTTTGTTTTCAATAAAAACGCAAGAACTCTCAGGTTTTACTTCTTAAAGAATAGACATAATTTTAATTTTAGTGTTTAGTTTCTCTTCCACCACAGATGCTAACTTGCTCACATTTTAACTAAATGAATTTCAATAATTTATTATAGGCTTATTAAAATTTCGGAGAACTTCCTTGAAGTGACAAAATGTCATTTAATCCACAATAATAAAGCATTCCTTGGAGCCTGCAATGTTGCTATACTTAGAATGCTAGTGGTTACACACAGTTCTCTTCCATATTGGAATAAGCGTAGTAACAATTAAATAGAAATAAGAAAACATCGACGATAACTCTTCACTGAGCTCATGTTCTTAAATTAACAAAGTTCCAGCATGTCCAAATCGTAAGGTAGATAACTTATATTGGCAGCCCCTTAGTCAAGTATTTCACATGAGGTAGTCTTGATTGAGCCTCTCTCTTTTTCTCTGAAACACTATGAAAATCCGGGATGGTCCATAGTGCGTACGACATATGTGCTCATGCAATACTGCTGTACGAGAAAGCGAGCAGCGAGAACCACTTGATAAGCAGTTATTCAAGGTCTGTATGATCACCAGCCCCAGGATGTTTCAATCGGCAGCTGAAAGGCACTTTCCTTGCATATTTATTATCTTGTCTTTCTTTCTACAGGACCCTGGGCTACAGAAGACACTAAGCTTGCTCACATTTGTAACCTAATGCCTGGCATACAACTGGTGCTTAATAAGTGGCTGAGGAACTGAGATTTGGGTGTTTTGGAGACACAGATTTGGAACCTCTTCCCAGAAAACAAACTAGCACGAATCATTTTCCTGGTATGAAAGAAAGAAGACCTGCTCGTGTTCCTAACGCTAATACTACCGATGCTAATTAATATGCTATTGGAGACAGACGTGGCTGTAGAAGTAGTTTTTGAAAAAAAATGTATTTAAATTTTAATATAACAGTTCTTCTAAGTACGGGCAACCAAAAAGTAACATATATGTACATATATATATTATTATTATTTTGGAGGCTAAGCATGTGGACTTTGGATCCAGCATGCTGTCACTGCTCTCCACTCACTGTGTGAGCTTGGGCAAGTGAACCTCTTAAAGCCTCAGTTTCCTCGTCTGTACGATGACGATAATAACGGGACCTTATTCCTTGCTCTGTCTTAAGAATTAATTAGATAAAATAAGTAAAGCATTTAGCTGATTTTCCTTTTGGGGTCAAGAATAGAGAAATTTCACTCCCATCTGAGCACTTACCTTACATCAGATCATTTTATCGGTCTAGAATTAGGATTTCTGGAGCACAATAAATGAGTTTTTCTTAGATGGCCTGTATCTTGAATCAGAGCGTTGTTTCAATAGCAAAAATTTATTTTTAAAATTGAACAAAAGCCCCAACTAGTAAAGTGGAGTTTTACATAGACAAACACGCTTAGTTAATACGCCGTATTCGAAGTTCTACGAAGACTAACCACAGTGTTCTTAACAAAACTACTGGGCAGTTTGTGGCAAGTATAATTGGCAACCAAAATTCACAGCTGTCTTAGAAGACTTGTTTCCTTAGAGCCATTATTAATGAGAATCAGTTTCAGGAAGGAAAAAAAGAGAAGGTTTTAAAAGTGAGTTGAATTGCATAGCCAAGCCGTATTATGGCATAAAGCCATAATTATCTGTGTCTTTGTTCTCTGAGATCAGTGGGCACGTGATAATCAATGTTGATTTTTCTATTTCTAAGTTAGTGAGGGGTGAAGGAGCTGTACTACACGCATCCATAAAACAATATGTATTAATGATCACTTAGTAAGAAAAATCCTCTTTTTAATATGAAATCACTTTTTAACATGAAATCACCACAATGTACACTTTAAATATCTTACAATTTTATTTGTCAACTATACCTCAATAAAGCTGAGATTAAAAAAATAAAGATACACACACAAATCTCACTGGAAATACTTGTGTGGGTTTGGTCGGTTTTAATGCTGACCCACAAGTTAGAAGTCTAGAAGAAGTCCAGATCCACGTGTTGTGAATTTCTTCCTCTTCAAAGTCCTGAATCTTTCTGTGCTTTGTAAAAAGGGACCTCTGCATCTCAGAAAAATAGTCCTTTTAATGAAATTACTTAGTAGCAATTATTTTTTCATGCTAATCCGGTCGTGACTGTCACCATATTGTGAAATAATAAATGCAAGTTGTCAGCTTTAAAAGTACTTCATTAAACTTACTTAGAAGATTTGTAAGATAAACAGTTGCCCTGGGGAAAACAGGGCTTTGAAATTCTCGCAGAGCAGGGCAACTGCAGAGCAAGCAATGTGCGTTTAAACAGGTCTTTCTCAGAAGACCTCTCTCTGTAAACGTCATTCTATCATCACTCAGAAACATTAGGACTGGAATCACTCTTTTTCCTTAAAATACAGCACAAAAAGCAGAGTGTGTAATCTTCATTATCAAATAAGCTTCAAAGCTGTTCTTTGTCTAGTAATTGGGAAGAATGGCTGGTAAACAGTGATTTCAGCCAAGGAGTGATAGGGTCTAACATTTGGGAAGACTGTCAAGGGAAAGAATTGGGGTGACAGACGTTTGTAGAAGATGCGACGGGAAAGAGGAAAGTACAGCACATTTGGAAGGGAGGCAGGACAGCCGACAGCCACCACGGGCCAGACGCAGCTCTCCTGCATGAGGATAGAGAACCCAGTGACCACCTCGCTTAGTCACGCGACTCAAGATGAGACCACACGTTCAATGGTTCTGTAAAGCCTGGGGAAATCGCTGGGAGATGCGCATGGCAGTGCCTGGAGCATATTTTCCAACAATTCTCTTTCTGCCACTTAGTCTGTAAGGCTGATATTCCACAGTGTGCAAGTTCCTGTCCAGTGGCAAGTTCCAGAGGAGGCCTATGAACTCCGCGTCCTAAAGAAATGAAACCCTCGATGGAACCCAAATGACTCAAATCATAGCAGATGAACCAGGCTCTGGGTGAAATTCTAAAAATAGCATTTGACAGGAAGGTGATGTTAGAAAAGGTAGGAAAATTATTTTAAAATTTCAGTACGAAAAAGCCTGGGAAAGTTCTCTGGGGAAGATGAAGGTGTCCAGAAATACTTTTCTCTAGCTGGTTTTCCTATTTTTAAAAATGTTCTAGTTTTTGAGAAGTTATGCATTCACGTTGTTCAAAAATTTAAAAATATTATAAAAAGTCATATATGAACTGCTATCTCTCATCTATGTCTCCTGTTTACCATCATTACCCACCATCCCCAAAATAGTTGGGCACTATCATTTTTTGTGTCTTTCCAGATTTTCATACATATACAAGCAAATATGAATTTATGCTTCCTCCTATTATAGCACAATGTTTTGCATGTTGCATTTTTCTCTTAATAACATATCTTTGAGACCCTTCCAATTCAGAACATAGACTTTGTTCTTTTTATAACTGCATGACTGGGTAGATGGAAGGGATTGGCAAACTGCATTTCAGCCGTTCCATATTGGTGGACATTCAACTGTTTCCAGTCTTTGCTATTGTGGACAACGCCACAATGAAGTTGCACATATGCAGGTTGTCGAAAGCTATTCAAAGCTATACATCCTTCTAATTTTGATGGATATTGCCAAATTCCTCTCCATCTGCAACATATGAATATGTCCTTGTTTTCTTAAAATCCTACTGGCAGAGCATGTTATCAAGTATACGGATTGTTTTCCAGTCTTAAGTGAAAAAGTATATCTTAGTGGGGGAGGCTGAACATCGTTCATATGTTTATGAGTCACTATTACTTCTTTTTCTTTTTCTGTGAATTCAATGTTCATGTCCTTTGTGCTCACCTCTCTTTTTTTAAAGATATTAGCCTCTTTCTTGCCAATTTGTGGGAGCTGCGGCACCAGCTGCAAATTGTTTTTCTTTTTTTTCCATTTTTTCCTTTGCTTTTTGACTTTGTTTATGGTATTGTAGGGGACTGGAATTGGCCACCGCAAGATATGTCTGTTTGGCATGAGGATTATTTGGGACTGGTTACTTTTAATAAACTGCAGACGGGAAAGGAGGTTCTGAGGAGTAGAATTTACCTACCCTTTATTAAGAGACATTTACATTTGTGAGGGAAATCTCCATCTGTAAAGGTGTCTCCCTCTCTGTACCAGGAAGAAGGGGGATGACCTCATCTCTAGAAACTCCTATCAATACAGAATGCAAGGACTTAAATCTGCATAATAATCTTATTTCTGTTTATTGTGCTTGTCTGGTAACCTCCTGTAACTGACTCCCCACACCCCCAACATCCTCCTTTGTCTTTAGCTGAAGATGATATTTAAGGTGCTGGCTTCAGCCATTTTGGCGAGTTGGTCGGCTTGTCTGAGCTTCTCCCATGTACACATGTTATAAAGCTTTGTTTAATTTTCTCCTGCTATTCTGTCTCATGTGAATTTAACTTCTTCTCCGGCCAGAAGAACCCACAGTGGGTAGAGGAAATGTCTTCCTCCCCTACAGTGTGTTGTGGAAGCTTTCTTTTAAAATAAAGCTAAGTATATCAATCTTTACCTTTCATGGCTTCTGAATTTTGAAATATAGTTAGAAAGGCCATTTCTTTGCTGAGTTTACAAGACAATTCTCAGATTTCTTCCAATATTTTTATGACTTCATTTTTAAAAATTTAAATCTTTGATTCATCTGGAATTTATCCTGGGCTAGAATATGAGATATTGATCCATCTACAACTTTTTCTAGGTGGCAACAATATTTTCCAACACCATTTATTGACTAACCCATTCAAAATATACAAAATTCCTTCGTGAGTTTGGACCTATTTCTGGATTTTCTATTCTCCTGCATTGATTTATACATCCATCATATGCCTTTACCATTCTGTTTTAACTACTGAGGTTTTATAACATGTTTTAATTTCTGGCAGGGCAATTTTCAATTTATTTATTTTGCCATGTGACCTTTAGAATCACCTGGTCTCATTAAAAATAATTTTCATCAGGGGCTGGTCCCGTGGCCGAGTGGTTGGGTTCAAGCTCCGCTTAGACGGCCCAGGGTTTTGCCAGTTCAGATCCTGGGCTCGGACATGGCACCACTCGTCAGGCCACAGCAAGGTGGCGTCCCACATGCCACAACTAGGAGGACCCACAACTAAAAATACACAATGATGTGCTGGGGGAATTTGGGAGGAAAAAAGCAGAAAAAAAAAAAGATTGGCAACAGTTGTTAGCTCAGGTGCCAATCTTTAAAAAAAATAAGAATAATTTTCATGTGTTTATTGGAATGATGATTTATAAAATAATTTAGAGAAAATTGGCAACTTTACAATGTTGGAGTTTTTTTCTGAAAACAGGATATATTCATTTTGGTTTCTGATATATTTTAGTAAATCCTAACAAATTTTCAAGAGCATTTGCCATTTTCCAAATATAAAATCTATAAAAATGTCAAGAAATTGAAATATCATATGCACTGTTTCTTTGATGAGTATATGTTCTTTCCCCAAATTGTCATCAGTAACAATAAGTCAACAATTATGACGAAAGCTAAATTATCTTGAATTTTGCTTGGAATTAAACACTTAAATTTAGGCCTTGTTTTCCCAACTTGATTTTTCAATTAAAAAAAAAAGTACCTGAATATTTAGAAAGGCAATCTTTCAAAAGGTTCTTGCATTTCCAACATTGTTGCAAAATCTGGTTTGTTCAAAGTCTCCACTTCGGCCGCTTCTAGAGAGGCACGTGATTTTTCTCTATGGAAGTCAAATTCTACTTCTGTTACTGTGTCCTGAAGTTTTGGAAAACCTTCATTTACTTGTAGAAAGACTAGAAGATATCAGATAGGCTTACATTATTCTAAGTGTAGACCTCTGAGGAGACAAGGGGAGTTGCTGCCACACTGTGTGCTGACTGCCGAGGATATTAAGGGGCACTCGAGCCCAGTGCCCATCTCTCGGGGTGGAACAGTTCTCTTGGACGTCGGCAGCAGAATTCCACAGCGGTTATGTGCCCTTGTCATTCGGGCAGTTCTGTCCAGGCAAAGGGGAGACACTTTTCTGGGACAAGTCCAAAAATAAATTTTAAAAAGAAGATGGGACACAGAATAAAGTGTTTTAGGCAGCCTTTGGGGGTGTTTCCCACACCCTCGGATGGTATTTGTGTTTCTCACTTGGCATGAGGTGGGATTGGCCCAAGGGAGGACCTGCCAACTTTTTGGGACCAAATCATTATTCTCTGGAGTCTAGTACATAACGTTTTCTTTTCTCTCAAGGAGAGAAAGGACAGGCTCTCTGAGACTTCAGTTCATCTCCTGCGACTCTGAAATTATGGCTCCAAAGGAACAAACTCACTCTCAGTGTGAAGACAAGAATATTAGGGGTGAGCAGGCCACACCGAATAACCTTATTCATAGGTCTCTGAGGACAACAGGATAGATCATGAAACAGCATCTGAAAGGACTTTTCCTAAAGGTGAGCTAGTCCAATCCCCTCATTGAAAATAGGTGGAAAATGAGATCCAAAGTATTTTCTGGAGGCGCCCACATCATCCAGGTCTGTGGGCCTACATGATGGGCTTAATTTTTTTCTACTCTCATATTTCCTCCTTTTTATTAAACTATACTTGAAGTGGGCTGAAAAAGTGGGCTCTAAAACTCATCTAGTAAGTGGTATGGTTTTGTTCCTATTCCACTTCGTCTGACGTGAAATTATTGTGTATTCAGTCTCATGTATCCATTAAAATCAACCTACTGAACCAATGCTGGTCTTAGTTGTCTGATTTTGCACAGAAAGTGATCCTCATTCTAATAAAATGTATGGGATTGAATCCCATGACTCTTCTGCAGAAAGGATTTTTTTTTTTCAAGAGAGCAAAAACATCTAAGTTATTTCACATTCTTTGCTTTCCACATAGAGGTAACACAGCAAGAGTGCCTGGTTATAAAAGTTTTTCTTCTTGAATTGGAGGGAAATTGTGATTTAATTTATTCTTCCTACACTATCTCACAGCCTAGAATTAAGAGTGATTTTGATTTGAAGGCTAGCCAATCTTCCACCTGGTCCTTCGGCTATTCACTGCTGCCACCGGAAAACCACACATACACATCTCCACGTATTCGGGCTTACTTAAAACACTTTTCCAAGCTAATTTTCCTGAAACATAGATTTGGCTGCTCAGCCAATGCCAACATTAAAGAAAAATATACATAATTATTGCATTTTTTCCCCCGGGATGTTTATCATCATCCTTCAGCTTCTGATTACTCTACTTCATCTGTTGCTTACGCTACAAGATTTTCATGGATTTCTTTCTTTTTTTTTCTTGTGAGGAAGACTGGCCCTGAGCTACCATCTGTTGCCAATCTTCTTCTCTTTGCTTGAGGAAGACTGTCGCTGAGGTAACATCTGTGCCCATCTTCCTCTATTTTATGTGGGATGCTGCCACAGCGTGGAATGATGATCCGTGCTAGGTCCGCCCCCAGGACCCGAACTTGCAAACCTCATGGGCCACTGAAGCAAAGCATGCCAACTTAACCACTACTCCACCCAGTCAAGCTCTCTTTGCATTTTTGGTAGCCATTAATGATAACTGTTATTATAATTATTATTGCTATGGTTGTAACTGGCATTCTGGGAGCCCTTGCTATGGGCCAGGCTGGCTGTGGGCATGGCCAGTTGCATCCCTCACTTTGCTCCTCTCCTGGACGCTGCCACTGGATTTCCAAAGGGCATTTGTGAGTGCCATCATGACTGCTCACTTTAGAACAACGTATTGCAATTTTTCTTTCCTTTATTTTGAATGATGAAACTTGGCAATGCAGTTTCGTGTGGATGAACTCTTTGACTCCTCGATCACATTCTGGATTAGAAGAACACGTGGTTTTTCTCCTTTCAGGATTCATAGTTCCCATATAGCATTTATTTCCACCGTCGTGTTCCTTTCTTCCCTCCTCCTCTCCCTCATTCCCTTCTGTCTTCCCTTCCTGCATCCCTCCCTTTCTACTTCAAACAGTTATTATTCATTTCAACTACCCACTCTAAAGATGAAAAAATCGAGCCTTGGCAAGCCAATCCATTTTCCTAGGTCACACTGCTGTTTAGCGGCCTGGACCTGATTTTCTGATTTTCTCCCCCATGCTTTTTTCATTATAGCAGCTAACAGATTCCCAATAAATATTTGCTGAATGAATGTATGAATGAAGTGTGTGTGCTAAGCATTTTCCTGGGTGCATTCAAAAGGATAATAGAGAGATTCTACCTCCTAGTCTAGAGGAAGATTAAGGACTAACACTTATTAAACTCCTACATCACACTTGGTGTTTTACAGGCATTATCTTGTTTCATTCTTTAATGTAGACATTATCACTCTCACTTTAAAGATGAGAACATTGAGCTCATAGAAATTTAGTGACATTGCCCAGGTCCCACAGCTGGTAAGTGGCAAAGAAGGGATTCAAGTTGTGGGTCTGGGCTTCATCCAGCACCAGCTGGCCTCGAAGCCTCTTTCTGGTCTGCCCCTAAAAAAAGTTTACACTCAAGCTGGTAGAGGGAACTAAAAATGCAAGGAGGCAACAAGAAATGAAATTACATTTCCCACTACTGATAGAAAACGTAAATGCTATGGAAATTCACATGCATGAAATAAATCGAGTGTGGACCTCGGGAAGTAAAGGTGACTATACTAATGCTTGGTTAGCAAAGACTCCCCTTTTAGTTAACTTTGTTTTACTCTATCCGCTGGTCACCTGCAATATCTCTGCTAGGTCGATCACAATTTTGCAAGAATGTCTTTCAATTTCCCCTTGGTTTTGCTTGAGATACAAGCCTGGCTTTTTCTTCCCATTTACAATCATCAACATGAGGTTAATACATCAGGTCACCAATAGATGCTTAAAAAGAACGGGTCAAAAAACAAGGTTCTGTTACTATAAATACAAAAAGCTTATTGTTTTGAAGCAAATAATGAATATACATTACAAATAATCTTTTAAATGAATATTTATTAATCTGCTATAATTAATGCAGTAGATAAAAGAAATACTTTTCAAAGAAAAAAGAGATGCAAATTATAATACAAATGTACTGTATTTAATATATATTATGTAAATATATATAATAGAAAATGCTTCTCTTTTTGTAGCTACAGCTATCTTCTACAATAGGAAGTAACTGTGCCTCATAAGTGATCATCTATAGTTATTCATTCTATTTTTTTTTTCAGGAAAAGATTCATCCTGAGCTAGCATCTGTTGCCAATCTTCCTCTTTTTTTCCCCTCCCCAAAGCCCCAGTGCCTGTTTGTATATTCTAGTTCTAAGTCCTTCTAGTTCTTCTATGTGAGCCACCACCACAGCATGGCAACTGACAGACGGGTGGTGTGGTTCTGTGACCGGGAAACGAACCTGGGCCACTGGAGTGCCAAACTTCAACCACTAGGCCATCAGGACTGGCTCTCTACAGTTATGCTTAATGGAAATCCACTGAATGGTCTTAATAAGTAATGCCTTTTTAAATGTTCATTACAACTTGCCCTGTCAGCAGTCATCACATCTTTAGATTTTGGAAACATTAAAAAAAATAAAGATGGGGAGTATGGGGAAGTCAAGGAGGTCACTTTCAAATTTTGTAGACCTATTTTGTAATTATATTTTACAGCCACATTATACAATGGATGGTTACAAATTAAGTGAATTAGCACACAACTATATAATGATTGCAAATCAAATAATTATAGCTCTACAAAAATGTCACTGTAGTTTTTTTTCTTATGTCACCATAGACTGAGAAAACTTTGTCACTGACACACAGTTATTCTCAGACAAATATTGGCATCACTTTTCTCTGTGAGTATATTTAGCTTTCTCCAGCTTGGCTCTGGGATGGCGTTCGCTGTGGCTCTCCCCCCAAACACACAAGGAAGAGTAAGAAGGAAGGAAGGAAAGAAAAACAAGAAGGAAAAAAGGGGAAAAAGAAAAGGAAAACTAAAGAAAAGATAAAACCCAGCTAAATAACAACAACAACTTTCAAAAAGTTCTGGAACGAGGATAAAGGAAAGTATTTATGCCGAAAATTGGCCACAGCCTCACGTAAGTCTTGGTCCAAGATCCTGTGACCACTGACCCATGGGTGATTAAGACTCATAAGACAGTCTGTGCTCATTAGCAGCTGGAAGGTTGCCACTGATGCAGAGGCTCCGAATGCACATCCCAGACCTTTGCATTCAATGTTCACACAACCTCCCTTCATGGACTTTTACATCATTAGTTCATCAACCCTCTGGAGTGTCCTCAGCTTACCTAATTTTCTCCTTTCTTAAAGACATCACTATGATGTTTTTCCTGAAAACCCCACTGTAATACTTATGTTTGAGATTCTGTTTAAATATTTTATATTATTTGTCGTTCCACGTGTTTCTGTCATATCTGTCAGCTAAATAACAATGCTGTTTTAAACAGTAGCACCTGGTTGTGCTTATGTGGCGTTGTGAAACTCACACAACATTGAATGATGCAAGTATCTCAGTATTTGTGCATTCTACTTAGTCTGACTATGAGCTACAGGCATAGATTTTGTGCATAATAAGAGCTAACTCTGATTGAATGCTTCCTACATTCCGGGTGCTGTCCTGAGCAGCGCATTTGTAGTAATTCATTTAATCTTGAGAACAATTGTGACCTAGAAATAAGTATTATTTCCATTTTATCAATCTCCATTTTACACATGAGGAAACTGAGGCCCAAGATCCCTCAGCTAGTATGTGGTGGAATGAGTAGCATGTTCAAATACTACAAAATGCTGCCCTTACAGAACAAAATTCAATCCAATAAAGAGTGTAGGAGAAAACCCAGAGAACCTCAGGGTCTAACAGTGGTCAGAGCCGTGTAGCAGAACGATTGAACATCTTGGCTTTGCCATAAAAAGGCTGGGGGTCTGAATCCTTGCTCCGACCATTAGCTGTTGCCTTTGGGCATGTTAGGTAGCTTTTAAATCTCAGTTCCACCATCAGAAAAATAAGCATAATATTAGTACTTTCCTCACATGCACTCAAGAAATGAGAGATGTTATTACAAACCATTTCAGACAATCACACTGATTTTAATATATTCTAGCATTAAAAATCTGTTTGCAAGAAATATCAAACTTGTCAGATGGGGCAATACCACTGTGATTATGACCACTTTTGGAAAAATCTACAAAGTTTAGAGACAGCCTTTGTTATACCCTATAGTAATTAATTTAAATAATGAAGCAACTCATTGAAAACTTTCTATTTTTTTAGAGTCTGGTGTGTTTATTTTAAACATTTCCTTTAAAACTATAAGAAAATGTTTTTAAGGACAGTCAGTAAAATATCAGTGAGTAAACAATAACAAACTCTTTCTCAGTTCCTAACGGCGAGAGCCTTTCCCTCTTCTGACTTGTCCTGTTGATCACGAAAGATTCATCCTAATATACGGTTATCTTACCTAGTTACACATCGCTTATGAGGCCTTAGCGAGAATTTTATTTTGAAGTTCCACTTGTCCTCCCTATTCCTTTGGCAGGGAAATGGAGGGTTAGCGCTCAGTTCAAAAGCCCCATATAAGGTTTAGACAATGAACTGGAAACCCCAGCCGATAATCTGAAACCTTTTGCAAGTTAAGGTCAATTTTCCACGCAATTGTTTTGTTTCTCAAACTAGTGGACTTTTTAATTTTTTATGCCCTGACTTCTATTGTTTATTTGTTATGTGGAAAACACTTCCCACAGGCAGTTGGTCCAGGCTAGGATTTTATATAACCCAGGAAATGAAGTCACCAGACCTGCAGGCTCGGCCATGATTCTGCCTCCCCTTCCTGAGAAGAGCCGGCACTTCAGGGATATTTAAATACGGAGGCAAAGACAGCGACAAATAAACGGAAACACATGTGCTTTGCCAGTGCACTGGGGATCATTCCATTTATTTCCAACTTTAGGGACTTGTGAAATTCCTGTGTGGTTCTGAGCTCTTTTTATGTAGCCATTGAAAAATTATGTAATGTGCAGTTTTGACTAAAAAAGATGCCACCAGAGCCTTCCATACGTTTTATTGTTTTATAATTGAATTTTCCAGCTCACAAATAACACGCTCCACTTCTAATTTATACATTTAGCTAAAGTGAAAAGAGATGTTTTCTTATATTTCTGCATAAAAATCTGGACTTGATTTTGCTAGTATCATTTCACTCTGACACTTGGTTCTTACAGCGTGTTTTTTTTCCCCCAGGTTCCCTAAAAAACTGGGTTAGATGGCACTGAAAAAATTACTTATTATTAGATTAAGGGGTTAAAAAAGAGAAACTAAGAATTAAGTTCATATAAATATGTATTTATTTAAAAATATTTTTGAGATGTAATACATATACCATAAAAATCATCCTTTAAAAGTGGTTTTTTAGTAAATTCACAAGACTGTGCAACCATCACACTATCTTATTCAAGAACATTTCATAACTCCCAAGGGAGACTCCATACACTTTAGAAGTCACTCCCCCTTTCTTCTGTCCCCCAGGCTCCTGGCAACCATTTGTCTACTTTCTGTCTCTGTGGATTTGCCTGTTCTGGATGTTTCATATAAATAGAGTCATACTATATGTGATCTCTGTGACTGGTTTCTTTCACTTGGTGTACTGCTTTCAAGATCCATCCATGTTTTAGCATGTATCAGTACCTCATTCCTTTTTATGGCTGAATAATATTCCATGGTATGAACAGACCATATTTGGTTTATCTATCCATCAGTTGATGGACGTTTGGGTTGTTTCCACTTTTGGGATATTACTATACTGCGCCTCTGAATATTCAAATACAAGTTTTTGTGTGAATATACATTTTCACTTGTCTTGGGTATATACTTAGTAGTGGAATTAGTGGGTGACATGGCATCTCTATGTTTAACTTTTTGAGGAACAGACAACCTATTTTCCAAAGTGGCTGCTCCATTTTGGCATTCCCACCAGCAATGTATGAGGGTTCTAATTTCTGCACATCCTTGCCAACATTTGATGTCTGTGTTTTTTATTTTAGCCATCCTGGTGGGTGTGAAGGGGTATCTCACTGTGGTTTTGATTTACATTTCTCTAACGACTGATGATGTTGAGCATCTTTTCATGTGCTAATTGGCCATTTGTATATCTTCTTTAGAGAAATATCTATTAAAATCCTTTACCCATTTTTAAATTGGATTATTTATCTTTTTATTGTTGAGTTATAAGAGCTCTGTATATATTTGGTCACCAGATCCTTATCAGATACACAATTTGCAAATATATTCTCCCATCCTGTGAGTCGATCTTTTCACTTTCTTGATAGTGCCCTTTGAAGTACGAAAGTTTTTAATTTTGATAAAGTTCAATTTATATATATATATTTTTTCTCTTGTTGCTTGTGCTTTAAGTGTCATATGTAAGAAACCATCGCCTAATCTAAGGTCGTAAAGAGTTACATCTATGTTTTCTTCTAAGAGTTTTCTAATTTTAGCTTTTACATTTAGGCCTTTGATCTATTTTGAGTTAATTTTTGTATATAGTGTAAGATAGTAATTTATTTTAAATGGTTTTCACTTAGCTCTCAAACTTTTCCATATTTATAGGGAAATAGAAGATCATCCAACATCATTAATAGCGTTAAAACACCTATAGAAAGAAGACTACCATGCAGTATTTCTAACCACTTTTGAAGGTTAATATATCATATATATACATACATATCATATGTATACCTCATATACAGAGACTCAAGAAGCATCTTTTTTAGTCAAAATTGCGTATATATGAGATATGTATATATGTGTGTAAAATATATATATATATATATGATGATAATCTAGAGTTAGAAATTGAAAGACTACTAGGAAGAAAAAGTAGGGAATTAAGATTGGCCTCAAGTCCCTTTTCCTTTACTGTCAGTTGAGAGCAGTTAACGTCATAACTCCACCCAGAGCATCGCTGTGTCTGAGCTGAATCAGCTCTTGCAGTATGAAGCCAGAGAAACACTGTGACTGTAGTCCTCTCTGTTATTCTCACACTTTCCTCCCTTCATCTAAAAGAAAGCCAAATAAAACAAACCCAGCAAGGAGCTCCACAAACTCCAAAAAGTTACACTCTATGTGAAAACAGTACAAAGGAAAGTGTCAAGTTTTTATGTGTATTTTATGTTCTAGTCTGTAAAGAAGATACATGAAACGGCATCTTTTCCTTCATTATCTTTTACACATATTACAGAAACGTTTCCATTTCAACTCTGTGTATGAAATACGTACATTCTAGACTAATGCTATCCAACAGAACTTTCTGTGATTATGGAATGTTCTGTATCTGTGCTGTTCCATATAGTGACCATTAGCCATATGTGGCTTTTGAGTGTTTGAAATGTGGCTAGTCCAGCTGAGAAACTAATTTTTTTTTTTTTGAGGAAGATTAGTCCTGAGTTAACATCTGCCACCAATCCTCCTCTTTTTTCCTTGCTGAGGAAGATTGGCCCTGAGCTAACATCCAAGCCCATCTTCCTCTACTTTATATGTGGGATGCCTGCCACAGCATGGCTTGATAAGTGGTGCACAGGTCCACACCCAGGATCCAAACCAGTGAACCCTGGGCCACCGAAGTGGAGCATATGAACTTAACCGCTGCGCCACCAGGCTGGCCCCAGAAACTCAATTTTTAATGTTATTTAATTTTAAGTAAGTTAAATTTAAATAACCACAGGTAACTGGTGGCTGCTGTGTTGGCAGCACAGCTTTAGGATCTGGTAGCTATAATCTGCTTAAACAAAAAAGCACATGAATTTAAGAGTAGATGAGACAGTCTACTGAAATTGTAATCCATGTCAAAAAAAAGAAAAAGTTGAGATACACCTCCTGTGGTAATTTGTATTGGTTAATTTAAACAGTGATGCATATTGCTAGAATCACTTCCTCTCTTTCTGCCAAAGAAAAGAATATATGCAGACTTCTGGCTGAATCCATCCCATAGGCTGCCAAGTATGTAACTAAAATTAAGCAAAAGTTTAACTGCTAATAGTTTTTTCTTTATGCCCTGTGAAAATCTTGGAAAGCACATAATCATGGAAATCACATTCAGATAGAAGTGTAAAACGTTAGCAAATTTGTCTGTGAGCAAAGACACAGTGCCTGATGTCTAAGGAAAGACTATAAAGCACTTTATGAGATGGAATAGAGAAGAGAAAGGAGCCCTCTGTGCTTTCTTCTAAGAACTGTCTTGCCCACTCATTTAGCTCTCCACCCTTGGAGAGTTTGTGTGTGCAACACAAATATAATTAATGATTTATGCAACATGCTGTCTTAAGAATTGGAAGACTCCATAGGCATAAATCCCTTGTA
This sequence comes from Equus asinus, assembly GCF_041296235.1. Taxonomy (NCBI): domain Eukaryota; kingdom Metazoa; phylum Chordata; class Mammalia; order Perissodactyla; family Equidae; genus Equus; species Equus asinus. The sequence continues at coordinate 25,633,998 of NC_091790.1, read as the reverse complement.
AATAAAAAGATCATCCTTAATCTATTATGCGATTTTGATTTGTCCTTATTATGGAATTCCAGAAAATATTGATAGATATATTAACATCTAAAGAAAGCAGTTTCTCTGCTCAGAAAGGAGTCCCGGCTAATGAATCATTGTGTTGTACACCTGAAACTAATATAATGTTATATGTCAATTATTTCCAATTTAAAAAAAAAAAAAGTCCTGACAAGACGCTAGTTTCCATCTCTATTCCTGAATAAGGAACAGAAATGCAAGCATTGCAATAGAAATACTACCAGATGAAAACAAACAAAGCAACCTAAATGCAGAAGTACAAAAAAAAAAAAAAAAAAAGGAGGCAGGTTCTTTCTTTTCAGGATGAGAAAAGTGTTCTAGGAGGGTCCACTGACAGTGACTCAAGAGCGTCCCATCCAATGACAAGTCATATTTCCTAGTGCTCAGAGACTCAGAAATTGTCAGACAACAACGGCTCTATTAAAAAAGAAAGCAAACATGCAGAAAGGTGTCAAATAGAAAATGCAAGTCTCCCTGCCAACCCCCAATCTCCATATCCACTGCCTAGATGAAACAATAGTTTCCCTTATATCCTTCTGGAATGTTCTCTGCGCAGACATCTATATATAATAGGCAGTCTTCCATTCCAAGAAGTTATGTAAGTTTCAAGGGCTTGGAGATGTGCTCTGAATTCTCATCCTACAAACAATGGGCTCACTCTGGACTCCCATTTCCCCTCCTGCTCACACAACGCACAGCCTGTCCTCCAGGGAGAGTGTCATTGTCATGGCTGGGGTTTCATCATCTCTGTTCTAAAAGCATCTATTAGCCTTCCAGCAGGGCTCTCTATCTACCATCCTCCACGTCCCCTCACAGCGGGGGCTCCAAAACACGTGTGGGTCACCCTGTTCTTTACCCATTTGATGTTGTGACTTCACCAACAGAAAAAGTACAAAGTTAAGGAGCAGCATTGGGACCCCTGGCTGCCCCTTCCCCAGGCTCCCCCATCACCACCCTCTTGCACTGCTGCCCCCATGCCTCTGCCTCGAATTCCCTCACCACTCGCCCTGCCAACCATCCCTCTGGTCCACAGTCACCGTTCCCTGCTAGACACGCCCTCACTCTTTGCCCAAAGATCGTGCTCCTAAAGTGACACATGGCAGTTGCTGGAATTTGACTTCTAGATTGAGAATTTGAGGACAGGGCTGGTGGTTTGTTAATATCTTTATCCGTTGTGCCCAGTACAACCCAAGGCTGAAAGACAGGACCCCAAACATTTGCTGTTTTCGTCTGTATTAAATCGTAAGGCAACCCAGAGTACCTAGAGGGGCCGCTCCAGAATTATAGGTAAAAAGCACGTGGAAGCTGATCTGACTTCTTTGTGTTGTGTCTGCAGAGCCCTGGGGGCCCAGGAACAAGTTCTGGAAGGACTGCCAACCGCTCAGCTATACGTGAAGCGTCTCCCAGCTAAGACAGTCAGTCCTTCCAGCTCCATTTCCCTATCGGCCCCCCAGCCCTGCATGTTCTCCCACTACAACCAGCACTTTGAATGTTGCCACGCTCTTTGGCATAACCCTGATTTCCAGGTCCAACCATCGGGTTCTGATGTGGTGGAGGGACCTGAAAGAGAGTTCTGTTTATTCCCTTTAAGTCAACAGGAAAATTCAACTTCTTTCCTCAATGCTTAGGTTCCTCAACAATTCTGTAAATAAAACAGATAATACATTTGTGAAAATGGCAAAAAAAAAAAAAAAAAAGGGAATTTCGGGCTCCTGATCTCACCTCTGTCAAATCTCCAGTTTACAAAGGAAGCAAAAAGTGAAAGGAAAATCTTAAAAGCCCTGCTTGTCTGTCCGGCCTCGTTTAGGCTCTGGGTCAGAAGCTGGTGCAGTGTGGGGAAGTTTGTAGGCTGTCTACACTCTGCCTTCACTAGCACAACACCAGCGCCCTAACCACAGTCACACCAGGTTAATTCTTGTGGCTGCAAGGCTGCTCCACTGTGTCCATGTGACTGACTCATCCATGTGCGGCTGGGAGGACAAGCCCAAGAGAGAGAGGGAGCTGATGGGTTCTGACCGACGTCAATGTGCTGCTGGATTTGCCTTCCGAGCCTCTTCAGTGCTGTCCCCTTGTTCCCCCACCACACCACTATATATATATTTTGTTGTGTTAGAAATACTTCTTTAAAAGATCCGCCTTAAATATTCATATTTCCAAGAAGCTCAAATAAGGTTTAACCCTACTAATATCTTATTTAAACAATAAGAAGTGCTCTCAGGCCCATCGGCAAGACGAAGAAGAAAGGATTGTGTTGTTTGAAGAAAGCCTGACAAGGAATCTATGGTATTGACAAAAAACAAACTTTATAAGGATTATTGTTCATGTTCAGACAGGATGTACTTCAGTTATTAAATGCAGTATAGTTAATATAGTCATATAGTAACTATACGTCATTAGTCATATAGTAAGGCCCTAAAAAATAGAGGGAAGAAACCCAACATGTTAACTCCTCTTTCAAAACATAGTGTCCAAAATTCTCACCATGGCACACAGGCCCTCTGACTGTTTCCACTGGTCCTTTGGAGCTTCCTGTCCTTGTCCCTGCCTGTGATGTGGAACCCTCTTGTCCTTGGCCATGGGGGCGCACCCTCGCCTCAAGGGCTGCTCTCTTTCTCCTGATCTCTGTGTCCTCATCTGTAAATGGGGGCTGGGTGATCTTTAGGGCCCCTTTCCAACTCTGTGGTCCACTGATTATGGTCATTTCTTATGACATATTTTAATTTGTACCTTATTTTCCAAATGAATCCAGTTGGGAGAACAAATTTTGAGGTGGTGGAGTATAAAAAGTGAGAAAAGCTTGTGCCTGTTGATTTTGGGGGAGCAAGGACATGTAATAAAGCAAAAAACCTGATGGACACAATATTTCAGAAACAGTGATATTTTAACGTTCGGAGGTACACACTACGACATGGTCTGAATACTCTCTACAAAGAACAGACACTCTTGGACTTGAGTTTGAACAGACCATCATTTTCTCAGAAATCAGTTCAGAGAGTTCTTTATCCTTAGATAAATGATTCTTTCAACAAACTCATTTTATCATTTCCCTAGGCCAGAGATTTTTTTTTTTAAGATAGGCAAAATGATCTGTGAAAGCACTTAGCCCTCTGAATTTTCATTTTATGTTACTTCTGGTTCAAATTAATGAGCTTTCACTTATTTCTACTCAAAAAAGCACAAATGATTCTTTTAAAATATACACAGGCATATCTGGTCTCTTCCACCTTTGGCAGAGGAAATAATCTTTTTTTTCCTTGAAAATATCATTTCTCTTGTTTGTTTATTTGAGAAGCGCCTGTTGACGTTATAAGTCCTCTTAGAAGTTCCCACATCTGAAATAATGTTCAACAGAAAGCTGGCTTCATGTTGCTCTGCGAGGCAACACTTGAAAGGTTCTTCTTGTATTTTGTAATGACAACTTGTTCCCATCGTTTCGTTACTTTTTTCATATTCTCAGAGAAGCAATATAAACTTAAAAGATAGAAAATATTTCTGATTTCCAAATATTTATTTTTTTATTTCTACAAATGAAATTTCAGAAGAGTTCAGATCTTCATGTTTAGTTATTTTGACCAGGACTCAGCCACGAACCAAAAATAAGAAAGAAAAGAGGCTTCTGACTCAAATTTCTGCACTAAAGGAGCTCACTGATAAAAGGTTAGCTTGGGTTATTTAGTTTATTGTCAAAATTTCCAGGTAACAGCCTCTTAAGAAACAGAAAAGAGAAGGAAAGAGAGGTTTCCAGAATCTTAACCATGGATGAAAATAAAAAATGACTTTGTCAGTGTGACAATCAGTAAATGGAAAGAAAAGCCATAAAATATAGTTATAAGGACTCAAAACCACATGGGGCCATTCCCAACAGCCCTTAACCCTAGAAAATCTTAAAAGCAACCTCTATCACAACAGATCATATGATTCAACAAGCATGTTCAACGTATTTGCTCTTTTGTTTTGTTTCGTTTTCTAAGGCTGAGATGTGTATAAGACATCATTTCAGAAATATTTCTATCAAAACTTTTCAATTAAAAACAGATCTGACATTGCAGTTGTCTGAGAAATTCACTTATGTGTAACGCCAACCTCTTCAAGAATCCCCAATACTTAAAAAAATTTTTTTTTTCAATTTATTTAGACAAACAAATCCCAAAACAGTTCAAAAGGCCCAATAGTTGGAGGCCTTTCAAATTTAAACACTGTCTCCCTCTGAAAGCCGAATAGAAAGAAAAAAAAATTAAGTAAAGTAAAAAGTCAATGTAAAGTGAAAAAAACTTCTAAAACTTCTATAAAGGGAGAATGAAAGTGACTTAGACGTCATTACCTTTAACTTTTGTGTTTTCTTTCTACTTCAACTCCACTCTGGAAATGACTACTAAATAATAAGACTCTTAAGAATAGATTTGCAACAATAGAAATTAGAAATTATCTTTCAAGAAAATGTTGATGGGAGAAAGCAAATTGCAGGGACATGCAGACATAAATAAGTATTTTTATGTGTATCTTAAAAACACACATAGAAAGACTACATATTGCTCCTGAATATATGTATGTAAAAGTTTAATGAATGGCCTGGAAAAGAACACGCTAAATTCCTAATAGTCTTTGCTTCTGGAGAGTCAGGGGGGCCTGGGGGACTCAAGATCAGACAGATTTTTATGTTACTGATAATCTTTCCTTTATTTGAAAGGAAAAGATTATTCCTTGGAAGTAAATGTGACAAAACTGTAACTCTCAATTCCAGATGGTTGGAATTCAGCTCTGTGTTTTATTACTTTCTTTTTTAGTTTTTTGTTTCTTTAACAATTCTAAATAGAAAGAACTTCCAAAGAGCCCACCAGCATGAAAGCATTAACTCTGGGCACAATATAGAGTGACAACGATTTTAAGAACTATCAGAGGCTAGTAACTTTACATTTGGCATCTTCTATATCAGCATTTAGGAAAGAAACATAAAGACAGACCACAGGCATCCTGTGAAATGCTGTTAGGCTGAGTGACACGGTGGGCGTTGGAAACAATCCATCAAACAGAAACGTGAATATTTCCAGCTGGCCAAGTGGAAAATTTCTTTTCTAGTTTATCTCAGTAACGTTATCAAGAATATAGTCAATGGGGAAAACAAAAGCAAATCATGCAAAACCATTGCAGTGGACGGACTTGTTTCGACAACAAGAAAGTCAGCATGGTCATCACGGCTGTGGCGTGGATGGAGGTGGAATTCCCAACCTCTTCAGAGTAACTGACGTTTTCCTAATGTGTAGAGTTGCCGTCACTACCACTCTGGCCACACAATAGCATCCACCGTGACACTTCCTTAGCAACCATTTAACACCCTGACTTTGAAATCATCCATTATTTTGGTAACAGGATGAATATTTGCTGTTCATGAACTTTTAAAAGGTCATCAGCTGAAACCAAGCCTGCTCCCTTTGATTCATTGCCTTCTCTATTTGTCAAACGCACCCGTCACACTGTAAGATATAAAACCTAATTTGTTGAGGAATAAAGAATGCACTTTTTGCTTTTTTAATGGGAAAATGTAATCTTATTTTGGCGATATTAGGGGGAAAAATGTCTGAATGTTGACTAGTCATATTTTATTACTCTGCTACTGATTAACAGCAAGAATGAAACTGATTGAAAACAAATCATCTTGTTGAAACAATTTTAAACTTTTTTGGTTTATCTTTTAATGTCAGTTATTAAAGGATACTTGTAAAGGTCGGAGTTACCAAAAATACAAATTAATTGATATTCAACCTGTAACTAGTATTAGAGTTTAAAACTTATGCTTAGTTTTCAGCAAGAAAAAAAATGGCCAATGATTTCATTACTCCCAGAAAAGACCTGTTTCATTTCTTATAAAACTCATTTGAATAATAAATTTAATCAGCTTCGCACTGCCAAAATCTTCAAATAATTTTACCAGACTGGCATAGTTAAGAAGAAATAGGAGAAATTTGCCAATAATATGGAGCTTCTTTTATTTATTATTTTCAAAACATCCCACTTGATGAGAAAAAAAAATGCTCAAACTGTTTCTCATCAAAGATTTTCAGCTGTGAAATTCACACTAATTAAAATAAATTTATTTTCAGATTGATCCTTGCTAATTCTACAAATCAAGTAGCTTTTTCTTACTAATGTTGCATATGTATAACACACAGTTAAATTTTTCCAAGTATAAAAAGACTACAAAAATAAGAGAATTTGAGAACTTCTGTACAAAGTTTCTCTGCTTCCCTTTCCTTCTGGAATTATAGAAATGTTCAGATAGATTAACAAGTTCAGAAGTTGATACAATCATTGGCCATTTTTGCTCATTTCTATGAACTCAAACTACTTCAATAAAATATACAATGCAAATAAATGTTTTGTAAATAGGAAAGAATTGTTCTCATTCTAACTCTTATAAAACAGGGAGTATATTCCTATACTCCTATAAAACAGAGAGTTTTCTGATATATATATATATAATAATTATTAGCAGTATTGACCTTAATAATGACATTAATCGCTTTAAATTTTGTGACTCTCTCGAGTTCACAAAACATTTCCACACACCATGTTGTTTGACACGCTGCTGTGGTTGAACTGCCCTCCTCTCTCGTTCTATTTCTCTCTCCTTCCCTCCATCCCACTAGGGCCTCTGTTCAGCTCTGAAAGTGTCAGGAAGTCAGGTCCCTGTTTTGTGGGAAACCCGTAGGCAAGTCAGCAAAATGGAGAGGGGATTGGCCCAGCAGATATCATTCCATTTTAGAAGTGGGGAAACTGAGGCTCGGAGAAGGTAAACAACTGCCAACGGTTTGATCATATCAGCAGCAGGACCTAAATCTCCTGGCTGTCTTTCCAAGAAGTTTTTTCTCTCCAGGTATAGACGCATGTAACAAAATTAAATATATATATATTTTTCTCATCCTCTTCACCTTAGAAATAAGGAGAAGTGGATATGGCGTACAGAGGTAGGGGAAAGGAGAATGTGCATCCTACTCCCCTATTATCTTCAAACCTGTATTCTCACTTTCATTTCCTGAAGAACAGTGTCTGGTCCAGCATTAGTCCCCGCTGAATCTCAGCTTTCCTCCATAGGATGGGCATTTGGAGGTTTGTGGGGAAGGAGAGCAGGCTGGCATTGTGGACAGAGTAGCCACCATGTTGGAAAGTGAGCTTGCGTTTGCATTTGAGGAGCAAGAAAACTTTTGTTTCTATAAGGTATAATTATTTGAGGCGGTGTAAAGGGAGAACAGAGAAAGGGGGTTTTAAGGGATGCAGTGGGCTGAGTTTTTCTCCTGAGGAACAAGTTGAGTGGTTTCTCTCTCTATCGTTGTTGTTTTCAAATATGATCCTTGTCTAAGGAATGGTCATGACCAGGTCACACAACAGAAACACTGATAATTTAACCCATGAGAACACAGCCAGAATCTCATCTTCGCAATCAACAGCATTCTGTCTCTAGGAAGGAGGGACTGTGATTCTGGGTTTTCTAACCAAGATGGCAAATCTGGTGAACCTTCTTTTAAATATAGGTAGGTGCTCTCCTATTGTCATCAAATCCTCTTCTAGGGAAAAGTGCCACGTGTGCAAAAGTACTCTGAAGCCAAAAGCTCAGATAAGATTGAATGGGTTACCTCTTCCGGGGCATGTACATCCTAATTTTTTATCCTTTAATATTTAATACATACAAAAATATGGATAAAACATAGAGGTAAGTTATGAAGCATGATAATAAACTGACCACTGAAAAGCAATCATCAAACGCAGAATGAGAGCAAGAACCTTTCCTACATCATTGTGCCTATGGGCCTGCTCCTCTCTACCATCTCCATCTCCTCCCCAGAGGGCCTCAGTTTCTGAAATTTGTGTTGATCATTACCTCCTTTTAAAAAAAAAAACCCAGCTTTATCACGTATTTATGTATCTCTTGAAGGATATATCGTGTAGCTTTGCTTGGTTTGGGGTTTAACAAAACATGTCACCATACTGAAGGTAATCTTGCAATATACTTATTTTCATTCAACATTTTCTTTCTAAGATTCATCCATGTTATAGCATGTAGAAGACATAACCATTTTCACTTGTGTATAATGTTCCATTTTGTGAATAGGACAATTTTTATTCATCCGTCCTCCTGTTGACGGGCTTTGGGTTGTCTCCAAAGCTGCCTTACACATCCCTGGGCATTTTTCCTGGTGCACAGGTGCTGGAGTTCCCCTAATGAACACAGCTAAGAGTGGAGATGCTGTCCACACTGGGCAAATGTTTCACTTTACTAAATAGCGTCTAATTGTTCTGCACAGCTTTTGGGCAATCTACTTTCCCATCAGTGATGTCTAAAGATTGCCACTGATTCATATCCTCACCAATGCTTTTAAATTTTTGTCAAACTAGTAGGTACCAATTTATCTCATTGTAGTTCAAATTCACGTTTGTCTAGTTATTAATGAGGTTGAGCATTTTTTTTGTGTTTTTATCGGCCATTTGGGTTTCTTCTATGAATTTCTTGATTGTATCTTTTGCCCATTTTTATTCAGTTGGGTTGTCAATTTTTAAAATTGATTTTAAGAGTCCTTCATACATTCCAGACACTCATCTTTCATTGGTCATTGGTGTGGCAACTGTCCTGCACTTTTGCCTTTTTCATGCTATCTTTTGATGAGCAGATGTTCTTAATTTTAATGTAGCCCAGGCTTTTCTATCATTTCTTTGGTGGGTAATGCTCTTAGTTTTTGTTTAAGATATCCTGGCCCTACCAGAGTCAGAAAGATATTTTCTTATCTTTTTGGAGTTTTAAAGTCTTACCTTTCACATTTAAGTCTTTAATCCATCAGGATTTGGTGGTGCAGAGGTGTGAGGTAGGGATACCATCTTTACTTTTGCACTATGCACGACAAAGTTCCCCCAACCATTTCTTGAATGAGCCCCTCTTTTTCCAACTGATGTGCAAGGAGCCTCTTCATTTCAACAGGAAAGGAAGTCATTGTTTGGCTTATAATAAAGGAAAGAAATTCTGCAGTGATGTGTGTGTGTATAAATATAGGTTATTTTTTTCAGGGTAAAGGGGAGTTCCTCTTGTGCCCAAAGTCACATCATTTCAGCAGCCTCTTGTTAGCTCCACTTTGAGACAAGTGCTAAGTGTGGTGTTTATTTCTGACTGCAGCGGTAGTCTGCCTCAATTGTTCCCTTTCCCAACAACTATATTTCAATGATGAGTAAAAGAGACACACAACTTTACTTGCTTTCTAAATGTTGCTTGACTGTTTGGGGGTAGTGTATACAAAATTGATTCATTTTCTTTTTTGTTTGCATTTCCTGGAATTTACTGCACAGATCTCGGTATTAGGCAAATTGGAGACAAAGTTCAGGGCCCTGAGCAGATCTGATTTCACTTTCACCCGTCACAATGCAGTACGGGTTCCTATCCTGCAGATGCTCCTTTCATCTCCCACCTGGCTGTCTCCACTCCTTCCTTCGTGGCCACTGCAAGCTGCTCCTCCCACTTCCCCTTCCTTCTCTGATTTCCTAAGAAAAGAGCATCTGCTGCCCTCCAATTCACTGCTGCCTCTCCACTCTTGTATCCACTCCACCGTCCACACTCACAGAGCATCTGCTGTGTGCTGTGCCTTGCTGGTCTCTAAAGGATGCAAAGCTTAGTGAGACTGTTCTCCACCACCCTCCTTGTATAACCTCCTGTTTTAGAATTCAGATCATTCAATCTCACTACACTTCTCTCATTCTCTTCATCATCTGGTAGCCCTCCCCACAATGTCCTGCCATTTTCCACCTACCTCCAGGATGAGATCAGGGCCCTCCTCGCAGTTTTCCACTCCACCCTTTTTACTGGCCCTCAATATCATTTCACTTACCCATTGATGAATCATCAACACTCTAACTTTGAATAAATGATTTTTTATAAACTCACATGACCTTCATCTTGATCCTCTAAATACCCTGCCTTGGAAGACCTTGCACTCACTTGGGCCAGCATCAACTCCAACATTCAGAACTCAGCACAGTCTCAATTCACCACAACCGTCCCAACCTGCTACCTCATATAGTCTCACACCTACCAAATCTGTTCTTGTATTCAGTCAACAAACATATATATCCTTTAAGTGATGATGACATACAACTGAATAAGACACAATTCTTGCCCACAAGGGGCTCACAGACAAGTGGGGCATACAGGAACATAGACAGAGAACTATAAACAGTCTGGTCAGTTCAAAGACAGAAAATGAACATCCTACTAAAGGGCACTCTTGGGAGGAACATCTAAGCTCTTCAGGACAAGGGTGTGGAGGTGTTGGGTGATAACTTCCTGGAGGTGAGTAGGATTTGGCAGGGCGAAGAGGAAGGGTCTGTTACATAGGGAGGGTTAAACATGAGCAAAGGAAAAAGAGAAACACCCTGGTGAGTGTAGAGTTTCAAATTACTCCACAGCTTGTCCACCACCTCCTCTGAAACTTGCCTCCTTCTTTCATCCACTCCCTCTTGTGCCAACATCTCTCTTCTACTGGCTCATTCTTTTCAGTCTACAGGAGTTTCTAGGTCTCCGTTGTGTTAAACAATCCCTTTTGACTCTATTTTCTGCTCGAGGGAAGGTCTTCTACAGTGCTCTCTGTCTCTACTATCTCCTCTCCTCAAGTTGACTCTAGGCTGGTGCAACCACCCACCTTCAAGGCCATTCGTGTTCACCTAACGTACAAATCTAAAGGCTTGTTTTATTTGGTGTTTTTGTGCCTTTGGAATCTCTTCATTTTCCTTCCTTACGACTGGAGTTACTTGGGACTACTCTTAATTTTCTCCATGTCTTCATTGGCCTTCCAAAAATGGGTGCTCTAGAGTCTGTTTTTGATCCTCTGCCTTTTCTTGGTTACTCTTTTTCTCATGAATTTTATCTGTTCTCACAGCTTCAATTCGGTGACTCTATTCATGACTGCAAATAATGTATTATTTCCCCCAAAACTCGAACCTCCCTAGTTTCCACCCCCATCTAGAAACCCCAATAACACCTCAAATTCAAGATGTTTAAACTTGTATACATTATTTTTGTCCTGTAAGTAACTTTCCCCTCTCCTTTCTCTGTTTTCATGTCCAGGATGATAACCTTAGAAGTTATTTTTGAATCTAAAACCTTTCTCACCCTCTACCTTGATCCATCATCAAATCCAGCCTGTCTTTCCACTGGACTGTCACTTTCATATATTCCCTCCTGTCCAGTCTCATTTCAACCTTCCTAATTCAGACATGTGCTTTGATGTGCCCGACAGTGGGCTCTCTGTGGTCCATTCTGTTATACTCAAAGCCATTGTATTTCTTTCCCAAAGTACCTCTGTGGCTCTCCGTCTATGAGCTTCATAAGGGAGCCTCCACAGTCCCACCTTACCAGGTTTTTGTCCATCACTTCTCAAAATCAACCTTATAATCATGCGTTTTGGGCACCTTGCTATTCCAGAACATCTATTTGTGCGATTTCCCTTTTTTGTTGAGGGCTTTTCTTATGCTTGGGCTGCCTTTCATATCATTATCATTTATGAATTGGAAAAAAATTGTTAAAGTGACTGTAATCTATGTCATTGTACTTGGTCTTTGACGAGAAATTCACTTCTCTTTCTTTAAAAGAGAAATTCAAAGTCCAAGTTGACAAAGATGAAGCTTATGATCAACATAACATAATAGCAGAAAGGACACTGCTTATAAATTCTGAGAGCTTCCACTTCCAGATAAGAAGGAGTAAACATATTTCACCTCATCTCTTCTGCTAAATGCAACTATAAAGCGTGGACAGACTGACTCAAGAAACTATTTGAAAATTATACAATAGCAGGTGGATTGGAGAAAAAGACCAGGATTTGAAGTACCTCTGAGCGAACAATGACATTTTACCCCTCCCATATTCTCCACTTGAATAACACAGTCTGACACCTAGAAGTAGGTACCTGATACCTGATGCTTAGATCAGCCTACACAGAGAGAGCACCTGAAGTCCTCTTGTTCTGGCTACAGGAGTGGGAAACAAAGATCCTAATACTCAAGGAGAGTGTGCGAACTGTATTTTTTTTCTTCTCTCTGTTCCCCATGCTCCATATCCCAGGCAATTGTGTGGTTATCGTGGCGGTGGCTGAGTTACAAGGCACTAAGAACCCACAGGAGTCAAAAGTCTGAAGGATTAAGCTTCCCCCTCCAATCAGTGGAGCCGTGATCTCAAAAGAAGGGGGAAAACTTCCGAAACCTTCTTGTCTTTCTATCCTCCCACTGCTTGGCCCAAGACATGGAAGCAATATGTGGTATACAGTCCAAAATTATGCAAAAATCAGGAAAATCTCAACTGGCATGGGAAAAGACAATCAACCAACCTAAAACAGAGATGACACAGATGTTGCTTCTCTGATGTTGATGCAAAGACGTCAAAACAGCTATTATACAGAGAGTATCCGGAAGACCATGGGGAATTTTAAATTTACCTTGTGTGAGAGATTCGGTGCTGGTTGGAATAAGTTCCCTTTCTTGGGACAGAGACTTGTTCTTGCCTCTATTCTCAATGTTTTATTATTATTATCTTTTCCATCTCTGCCTCTCTATGTTTGATCTTTCCCTTCTCACGTTATTCACATTTGTATCCTTAGTCGGTACAAGTTTGCATTCAATTGTAAAGTGCCTTGAGTTCTTCTAAGGAAACTGAAATTTAACAAATAATAAAGATAATAGTGTCTAGTAAACTTTTCTTTGCCTACACATTTGATCTGAAAATGCAACAGAATAGAATAGTCTTTAATATTCAAAAAGGCCAGTGATTCTCTTTCAAAATATCATTGAAAATTTTCACGCTTAATAAATCCTAAGATGTAAAGAAATTAGTAGATATGCTGAAACTAGTAAAGTGACAAAAATAAGTTTACAACAATTATCTTCACACCAAACCACAAAGGTGCATCATAAGAGAATGGTTAATAAATCCCTAAATGTGATTAATTTGTAAATGCTGTGTTTTACAGCTGATACATTAGAGTCTGTGTTGTATAAAAAAAGAATGCTTGCAAAAGTGATAAATGAAAATGGTAGAGTGAAAAAGCATCATCATGCAGACACCAGACCCTGGGTTCTCAGGACTATCCAGAGCAGACTTGAAGTACCCAGGAAGGCAGGACTTGGATGTTTAACAAAGTCCATGCTAGAAGAAAATATCATGGATGAAAATTTATTTGGCCATCTTTGTACTCTCTGTATCACCAAATCCTCATAATAAATAATTATATGTGCAGGTGTGGTCCTGGGCTTCATCTTCTTGCATTGGTGTCAGCTCTCGGCCTTGAATTTGCCTGAGGCCTCTGACCTCCTACTCTTTGGCTGTATTTAATACAATGTCTTGACTGTGCCTCTCCTTAGTGTTCACTTCATGATTGTTGAACTTTCTATGTCAATTTGGTGTCTGACCACTGGCTGGTTCAACGCTGGCTCCTGCTTTGTTACTCCTTATTTGGTGCATTCAGCCTCTGGACTGGGTATCAGCGTAAATGAACCAAAGGGAATGCAAACAGAATGCAAAAAATATAAAGGCAATAATAATATTATCCTTTCAGGGATTAATGTGGCAGAGAAAACGAAGTACACACACACCAACCATCACATGATAGTAAGCATCTGTGGTCAGTAGAATAACTCCCCTTCTCCTGAAAGATGTCCATGTCCTAATTTCTGGAACCTGTGGATGTTATCTTATGTGGCAAAAGGGACTATAAAGATGTGATTAAGTTACATATCTTGACATGGGAAGATTATTCTGAATTATCCAAGTGGGCCCAATGTACAGGGGTCCTTAAGAGTGGAAGATGGAGACAGAAAAGGAAGAGAGAGGGAGATTTGACTATGGAGAGAAGTCAGGGTGAGGCTATGTGAGAAAGACTCAACCAGATATTGCTGGCTTTGAAGATGGAGGAAGAGGCCACAAGCCGAAGGATGCAGGAGATCTTTGAAAACTGGAAAAGCCAAGGAAATAGGTTTTCCTCTAGAGTATCCTGAAGGGACGCATCCTTTTAACACCTTGATTTTTGCCCAGTGGGACCTGTGTTGGGCTCTTAATTCAAAGAATGTAAGATAATAAATTGATCTTGCCTTGGACCACTACATTGGGTTATTTGTTACTCAGTCATAGAAAAAGAATACAATGCCCCAAGTATTAAGAGGAAAAAAGTCCATAGAGGGGAGAAATACTCAAGAACATAGGAATGAAGGTAGTTGATTTGCTGCTTCAGCTAAGTGTAATCTGAAAGTTCAAATTAAAGTGTGTTCACCTTGAATTCCTTAAATCAAAAGTTTCTTCATAGTTCAAAATCGAATCACAAAGTTAGTATATAGCTCAGTGAAAGGACTAAGTCATGTGAATCACTGACAAGTTAATTGTCCTCTGGGATTTTACTGTCATCCTCCTTGTGAATTTGATTTATCACTTCAGAGAAGTCATATTACTAGTTTAAGGCTGCCTTACAGGCATCGCCATAGACATCCCACTTTATTTCAACTTACAGAAATTTATTGGTCCATCCTAACTGAAAATCACTCTATAACCTCTTCAAAGAGTCCAAAACAGGACCAAGGTGTGGGAAATCTGATTCAGTGGATTACAAACTGTCTAAAAAACAAGTTGAACCCACTGGCGGTTCTGATGTGTACAAGTGTTAGAGGCAGAGAACAATACGGTTTCACTAGTTTCCATTTGCCCTTCAGAGATGGACACTGGACCCAATTATCCAACCCTCCCGACATTTCCTGTGGAACCTGGAACTCTGCTAACTCAATTCATCGTATTTCCCCTGGGTCCACGTACAACTTAGTATCCACCATAAACGAATTCTGAAACCCAGAAGCCCATTCAGAAGAACATCAAGTCATACATCGTACTGTGTGCCCAGTGACGTACTTACTGGTTCAACAGACTGGCTTTTGCAGAATGCATCAGGACTTAATTGAGACACATTGTGTGGAGCAGGAAATCATACAGTCCAATTTTCAAAGCCAAGTTCAACTTTTGCTTGTGGATTATGTACAATTTTTAAAATGCTGCTGAATACAGAGAAAAGAACAAAATGATCTATATAAAAATAGATTTTCGTATGCTGTCTTCATACTACTGCAGTTCTTAACCCTTACTCCTAGTACTCTCTGATGTTCCACACATACTTTCTTGCCTTATAAATGAACGCATATGTGACTTACATACTCTAGAAAATTGTGTAGTCCTTGGAGGCAGTGACCATTTTATGGCTACTTGGCAATCTGAAATAGTGTTTAAAGTACTTTATTCAGCCAGCACATGTTATTTGGGTAGATGTTATGCCTGAAACCCTTTACTGGAGATAGTCAAGTCATAAAGGAGAGTGTCTTATCACGCTTGTCCAGTTGTACATACCCAAATGGCTGTTACAGAATATAATGCAAATTACCATTGCAATCATACTTTTAGTCATGATTTTTTAATATGTGTCTTATCACATATCGCATACTAGGATATATTTTCTTCAAAGGTTTGGAACACATCTTTTAGAGTTTTATCCTCTACCACAGCATGTAATATGGCACAGTTTGACTCATTCATACCATTTCAACAGGATGAATGAATAAAATTAAGAAACAGATATGTGTACACTAAAAAAGAGGCCACTTCTTTAAACTGAGGCTTTTTAATATTTTGATGACTCGATTTTAAGCCTGGTTTCTAGAGTAGTGATGGGCATTGATGATAGAAGACAGGGAGATTCCTTTCGAGAGGAAGATTTCTTTTCCAAAAGGGTAGAAGGAAAGCATCAGAGAATGGTAAGATTCTTGGTTTAGAGAAATCCCACATTCAGAACTAAAGCATCATAGAATAGACGCTTTACAAACATAGAATGAGTGCTTTACAAACCCTTGGCTGGCTGTTGAGAGATCAGTTTAAAGACTCCCATTGTTTGAGATCTAGTAGTGATGGAAGAGTCCATCTAATTCAACCTCATCCACTTTAGCAAAGAGGAAATTAAAACAAAAGAGGTTAAATGACTTGTCGAGTTTCAACTGCTAGTTAACTTGAAAGCCAGGAGCAGCCCAGGTTTGATGATATGAAATGAATGGACTGATGTCAGAAGGAAGAAAATAGGAACAGGCTAGGGAGGCGGAAAAGTGCATCTTTAACTCATTTCACTTGTAATGTTCTACTTCAGTGTTCAATAAAACTCATTTCATTGACCCTCTTGGCTATCAACCAACCCATCTCATGAGTCTACTTTCTTGGTATTTACCTTCTCCTTTCTACTTTCCTACATTAACCTCCTGCTTGTTTCTTACTATACCAGTCTTTCTATTTGACAATTAAATCCTTTCCTCTCTTTTGAATTTTTAGTCCTTTCTACAAAGGGAAGCAAGTTAAGACAATTGAAGAAATTTACATAATTCAGACTATAAACTTTCAATATGGTATAATATAGAATAACAAACAAAACAACTCATATTGTTTCCATTTTTAATAGGAGTTAAATGTGAAAAATAGCAAGCAATACCACATCACTTACTTAAATGTACTTATTTAAATTTAAATTAATCACTTATTTAAATTTAAATTAAATTGAAAATCATCATTCAAATTCAAAAAGCAACCTTCTAATGGAGCTCAGATGTCTCCAATAATTTTGCTTTTATTTTGTTCTTTTCCATGCAGACCAAGTTAGCTGGTCAGAGGATCGGGCAAATGATGGGTATTGAGATAGCCAGAGGCCTTGAGACAAGGCAGATTCAGTTTGAGTGATCATAAATATAAACAGGATTTAGGTCGGAAACTGTGTACAGACAGGTTGGGATGAAGACAAGTAAAGGTGACTGTTGGCATATAATTGCTTTAGTCAACCAGGTTCCGTTAAGACAAGATCAAAAAGGGTAAAGTAGAGTTGGGCCGGGACTTTTCAGTACCAGGGAGAGTTCCTGGATTGGTAACGGAGGGGAAGCCTGAAGCAAATGTTGCCCTTTTATCCCCGAAAGTCTCAAAGGCCTTCTTTTATTCTGACAGGTCCTAATGCCAAAAAGAAGAAGGATAGATTATCATCCATTCAAAAGCCAAGATTTAAAACTTAGTGGGAGAAATCAACCTTCTTGTAAACTTCAAAGAGAATAATTCCTTCATCTCTCCTTTACGTTTTACAAGTTACGTGGCACTGAACAATTTAGGTAATTCTCAGAACCCCAGTCTCCTAATCTGTCAAATGGCATAGGATACTTACTTCCTAGTGTTGTTGTGAGACTTGAGGGAGGTTATTTACACTAAATGCTTAACACACACTAACTACAGTAAATAGTAATAGTCTCTCTTTCTTTACCATCTACTACTTTTCTAAGTTGGGAGCAGAAATTCTGACAAAGCAGAGACTTTAAAATCTGCTTGGTCTTTGAGCCAATAGCTACACTAGTTGATAAAAAGGCTTAGATTCTAACTCAAGAGAGTTATGGATTAGTATCACAGATATCTTCACAGACAATTAGACTTAATTTTAAAAAGTCTTAGTGATAAAACATTATTATTGTTGGTTTTGTTGTTATGCATTTATATATTAAACCAAATCCTCATCCAGTTGGAATTATCAAAATTTAACAGCCTCTAAATGCATTGCCCTTTGAAAAACTAATAACCTTATATCCAATTTCTATACCTTGTAAAAGAAGATTAGTTCTAAATTGAAGTATTTCTAACATCTTTCAAAAATAGTTCTATTTATTAAAAGAAGAAAAAAGGATTAAAGACAAAGTGAGACTTCTGGTCAGTGTTTCCCAAATATGGCTGCATATTAACATCAAATAGGGAACTTTCAAAATATGGTTTCGTGACTGTATGCTCACACATCTCCCAATCCATAACTGGTGCTTCAACAAGGTTATTCTCACGTGCAAATTTGGGAGACACTGATAAGAGTTCAGAACAAGCACTTTTAAAATAATGGCTTTGGATCAAAATTTCTGTAACCTCCATTTTCATAACATTTCAAAACTGCCTTAGTAACTCTTTTTAACCAGTGGTCACCATATTCCTCACATTAATGGCATTCTTCAACATTCACAATGATTTGCAACTTCCTAAAACACAGACCTGAAAGATATGTTGCAGAATAATGTTTTAGCCAGGTAATCAATTTATTGGGAATCAGCTACATGGAGAAAAGAAGTTATTTACAGTATAATCTCAGACCCCAAAATACTGCACATCTACTTGGATTGGTAATTTCACACATAATTAATTCTAAATCATGATTAGTTATAAATTGGGTAATAGACACCGTGAGTGACCCAGGAGCTCAAAGGACGGGTGAACCCAGGTTGGGCGACAGTCATGACTGCTTCCCAACTCACTCCATGCTGGGAGAAAAGGGTAATTATGAAACCCAAATCCGGTTTCTGTGCACAGCAATGCTGTTTTCCAAAACAGTACTAACTCACTTTGAAGATAAAGTAAAAACTGAATTATGTGAGTATCAAAGTAATCTAAATCTATGTGTGAAGAATAAGGAAGCGTTTTTCCTTCACAAAAAGAAGACATTTCCACATGATTGTTTATGGAAGATGCCCTTCCTGTGGCTTTTACAAACCAACAAATGGGCTCTTTTACATTAATGAGGCTGACGAATTTCACTAGATGGCACTTGAATTTTTGTTCTCTGACATTAGTGATATCCTACGGAACCAATATCAGATTTCTTTATCAGAAAAAAGCGATGGAGGAGCTTGTCTATGTCTAACTTTAGAAGACTAAAACAACTCAAAATGGAGGTTCCCATGAGTCATAAAAGCTTGCATATAAAACTAGACACTTACAGATATCTTTCTATTTTGAATATTTTTTGGTATTTACTAATATGATTTTCTTATTTCAAACTAGGGTCAGGTATGGGGATTGAAATTTTACTCCCGTTATCTCATTTCATCTTCACAAAAATCCTGTAAAACAGGTATTATTTTTATTTTACAGTTCTAAAAACAGAGTCTCACAAAAATTAAAACCTGCCCAACATCTCAAAGCCGGTAAGAAACAGAGAGACAGGATTCAAAATTTGAGCTGAGTTCACATCCCAGTGTCTTTTTTTATGATTACACAATTCCCTGTACACACTTGTACCCACAACTTGCTCTTACACTCACACATGCACGTACTCACACTTACAGTCTCACGCGCAGTCACACACACTCACAGAACTAATTTATCATTTGACAGAAAGGTAACATAACACTGAAACAGGTACTCCGAGAATTGATCTCTCCTGACATCGTCATACGTTAAAGGACAGCGCTAAAGAGATGGGATGACTTTATCACTGAATTTTGTAAATAATGGGGAGTAAGTGAAACTTTCTGGAATAAATAACTTACATTACTGATGAAAAAGGTCTGCAAGATTATTAATGAATAAACATGAATGTGCCTATTGTTTTGTGCTGTGCACAATCCTATAACAGAAAAAAATCAAAGTTATATAGATACTCTATTATAAAAGAAAACCTTATGTGACATGGGCTTATTTTAGAGCTCTGTCAAAACAGAACTGTCATTTCAATGTCAAAAAGGGAGTTAATTTTCCTGCATCTTCATACCCCACTCTTTCAGCTATTGTTCTGTCATCGCCTAGCACCTGAATTGACTTTTCTGGAGGTGGTTCTGAAGAGATTAAAACAAGACACCACCTCTGGAGGCTAACCTGCCAATGCCTTTGTCTTTCTGCTTTCTCTTCTCTACTTTCTTCTTGTTCTTCCTGCTGGAAATTCTTTAGCACTTTTCCTGTCCTCTGCGTAGTCGATTTACCCTCAAGCTCTCTGAAGTAGATGCATTTCCATCAGTGATTTTGCTGCTAATGACCCTCACCAGCTGTCACACTGCCGTTCCCAGTATGGGCTGTGCCGGCTATCCAAGGGTCTTCATGGAACACTGTATGGGGTGGGTTTCGGGGGGTGAAAATGGGCCATCTCCCTCAGTTGAATTCAATGTCCTGTATCAATGATGTTCGTCAGTCTCCTGCCCTGGATATGTCATTACTGACCATGAACTAAATGAGGTCAAAAAGAATGTCATCTTGGTGTCCTCTCCACTTCCCACACCCATTCAGATGGTCCTTTGGATTAGGCCTGCACCTACAATATGCATTTGGGTTGTTTGTTGTTTTTTAGCTTTCATTTTCTCAATGTTTATCCAAAGCTTTTGCTCATAAAAAGTTGCTGAATTCAACACAGTCAAAACAGAACTCTAGACCAGGGAGATTTTGCAACTAGATTGCATTTACACATCTCTCTTCAATTCATCTGAAATTCGGAGATGATATTTCCTCACGTCTTTTTGGCCATTTGCTTACCCATCTGGGTCAATGGAGCTTTTCCCCAAAATGGTAGAGCCAGGACGTACCCAGGGGTTCTGTAATGTTAAGATAATATCTATAAATCCATCTGGTTGTATGTGAGAATCAAATAGGGAATTATCAGGAAGGGGTCAAAAACACTCCCTTTCAAATGCATTTTACAAAACAATAATTCTCTAATATCATCTAGAATCAAATCTCCTTAATGATTCCCTCATGTATTCCACTAAAGCTTTAATTTTTTTGATATTCCAAACCAAGATCCAATCAAGGTTCATGTAATGCATTTTTGTTGTTACTTGCCTTGAGCCCTGTTTAATCAATAAAGCCTTATACCCTGAGTCCCTCTTTCCCCTCATTTTCATGACACTGAAACTGTGAAGAAACTAGGCCAATTCTTTTGTAGAATGTTCCACTTTCTGGATTTTCCTAATTGTTTTCTCATGGTGTCATTTAGCCTATTCTTCCATCCCCTGTAGTTCCTTTGTACGAGAAGTTCGATCTAAACAAGATAACCAAAAAATTTATCATCCAAATTAGAATACTTTTGAGAGTAAATAGGGGCCTTGTTAATAATTGCTCCTGAATAACAGGCAGGAAACAGGACTATCCTAGCAAATAGGTGTGTGATGACCCTTAGTCTACAAGCTTGATTGAGTTTGGGTGAACCCTTCAGGCAAGAATACTCGTTATGTGATGCTGTGTACTTCACATTATCACGATGATAAGTTTGATTACTTGGTTAAATGGTGATCATTAGATCCTCTATTGTATAGTTACAGTTTACCATTTGAAATCAACAAGTAATCTGCAGGGTGATTATCTTGGGGATACCTTGAGAACATCTTGTTCTCCATAGCTTTCATCTAAGTGTCTTAAAACCCATCGGGAATCCTTGTCAAATCTATTATTTCCTTGGGGATTGCAAAGTGGTTATTTTCTAAATCCATCATTTATCCTACATTTATTAGAGCTCGCATTTTTGCATAATGAACAGCTTTCCCTCATTATCCAGGGTAAACTACAGTCCCTCCTACAAAGACAGAGTAAATTCTTTCTCTTTAATTTATAATGTTCAGAATAAGGACTTGGGGTGACGGTCATTTCAAATGGGGGAACAATAAATTTGTTCTCTTTCTCTCTTTTTAGTATTACCACTGCTTCAAGATGCTTTATTTATTCAATATTTTACAATCATTTACATTAATTATTCTTTTTTATGGTAAGAAAATTTTAATCTAATCATAAGTTTAGGTGCGTTGCAGTTTGAAAATTTAACAAATGACTAAAGCATTGTAGTCAGTTTTAAAATGAAAACAGATATATTTAGAATATATCCTTAATCTTTGATCTTGAAATAATGAAAAACAAACATTACATTTATGCACCAAATGCCTCTTGTCTCTGAGCAGAGAGCAGACTAGTGTGAGCATTCATTATGGATTTCTGTATGTGCTTTGTTTTCTCTACTCCATGCGATAGTATATAATCTAATTATTCTGAGAACACAGTCGACTAAGTAGGTTGTCAGTAAATTCAGGTCATATTGTATTATGGGGAAAAGCTTGAAGTTACAGGTTTATAGCTAGTAATTTGGTCCTTTGCTTCCATTCAACTGAAGAAATAGCTTTGAAGTCCTACAGTGTGTAAGCATCATGCTATTCTTTCGTACATACTTAAACCCATGTAATAAAAAGCATCCATGCTTAGTTGGAAAATCAGGTAGCTCTTAAAGCCTAAGATTTTGTTAACCTTACATTTTAAAAAAAATACTGTAATCATTAAGATCAATTATAAACACACTGTAAAGTTCTTAATTACATTCTGCCTGTTTGCTCAAGGAGAAGAGAACTAGTTAGATTTTGTGAAATCGGGTCCCTGTGAGTGAAAAATCAAGATGAAAACGGTAACAGAGCCATGATGGGGAACAAAGTGCAGACTCAGGAGTCTTTTTATGTTTGATGTTTCTGTTCTGCCCAGGCCCAGTGGGTCCCAGAGTCAAGGCATTCTGTCCTGTGTATCAGGATGTGGCCATTTTGGCTATTTCCAGAACTCACAAGATGACAGAATCCAAACATTCATGTGTTTGCAGAACCCAAAACCTTTGTCCAAAGTTTCAAAGTAGCATTCATCTCTTTAGATGGCAGCTAGAGGAAGGAGTGTGGTTGGGCATAGAAGAATCTGGAATTCACCACCAAATGTGATACTGCCTCAACACTAATAAGAAAATTTGAAAATCTTCACATAAAAAACAATACTACAATGATATTAATCATCAAAGTTAAATTTAAACTGGTAGCATGCTAAGAGGTGTTTAATTAATTTGAATGAAGATGTGATTATCGATGATAAAAATTAATGACAGCAGACTCCATGGAAACACTAGTCGATCCAAATTAAATTTTGGCCAAAAAAAAAGAGAAAAAGGCATGCGACGCCAGAATTCTCATGGCACCCTGCAAAGCCCATCTCTGATCTGGAGCTCAGATCTAGCTTCCGCTGTGAAGGAAAAACCACCGTGAAAGGAAAAGCAGATAGAGAAAGAGAGTAGATCTCTGCACCCACTAATTTTCCCCACTACCTTCGGCTGCCTGCCAAGGCTTTTTGTTTGTATCTTTGTTTGGGTGCGTGGTTTAAAATCTGACAAAGCAAATGGCTGTTCGGGTAAGATTTCTAAGCTGTGCAGGGGAGCAGAGGTTAGAGGTAACCACTCCTTTTTAAAATACATTTTTAAAGGCCATTTTTTTTGTCCTGCTTCTTGGTGACAGCTTACTCCATCTCATTTCCCCCTGCTTGCCTAAAAGCAAATAATAGTAAGCTTCTTTCATAAGGAGGGACTTCCCTAGAAGAGGCTTGGAAAAGCATTTTCTGGCTCCCACTGTCTATTGCATGGAATTTCTTGCATCTCAGTCCACTAAGCAGCATTCCCTCCATCTGTGAATTAGTTCATCTATTCAATAAATATGCTTCGAGCATCTATGTGCGTAGTATCCCACCAGATTTTAGCAGTTTCTCCTGAAGTCTCCTGCTCCTGAAGTCTTCCTAACTAGGAAATTATCCACTTCATCTTTAACCATTTTCAGAAATTGAGGGTAATTTTCCTTTTAGACTTGCGACAAACGAAATCAGTACTCGCCTGAGCTGGAACACCTCTCTCTCTCTCTTTTGCAGATATTACTGTCTTTACTGAATAGATCCTGGCTCTGGAGACTGCAAGCACTGAAACCCTCTCTATGTGGAACCATACAAAACAGCATATGTTTGTTACTGCTCTGTGGCTCAAGCTTTAGGCTGTTAACCAAGTTATCTAGACGGCAGGACCGGCAGCTCCCCGGCATGTCTATCAGGCTATTCCTGTTTAGTTCCTGTGAGCACATGTTAAAGACAAATAGTGATGGTGGAGGTCCTGGAATTTCATGTTTCCCCAGGAGTAGATTTCAGTTGCTCCTTGTTAGAGAGTGAGCTCCCTGGGGCTTTCTTTCTGAGCAGATGTGCTCAGAAGCCAGGATTAATAGTTCTATAAATCTAGACCAAGGAATTTTTTTTAAAAGCAAGTATACTCATGCAATTCCCCAGGGAGGGAGATATTGCTCTGCGAGCCCTGAACAAGAGCAGGGGAGAAGAAAGCTTAGATTGTCTTTTCTGGTATTTGTCAGGGGCTGAGAGATGTGTAAGTCAGGCTCCGTCTCATAATGGAGTATAATATTATGTCACCGGAGACTGGAGACCATCGGCATTAGAGGTGTAAGGAAATTGGGAAATTGCACACTGTGAGTTGGAAGTGCTACTGTGGGAGATGAACCCACATGGCTGGGCGGCTGGAGAGCTGGAGATATCAACAGTAGCTGGCCGTGCTGCCTGAGGGATTCTGGAGGAGTGAGTGCCCCTCTGGCCTCAGTACAACAGCCCAAGCCCCTAAGAGAACTCCAGTGTGGTCAGCAAAGTCTCAGAGCCTTTTCCAGAATCCAGTAGTAATGGTGATTGATCTATGTAGCCGGAGGGCCCTTGGAAATCTGAAGACCACCCCCACTCCACCATTTTAAGCTTGGGGTTTATGGTCTAGGTACCATGGTATCTAGCTTCACGTAATTCAGGAAAGTAAAGCAACTTGTTCATGGTCAGATTGTCAATTAGTAGCGAAGGTACAACTGAAATCATGCCCCATTTGGTACCCCCAGAGCAGTAGATTGGAAGTGGTTCGTAACAATGATTCCCCGCAGCTATAGATGACATTACCATTTGAAATCCATTTGTAAAGCAACATCCAGCCCGAGAGGACACAGGGGAGCCCCTATTGCTCTTATGGTAATTGAGGGAATGGGCTGCTGAGAGGCAGAATTACTCTTGGGACGGGGCTGGGATTGGAGTCTCCATCTCGTGCATCCTGGTCTAGAATTACAGCTACCACACCAGATTGGAGGCATATAAGGCGTTAATTTTTAACAGTCAGTTAGTCTGCTTAGACCTTAAAAACTGCTCTGTATCATCAGTGCTTCCTGAATTGTTCTCTGAAATCCTTCAACCAGATGTCTCTCTGCAGAGAACTCACTCATGCAGTGGTCCGTGGTGGAAGACTGAGTACCTCAGCATCACTGACATGAATGGCATTTCAGAAGCACCCCACCCCCCATCTCCATTCGCTTGTTCACTTTGACTCGGCTAAGGAACTCTAAGGTAACATTTTGTGTTGAGATAAAGGAACTGCTAAATTATCAGGGCATGTTAATTGTCCTGATTCAAAGATGCAAGCAGCCATAAGTCTAAGCCAAATCCACACTGTTTTTCGCTAATTCTTGGTATAGACTTTGTTAGAGAGCTAGGAAGACAAATGTTTCTAAGGTTGAAGTTTTGGGCCTTTCATGTTTTCTCCTATTAAAGATCCAAATGAAAGTTTGTCTGGGTGGAGAGGGTGACCTGGGAGATAGTGATTTCTGGTTTTGTTCTGTCAGTGGTCATAGGGCATGCAAAGCAGGGGTGGGTGAAGGTGATTCTCAAGGTCACCCATAATTATTTTGAGCAAAAAGATTTGTGTTACCTGAGTCTGAAAGATATACATAGTGGCAGACATCACATGATCATCACTGCCATGACGCGGGTTGAGTCTGTCTTCTCCTCTCCTCTGTCCTTGATTATGTCAACAACCGTCTACTACCTCCCTGCTTTTAGTCTCTCCTCCTCGAATCCACTGCGTATGGCTGTGAGGTTCATTTTCTTCCCATGACTTCCCCTCCACACTCAGCATTTGGAATGGCTGCCCTCTGTCTACTATCCATCATCATTTTTCAACAACTCACAACCTGGACCTGCCTCTGGGGTCCTCTATTAACTGAATCTTTTTGCCAGGCCCGTGCAGATACTGAGATGATGAAGTAAAAAGCTCTGCCCTCGGGGGAAGGCAGGGGGGCAAACATATAAATGATAATTCAGCTTAGGAGGGGCCACCAGAAAGGGGTAGCCGGGGACAGACCCAAGTCGGTAGGGTCTGGAGCTTGTACAATCACGGGGACATTCTTTAAGAAAAATGTTACAGAATTATAACTACAGAATTAGGTAGTGGGCCTTGGAAGGGGCCCATACAGATGAGGGGCCCTAAAGTTTAGGCTTGGTAGCTTCATAGATAACCTGCCTCCAGGTGTGACTCATGTGTGTGGAACTCAAAGTAAGTGTCCTCACCATGCACCACCATCACTGTGCTTTTACTCAAAAGAGTTTGATCCAGTACGTTCCACCTAGAAGCTCCTCTCCCTCAAATCTCCCAACTGGACCTGACCCCATTTATCCCAATTTCTCCATAGAGATATTTCTGATTGTGTGGTGTTCACTTAATTCTTTCTTCAGTGCCTTGTCCTAGAGCTTATGGCGATCCTACACCATAGGCAGCACCTCATAGGATTTTTCAGTTGTTTCAGGTTAGATCTATTTTGGCAAATAAATAAGTTCCAAGAGGGTAGGGCTTTGTTTCATGACCCAGATACCAGGGCGTCAGGCATAATGTTGAACATCTCGCAGATGCTTACAACTTGCTTGAGTCATGGATGGAAAAAATGACTGAATTTGATAATTCTACGTTTTGAAACCAATGCTTAGTAGCACCAAGAAGCATGTTTTTAATAGTATGTCCTGTCTTAAGTCACTTCTGAATATGAACTAGTTTCCTTCCAAATTCATCTTTTGGAGACTTAAATTCTCTGGAATTACATCCTCGTCCTCTTGTCATTCATCGTGTTCTTCCTGGGTGATCTCAATTCCTCCCATGATTTGATTTTTTTCCTATGTGTGAGGACCCTCAATGCGTATTTCTGGTCAGAACTTTCCCCCTGAGCTCGCAGCTCACATACCTAACCACACCTTCAGGTCTCTGTGTCCTTAAGGAACCCATACTTAACGCACCCACAACTAAATACAGGAGTGCAGCTGTGAGAAAGAAAAAAATTAAGAAAACATTTTAAAAACCATTTTGATGTCTGTGTCCCTGTACTAGACAACAAGCACCTTGAAGGAGGAAATGAGTCTTGCTCATCTTTAAATGCTCAGCCCATAACCTAATCCGGAACAAAGTAGGAATTTAACAAGTCTTTTTAAGAAATAAATAATGTGCAAAAACATGAGATAGCTCCCGTAGTGAATTGCTAAAAATGAACCTTACATTGAACAAGTTCACATAAGGTCTTCATGGGCCATATGCTCCATTCATAAGATGTCTTTGGATGGAGTTTTTACCACCCTCTCTCTCTGATATATAATTTCCATATATGCAAACACAGTTAATAGACTTAGTAGAATCTTTTATCTCCATATCTGGAAACTACCTTGTTTAGGCAGGAGAGGTATGCTGGAATTTGGTTTCCCACCATCCTTTACTCTCATCACTTACTGAACTAGGCTTTCCGGGTGCGCCTCCCTATTTTCCTCGCACGTGACAAATCTCGCGATCTCTACTTTTCTCTCCTTTCCTAAATGAAAGAACCACTGTTTTTGACACCAAGAATGGAAAGGTAGACACTTTTGAAGGAAGAACTAAAAAATGAAAGGGAAGACAAACCTATGTTTAACCGAGAACTATTCTTCAATTTAACTTCACTTTGTGAGTGAAAATGTTGGTTTAAAAAGTTAAATACTAAAGAAACCATGGAAATAGGTGTGTTGAGAGGGTGGGCTGATGCGGCAGACTGATGGGAAAGATTTAATGGGAAATATTTCATCAAAACAATGACTCATCCTGTATTCAAGTGTCCTCAAATTGCAATATTTTCTTCCAAATTCACGTTAAAATGTTGACAGCTGCTGCAAGAATGTGTTTCGGATTCCATCCTGATAGTATAATTTCCTCACTTTCAACCATTCATTTGCTTTCATTTGCTTTGTGTGGTTTTGTTTTTTGGTCCCCAGGCTTACTAAGAAAATACGAATGTGCACGTTGTTTTTCCCAAGGGTGTGAGGGGTGACCTACCCATTATAAGGGGCATCAAATGACTGAGTCCCCCACAGGAAGCATGCCACGGAAGAAGGGTTCTTCGGCGAAGTGGTCAAAGGTCCGATTTCCTCTGGAGAGACAAGAAGCCATTGGCACCGCACAGTCTTGAAAAGCTGGGGTGAGCAGACAGGATGCAGGGTGGAGGTGCCAGCGGATGGGATGCTTAGGTCGAGAGGGCGAGGGAGGAAGGAGCCGGGGCGCAGGGCAGGGCGCACGTGGGAGGGCTGTCGGGCGAGAGCCGAGCGCGCGGTGGGAGCCGGGCGCAGGGCGGTGGGCGGACAGCCTGGCGCGGGCGGTGACTGACGCGGGCGGGGGCGCACAGCCACCTTCGCTCCTTCGCTGCAGAGGGAGCGGGGAGTGAGGTGCGGAAACATCGTCCTGGCTTGTAAAGTGGGAGGGAGCTCTGAACCGCAGAGCATCTCCAGTGCGCCCAGGGCGAAGACCCAGGGAGAAAGTTTCAGTGGGAAGCGCGTGGCGCGGCGACTGAGTTCCCGGGGCCTGAATCCCCTCCGCCTGGTGCAGGAGTCCCAGCCCGAGCGACCCTCCCTCTGGGCAGCTCCTCTGGACTCACACTTCGGAGCTTTAGCAGGCTCTGGTGCCAGAGGGAGGTGGGAGAAAGTCGAGGTGCCAGGGACAAAAAGACAAAGCAAATGAATATTTGAAAGTGAGACAGCCCCCCGTGGATGATGAAAAGTAACCTTCCCCCAGCCATAGAGCAGCCAGAGATGTAAGCCTTTCTTCTGGGTCACCCTCCCCTCAAAGGGTTTACTCCCTGTCTCCAAACCCAGCCCTCTTCCTCACCAGTACTCACCCCAACCACTTCCCCAGCTCTGAATCTCTTTTTAACTCTATTTACGAGTATATTTTTTTAAAAAATTTAAAGGTGACAGGAGAGACGAGAGGGGTTCTAAAATGGCCTGAAATGGAAATTGCATCAGGGCCCCACCTGCTGGTTCTCCCCTCTATGCCTGGTTCTTCAGTTTATCAACATGAGCTCTCAGGACAACTGAACAATGTATCTTTATATTATTCCCGTTGAGTTAGGTATGATTTGGAAAGCTAATTTAAAAGGACTTTGGCAAAGTCCTATTTTGGAATGTGCCATCTTTATTACACTTAAATGTTTTAATACTTTATTTTTATAAGAGTCTGTGAAGCAACATGCACTCAGTGAGGAACTTGGGTGTGAGTTTGCATAAGGGACCAGGTAGCCCACGGAGGCCAGTCACTCCGGATCAAAACTCTGCCCCTGTTCCTGAGTTCTGCATAGTTGTTCGCATGATTTAATATATCTTGAGCCTATTTCCTCATCAAAAGAAAGAGAAAAATCTTTATATCTTAGGCTTCTTAAAAGAGTCAAATGAAAAAGCATGTTTCCAGCTTAAATTCCATTCAACATGGAATTTAACACATATTATGATCCGTATAGTGTTAGCTCTTCGACTGCTCCCTCCAGCTCAAAGGTGTTCTCTGGGGTCCTGGTTGATGGCCTGACAAAGATGGATCCCACACTTTCCTAGATTTCCTTACACAGCAGGGAATCTGAAACATCCGCCCTACATTGGACTCTTCTGGAACACATGCAACAACTGGCACCATAAGTTTACTATTCAAAAAATGAATGAAACTATTTCCAAGTTAAGAGATTTCAGCCTACTTTCAGAATTCTGAGATTTGATGAAAAAGAAAACCCACGATCTACCTTTAGACCCTTGAAAACGTAAATGGCCCTCAGCGCATCCTCTTTCCAGGTGGGAGCGTTCTAGCTGCTTTAGTCCTACCCAACATGGAAGCCCTTCCCTCGCTTCCATCGTTTCAGTTCTTTTTGCATCTGGTGGAAGTGGTAGATTAATACATCCAAAGATTTGTACAAGGATAAGCTAGTCTTGCCCTTTCTGCTTTCAGAGCCTCTCCTAAGGTTGTTTAGATCCCTTTCCAGGGACACGGTGGAGAGAGAGGAGACAGTAATGTCTAAGGAGAGTTTGTGGTTCATCTCCCCAGTGACCTGCTCTAATGGATGCCCATAATGAGGCTCACCTGTTGTTTCTGTGCCCACACTTAGTCCTGGGATGTCACCCTTTATTATATGCTCCACAGACTGGAAGGCTAGTACATGCTTATGTTGGTACGTCCATTGTCAATCCAATGACCTAGTTACCCTTCTCATCAGAGGCCACTTGATATGGGAACCATGTTTATTGAACTTTGAAATTTGGTCACCATATTTGTGCTCATTCTTTTGATCCAAATATAAATGTTAAGAATTTTTCTTTAGGTCTTCAAATCTCTTCAGTGGTCAGCCATTCTTACCAAAATAAACATTATTAGCTTTAGAATATAAAGGTCAACGTGAGCCTCAGTAATTAGCTGGTTTTCGCGAAGTTACAGATTTTGCACATTATCTACAGATGGCCGTCCCTTGCCACCCTCAGGGGTTGCATTCTTGAAATGGCTGGCAAAACCCAGGCCACTAAGGGCAGAGGCTTATAAAAAAAATAACGTGTCAGAGTAAAATAATAAAAATAGCATCAAGTGCATTTTTATAAAAAGCAAATCACATTTCCAGAAGCACCCATTTCCAAAATAAAACAGATTCTTGAGTGATCAAACCCCACCCCGGTAAGTAAACTTTCTCCTGAAACATGGCTGAGGTATTTTGATTAAGGCTGATTCTCCCCCTGAACTGTATATGAAACAGGCTGCATTTGATTCAGCCCTTATTGGATTGAAAGGTAATGCCCTTTGCACTTTCATTATTCCCTCTTAAAGAGTTAAAGTCTTGGCAAAGTGATTGTGTAACTGCTTCGCCTTTTAAAAAAGGATCAAAGGAGGAAGAATCTTTTTCTGGCCCTTGTCTTCTATCTGTGTCTTCCAGAACCAGACTATAAGCAGACACTTTTCTAAACCACCCCACAGATGTACCCATATATCTGCTGGAGTCAGGAGCAGTCAATGTTGTGTTCTTTTGTATAAGGCGCATTTTTAATCTTGGGTGTATAATTACGGCAAAACCACAAAGGATGAGGGATTCCTACATAGGACGTGTGTGTGATTTTGTATTAATTGAGCACTGTGGTCCAAGGGACCCCCGATCTTGTCCATGCTGCAGGGCTGGTTTACCGCATCACAGATGGAAGTGGGTCTCAGTGCTTTGGTCCTACTCATCCATACCTATTTCATACTCTGCTTCCCAGACTGTTCTAGCTCTTCCTGGAACACTGGGTCTTCATGGGCCATGTGGCTCATTTCCTATTTATGAACTTGTCACTCCCCCAAGATTTACTATTCTAGGTGCTTCCCGAGCCAGTCCAGACTCTGCTGTGTATGTTTCTTCAGCCACTTGATGGACATGCCCCATGACTCAGCTGAATCCCAAGGACCTTCCATAGGCTTCGTGGGGGTCCTCCTCACAGGGGCCTCTGGGAGTTCTGTCCCCTGCCCCGAGGACTTTCCTTAAAGCCTGTGAGCCACAGTCTCTAAGACCTTGTGCACTGATGACAAATGCACCTTTGGAACCAGAATTAACTGCTTTAGATATTGGATTTTATTTAGCAAATTTAAAAGGCAGGTTGATCATAAAACAACAGGCATCTTTATAATTGAAGTGCTTCAACCGTCGCTTATATCTTATTTCTTTGCACTTATTAAGTATACCAGCATGGTACATCGTATACCATTGTGAGGTCCATTTTCCAACGGCTGGAAGATATATTACATTTTGCAAGTTCCCAGTCTTTTCATCACACAGAGTTCTTTAGGACCAACATACTCTCACAGCTTAAGTCACATCCCTGTCCAGATGTAAGAGAAAACTTGAGATGAAGCCTAGAGAGGATATTCCTTCAATTGGCTACTGATTTTTTAATTCGTGCATTTGATCCTCTCTCTCAAAAAGAAAATATTCCCCAGGATTCATAAGTCAGATATCCAGATGTAGGTATGCTTGCATAGCATCCTTTTTTGGTACTAGGAGGATGCGTGTTGACAGTGCGCGAAGTTGATTCATCTGTTGGGACCTTCTCTAAGTAAAGAAAGGCGATCATTTGCTGTCTCTACTCATGTTTCTCCCCCTTTACACGAAAATAAATGTTAATTCCTGAGTAAATATGCCGTGTTCTGCTCATCAGTTTATGTGTCAGTTCCCGTCAGCTGCCTTTCTGCCCTGCCCGCAGGACTGCATGGGTTGGATTACAACCTGTTTTCTTGGCAGGAGAGCAATGACGACAGCAGATCCAACATACAGTAGAAAGGGAAGTTTGGAGAGGGTTCTTGGGGCCAAGGCTGGAGGGAGACGGGGACCAGGATGGCATGAGGTCAAGTGAGAGCTGTGTCTCATGGAAACGTTGACCATAAATTGGAAAGAAGAAAAGGGCAAGTTCAACGTCAACCTCCTGTTTATTTAGAGCTTTAGAAACATTTGAAAAGAACATGCTTTAACTCCCCAAAGTCCTCTCAGAAATTCAGATTCAAGCTGACATACAACAACGATTGCATCGCTTGGCTGCGATGGTTCACCGAACAGCAAGGTCACCCCCCCTTGGGCAGTGGAAGTCAGTGACAGTAACATTTTCAGTTTGGCCTGAATGCAGTTGTTTTTGGAGATAGATATGCCTCGTGCCTATTTCCATGTGTGTCTGTAGAGTTACATTCACATTTTTCTCTGCCACTCAATCCAACGTGCCAGTATGTTGAAAACAGAATTTCTGCAGGACTGAGAGAGGAAGAAGGTCACCGTAGGAAGACAAGGATTCATAATTCAAAAGCCATTTGTGGAGCCTTTCAAGGAAAGCAGAGAGATCGCGCGCGCGGTGCACAGCCAAGTTTCTATCGCCTCATTCTCCCTGCCTTTGTTTTCTTGTTCCCTCTGGCTTTGTAGTTGTGTTACTCAATCATTCCAGGTTCCCTTCCTAGCTTAGCCTTCCTGGGAACGCTCTTGTGCGGGCTTCATCTCAGATCACTCCGCACGATCTTTGGGGAGGGTCCCTCCTGAACATGGACACTGTGAGCACGTAACATTCCCGGTGATGAATGAGGTCTTTAACTGCTGCCAGTTCCTCTGGCGCTTCTCCCAGAAGTTGCACGCATTTGCTGAAATGGCTCCCTGTTCTCCTGGTTCCACAAGTCATGGAGTAAGACAAGTAGGGGAGTGAAGCTGGTCACTGACAGTGTGTGACATCCAGGGAGGAGTTGTAACCGGGGACCATGGCGACCGGGCCAGCCCGAATTCTATCACTAACTGGGCAACTTCCAAGAGGTCTTTGAACTGTCCTGAGCCCCAGCTGTATTCTCTGGAAAGTGGAAAAGTTATATTAGATGACTATCTTTTCCAGCCTGTGATTTTACTATATTTTTTTCCTGCTGGGATGACACTCTATAGGGGATAAGGAATTATCTGTGGTACTTCTCATAGCTGATGTTTTTCAGAACTTGCTATTATGTACAACTCTAGATAAATACAGGTAATCAATTTCCTGGGAAAGCAGAGATTGCTTTCATATTTACTTGCGTAAGACCATCAGAACATGAAATCATCGCTTATGTCAATTGACTTGTATGATGCCCTTTGCATGAGTCAAAATGAAAAGTTTCCTTTGAATCCATTTGAAAGCACTCTTCTCCATTTAAAATGATGAAGGCTGCATATTGAAATGGCAGGTTGCAATTTTTCTTTCATGGGAAGTAAATGACATCATTGTTTGATAATATTCTTTGATGTAATACTGGCAATGTGGACATTAAATATAATTAGAGAATTCGACATCAAACGTTTTGCCAACGTTGGCCACAGTTAAGGAGGTAAATAACTCCTGTCAGTAAGTTGTCCTGAGTTTTAGCACACTACAGGCTTTTGAAACAAATTATTTCACCGTAAATATTACTTGCTACGGGACTGAAATAGAAGTGTGCATACCTCGTGGAGAAGAGATCCACACGCTCTGATCCAGGAGGCCCTAAAGTCTGTCATTCCATTGAGAAAATCAAGCTTTGTTCTTCCCTGAAGAGGCAAGCTGAAATGTCGTGCACCCCTTTATCCTTGTTGCCCTGGGTCTACTTCTGCCTTGGCCCCACCCCATCCAATCAGCTCTCCACTCTACTGCTCTCTTGCTTAGCATCATTTGCTAATTCCCTGCTGCTTTCAGGGTCAAGTTCAAATGCCCGAGTTTAGGAAGCAAGGCCCTTCCTTCACTGGTCTTTGATCCGCTCCGACTCCTACACGCTTCACAGACCAGGCCTTTGAACCCTGCACCACTGTGCTTACTTTGGGAACGTCTCAGCTGCCAACCCCTTCAGACCACATGCTGGCCCCTCCCTGTAGCTCTTCTCCAAAGGCCTCCAGTGCCAGTGCACACCTCCTTCTCAGCACCCCCACACCCACACTGTGAGGGCAGTTCAATCACTCATTCTCCACTGACCAGCAAGCCCCCTCGGAGGATGGCACCGTGAGTTTTCTGACTGGCACGTGCAGGCCCCAACACCACATCTGGCTCCCAGCAAGCCTATTGGGTACTTAATGGACAATCCTAACAAATAAAAAATGATACCTCAGGTCCAGTTTTTAAGACTTGTAGGAAACAGGACTGTACTGCTTGATTTGTGGGAAACCCACCTCTACCAGCTGGTGAAATGCACAACAGCATGCACATTGGGGTCAGTCTCATATTGAGGGGCCAGGGATCTCCACATAAAGAACTGATAACCCAACCCATGAAATTAATTCCCCTAGTCTGCTGAAAGCACAAAAATACCTCCCTTAAAAAAAACAGACTTGATTTTCTTTCCCCAGATGATAAATAAATTCACTCTCTGTGCAACGTGATGGAATATGTTGGCGGGACAAGTAAGATGCTTGGCAGACGGGCCTACTTATGGCTCTCAGAAGGCTCCTCTCTGGACCAGGGGCGCATCTGTCATCCCACCCCAAGGATGAGGATTTCTACATCAACGCTTTCTGGCCTCAGACTTGGCAAGGCAGGTGGTTCAGGAGAGGTGAACTAGAATTATTCCCCCTTGACTTATCTGTTTTGAAAACATTAAATTCTGAGAGACTAGCAGAGAGAACATGGGCTTGCTCTGGAATCAATGTCTGACTGTCCTCAGGCTTTTGTCTGCTGACACTTCTTCTTTCATCTTTGTACAGACAAAATGTCGGCTGTCTCTTTTGATCTGATTAAGTAGTTTGAGATGTGATAACTCATTGAATATTTTATGCACTTTGCCTCTCCTCTACCTAAGGACATGACATGAGGCTTCTGCCTTCCCCTATTGGCGTCTTCTTCTGGTGGTCTTGATTGTACACAGGCTCCAAAGTCTGGTATTTGTCCTACTTTATTCCCTCCAGAGTCACTTCCTCAGCGGGCTGAACTTTCATTGACCAACTATAATTCCTAAAATATACTTGCTGTCGTTGACCATGGCCCTGATCATCTCCATTCTGTCTCCAGGATCCTACTGGATGGTTGACCAGCCTGCTCTATATGCTTCCTCTTTCTGCTTACTTCTCTCTCCATCACTGTCTGCCGTATCAGTTCGTTTCTTCTCATGACTCATCCTTCTCCCTATTTCCCTCTGCCTGGCCTTTACCACGTCGACTCTAATCCCTTCTGGAACTGTAGCTGGGTTTTTTGCTCAAGTCTGCTTTCCTAATACCATCTTGGCAACTACTAATAATCTTTTAAAGATATTTTCTTCATTTAGCATTTTTCTGGTTAAAAGAAAAAAGCAAAAACCAACACGGAATGGCCTAAAAACTAAAATCCAAACTGCTTAGACTGGAATCAAAGATCACTAGCCATGACACTCAGATCATCTTTTCAATCCTTCCCTTCATTTATCTTCATCACAGGTCTTCATTCAGGCCAAGCTGGCCCGTTTGGAGTCTCAGGAAATACATTTTTCTCTCCACACACCCTCATGTAAGCTGTGCTCATCACCCTCCACCTAAATAAATGGTCATTCTAGAAGGCCCACTTTAATTGTCCCATCCTTTGAATTCATTCCCTGGGCCACCCATCCCTGTGATCTCCCTCTCCTTGGCCATTACTGTTTGCTGTCTGGGTCCGCCGTGTGCTGTAGGCTGGGGTCTGACTCCTCGCGAGGCAGTCTGCTCACAAAAACAGGGAGACCCAGTTCACTAACCGACTGTGCTCAGCTCTCTGCTCCAGTTGCTGGGAGCCTCAGGGCCAGAGTGTGTGCTCAGCTGCCAAGTTCCTTCTGAATTGAAATGTCTGACATACGGCTCGCTTTACGACCTCCATTTATTCATTCACTTTTAATTTTGTCTTATGCTAATGGGCTTTCATCTTAACAAGCCAATGTTTTTATGGTAAACCACCTCAAGTTCTTTTGGGAAGTAGGAGAGGTATAGATATATCGTACTTCATCATTGACTTATTTTCTATCCTCTCAGATATTATAAGATATTATATTGCATATGCAGTAGGTACCAAACAAATATTTTTCAGAGGATAATAATACAATGTCCAGACAAAATATGTTATTTCTAATCTCTAGGTCCAGTGTTTTAAAGAAAAAAGGATTTTTAATAACTTGCAAAAGTGATTAGTGGTCAAGCAAGGAGCATCCAGGATCCTGAATGAAAAAAAAGTGTCCTCTCACTAAGGGAATATCCTACAACTCCAGATGAAATAGGAAAACTGACTTTTTTCCCACTGGCTGGCACTGCTCATGGAATGCAAGGTGATAGTTAATCACTCAGTGGAGCTATTTTTAAAATGAGTAGCTACTTTTTCAAAAGTTTCAGGTCACTTTAGTAAAGTTTAAAGTTACAGTATCATAATTAATGATTAGTGAACCATAAGTTGGAAATCTAAAATTGGAAAAAAAGAAATGTTTGAAATTATATATTTTCTCCAAATATTACTAGCTTATATGGTATAATTTATTGGTCACCTAACGACTCTTTATATTCACTTCTAATTTCTACATAACAACCCACAAAGAAGGTGCATGATCTTTATCTTGCGCAGAAGAAATTGAATCTGAGAGAGGGTAAGTAACTTTTCAATAAGATTTACCCTTAGATACTCTACAAGATCAGCTTGGCATAGTGATATTCTATATAAATGTAATTTTAAAATGATGCCCACCTGAAA
Organism: Equus asinus; assembly: GCF_041296235.1. Taxonomy (NCBI): domain Eukaryota; kingdom Metazoa; phylum Chordata; class Mammalia; order Perissodactyla; family Equidae; genus Equus; species Equus asinus. The sequence goes on along the minus strand of NC_091790.1, from coordinate 25,596,998 downwards.
TACTTAGGTATAAATCTAACAAAATATGTACAAGATCTATATGAGGAAAGCTACAAAATTCTGACGAGCAAAAGCAAAGAAGAACTAAATAAATGGAGAGATAGTCCATGTTCATGGATAGGAAGACAATACTGTGAAGACGTCAGTTCTTCCCAACTTGATCTACAGATTCAATAGAATCCCAGCCAAAATTCCAGCAAGCTATCTTGTGAATATTGACAAACTGATTTTAATGTTTATCTAGAGAGGGAAAAGATCCAGAATAGCCAGCACAGTATTGAAGAAGAACAAAATTGGAGGACTGACTATCTGACTTCAAGACTTACTATAAATCGACAGCAATTAAGACAGGATGGTATTGCTGAAAGAATAGACAAATAGATCAATGGAACAGAATAGAGAGCCCCCAAATAGACCCCTACAAATATAGTCAACTGATCTTTGACAAAGGAGCAAAGGCAATAAAATGGAGCAAAGATAATCTCTTTAACAAATGGTGCTAAAACAACTGGACATCCACATGTGAAAAAATGAACTTAGACACAGACCTTACACCCTTCACCAAAATTAATCAAAATGGATCATAGACCTAAATGTAAAATACAAAATTATAAAACTCCTACAAGATAACATAGGAAAAAAGCTACATGACTAGGGTGTGGTGATGACTTTTTAGATACAACACCAAAGGCACAATCCATGAAAGAAAGAATTGATAAGCTGGACTTCATTAAAATTAAAAGCTTCTGCTCTGCAAAAGACGATGTCAAAAAAAATGAGAAGAGGAGCCATAGACTGGGAGGAGATACTTGCAAAGGACAGATCTGATAAGGGACTCTTATCCAAAATATACAAATATCTCTTCAAACTCAACAATGCGAAAATAAAAAACAGAACCAGCCCTCATGGCCTAGTAGTTAAAGCTCAGCATGCTCTGCTTTGGTGGCCCAGGTTGGTTTCCCAGTCACAGAACTATACCACTCATCTGTCAGTAGCCTTGCTGTGGTGGTGGCTCACATAGAAGAACTGGAAGGACTTACAACTAGAATATACAACTATGAACTGGGGCTTTGGGGAAGGAAAATAAAAAGAGAGGAAGATTGGCCACAGATGTTAGCTCAGGGTGAAACTTCCCCAGCCAAAAAAAGGAGAAAAGATAAAACAATCAGGTTCAATCATGCGTCATCAGGGAAATGCAAATTAAAATAATGAGATACTATGATACACCTATTAGAATGGCCCAAATCCAGAACTCTGACAACACCCCATTCTGACAAGAATGTGGAGCAACAGGAACTCTCATTCCTTGCTGGTGGGAATGCAAAATGGTGCAGCTGCTTTAGAATACAGTGTGACAGTTTCTTACAAAACTGAACATACCTTTACTATACAGCCAGCAATCATGCTCCTTGGTATTTACCCAAATGAGTTGAAAAGGATGTCCACACAAAAACCTACACACAGATGTTTATAGCAGCTTTATTCAAAATTGCCAAAACATGGAAGCAACCAGGAAGTCCTTCAGTAGGTGAATGGATAAACTGTGCTCCATCGAGACAATGGAACGTTGTTCAGCACTAAAAAGAAATGAGCTACCAAGCCGTGAAAAGACATGAGAGAACCTTTACTGGATATCACCAAGTTGAAGAAGCCAGTCTGGAAAGACTACACACTCTCCGAGGTGGGGTGGATGTAGCAAATTGACCTGAATTCACACAAGGGTGTCAAGGGTGTTATGAAGTATGTGGTATATTTATTACCTTTTAAAAATCCAACAAATTCTGAATTTGGAAGTACATCAGGCCCTGAGGGTTTTGGGAATGGGATTGTGGGCTCATAAAAGTGGGAATTTGATCCAGAGTTGGAGAGAACACTGGATGGGCCGTCAGGCTGCCTGGGTTCTCATTGTACTGCTGGCCATCCACACGGCTTCTCAAGTCACCCAGGGCTCCAAACCTCCTTCCATTGATCATAAAACAGGATGAAATGATCCCAGTCTTGCCTTCCACTCAGGATTATTATGAATACAAATGAAATAACAGATAAAAGCCTATAAAAAGATTCATAAACATTAGAAAAGAATTCATCCTAAAGTTAAATGATCGAACCCATGGAGAAAAACGAGGAGTCGTATTTATATTTGATAAATTATTTTCCCACCACTTCCTCCATGATTTCCATATTCTTTAAATTCGGATTCACTTAACATGATTTTAAAATTCCTAACTTCTTTATGAGGGAATACAATACAGTGGAAATCAAAATCCAGAATTTCTAGAAACCCGTTCATATAGTCACATTCCTCAATTTGTCCTTATTCGCTACAACCAGAAAAACGCAGAGAAGGGCCAAACCTGTCTGGAAAATGATTGTAGTTGGATGAGCAAAAAGCCTGCCCATGACAAACAGAAAGTAGACAAAGGTCTTTAATTTCCTCCAGCGCATTTGCAAAGATAGCCATGGCCTCAGTTCTCTTCCTCTGCTTGTGCCCCAGTAAATCTGGTATTATATGGTCACTGACAAATCAAATATTGAGGCTCATTGCATTATTTCTGCAGATGCTCCTTGCCACCAGAAAGGTGGATGAATCATCTGATGAAAATGACTCTCTGTGTGTATCTATGATTCTGAAAGGAGATTGCGAGTTTAAAAAATGCATATGATTTTATCTACAGTTGCCTGTTTGAACAAAAGAATAAACGTTGTCAGGGTCAACATTACATGCAGAAATAGATAAAATATGCAGGAAATAAGTCTTTTCTGTCTTTGTGTGCTCCAGTGCCCAGCGCCCAGCTCCTTAAACATTGAACATGCTCCATAAGTATCTGGTGGCTGAGCAAATCAATCAGTCGACAACAGCAAAATAAATCTGTTCTCTGCTGTTCTGCCCCAAATCATGGAATTCGGGGTGTGTTTGTTCTTAAAGCGGCAGGCATTTTAAATGGGTTTTGGAATTTTCTCATAGACATCTAGATCTCGGATTTGGAAGAGGTCAAGGAGAACGGCTTAGTAACCAATTAACTCATCAGTGACACTGTGGTGTGTGAAAATTGCCCAGAGAGGGGAGAACGCAAGATCAATCACATCTGATGGGGCAAGGATGGGTAGGGGGAGATGTTGGGATTCCTGAGTCACTCAGCTTGGAGCTTGGATGTCATGAAAGTGCTCAACTCAAGCGAAGAAGCGGAACTGCATGTGGTAGGGGAAGGGGGCTCTTGAAATAAGGGAAAAGCTAAAAGATGATGGGGTCTTGCACACGTGGTGTCCTCTAGAGACTGGTCAGTGAGTATTGTATTGGACTTTCCAACCTCAAGTTCATTTCCTTTGATCATAGACTGATAGAAGTATTGTACTTTAAAAAAATATATAGTTATCTCTACTACCCCATTCTATTCCCTTTCATATTGTATTTGGGGGGCAGCTGTGGTCTACAAGTGTGAGGGATGGTTCAGCTGGAGCGTCTGACGCCCCATCCATGGCCTGAGCTCATTCAGCTGAACTGCCACGTGATACCACAGTCCCCTTCCTGCCTCATATCTCCAGGTTCAGCCTTTACAAAGCTGCATGTTCTGGGAAGAGAAGCAGCCCCTGATAAAGAAGCTTGAGCAACTTGTCCTTTTTCTTTTTTTCTAAAGATTGGCCCTGAGCTAACATCTGTTGCCAATCTTTTTTTCTTCTTCTTCTTCTCCTCAAAGCCACCCAGCACATACTTGTATCTTCTAGTTGTGGGTCCTTCTAGTCGTGCTATGTGGGATGCTGCCTTAGCATGGCTCGATGAGCCCTGCTAGGTCCATGCCCAGGATCCGAACTGGTGAAGCGCTGGGCCACCAGAGCGGAGCTCGTGGACTTAATCACTGGGCCGCGGGGCCAGCCCAAACTTTTCATTTTGGTATTTATCAATTGATCATTTATTACATCCCCAGCCTGCTAATTCTCCATAGGGAACTTTATTTAAAGGGCCTGATATACTCACTGGACTTATGATGCCTTCCATCTGTTGAGAGAGAGGCAGCACAGGGCAGTGGTTAAGAACATGTGCTTGGGAGCCAGCCTGCGTGGGTTTAAAATTCCTCACCTCCACTTACTGGCCATGTGAACTTGGCTTCTGCTTTGGGTTTTCTTCTCTGTACAATGGGAATGGTAACGGGATGTTATGAGAGTTAAACGAGTTGACGTTTGTAAAGTTCTTAGAACACTGCTTGGTAAATCTTGGGCACTACAGAAGTGTTTGTTAATTAAATGTACACAAAACAGTCAAATATCAATCAAAGCAGCACGAAATCTGGTGATAAGGCTGTGCTTGTAAGCCAACACCAAACTCTGGTACAGAATGCTGTGGGTGTTCAGAAAGTAGAGAGAGAAGCACGGCCCTGGGAACTGAGGACCGTGGAGCTTTCTTATTGGTGGAGATGCACTGCACGTGGGGCACAGGAAGCAGAGTGCTGCTAAGATGGAAGCCTCGAAGAGGGAATGACGGATGTGGTACACTGCTGGGCGGTGAGGAGCTGGAGAGAAGCCATGCTGTAATAGCTAAGTTGTTTCTGGTTGCAAATGGGAGGAACCCAACGTAAGCCAGTGTCAGAGGGAAAAAAGAAAGACAAGAAACCTAGAGGGAAAATTTAATGCCCAAGCTACAGGAAGGGTGAATAATTGGAATTAGGAACTCAAAAAGCTCTCAAGATGCTCTCCCCATCTCTTGCTTGATGATTGCATCCTTCTTCTCACAGTGGACCAGAATGTGTCACATAGAAGAGAAAGGGATTACTAGCAGCTCTAGAGTTCAGATCTAACTGCATCAGCTGATAAGAGGTTATCCTGGGGACAAAAATCCCCGGAAGACATTCATTGGCCCAGTTGGATCCAGGGCCCACCCCTAGACCAAGGCCATGTAAATAGAAGGCTCGTGCATCTCCTGCAGGCTGCTGGCTTGCAGTGAAAGAAAGACAGTAGCATGAGGGAGGACAGTTCCCAGAAGAGACCGTTAAGGGACAGCCAGAGTAGAGACACTGTCTCCCTCCCTGAGCTCCCACTCTGCGGATATGATAAGCTTTGAGATGAAGCTGGATGCTAAGGTTATGTCAGATTGAAGATGGTCTTGAATGTCAGGTTGAGCAGCAGACACGCAGTATGACGTGTGCCAGGCCATCCGTGTCTTTCTCACGTCGGTGTAATTAAGCTGTAGAATGAATCCAAGAACACACAAACTACCAGCCCTTGTAACAGAACCCTGCCCAGTCGCTTCCATCCCACGTGAACTGAGGTTAGAGAGAGCAGGGTGAGGACACTGCACTTGGAACTGGGAAAACTGGATTCAAATTTTGTCTTTGCCAGTGAGTTTAGAAAAATCGCTTAAACTCTGAACGTCAGTTTCCTGATCTGTAAAATAACATATGTTCTGCTATATATCTCACAGAGATCTGGTGGCAAATTAGATTGCATATAGGAGATTAAAAAGTGCCCTAGAATTTTAATATTTGCAAGAGGAAGAGGAGAACAAGCCCCTGTGACCTATTTGTCCCACATCTCAGGATAACGTTTCCCTGCTGTTGACCATTTGCCAGGTACAGACGTAAACCCGTCACACGTTCGAGCCATTCAGTTCTCACACCTGCTCGGAGCTGGGCATTCTTAGTCCCATTTCTCAGACAGGAAATTTAAGGCGGCCGTGACTGGCTAAGGAAGGGATGAGAGTCCGCCTTCGCTGCTCTCTCTTACTCAGCGCAAGCTTTCCTCTATCTGCTCACTCAGCCATCACTTCCGCTCCACCTTCAGTCCCCTCCATCTCCACTGTTCCTCCCAGACTCCCTTCCAAATAAGAAACAAAAGTGGAAAATGACAAAAAAGGAGGAGAATAACTTAAACAAAATAATGTTAAGTGTTTGCAAATCTGGCTGCCTGAGTTTGGTTTTTTTGTGCAGGCTGGATGGTAACAACAATGAAATGAAACGCATCTCCTTCGGGAATTGTAAAGAAAGTAAAAGTTAAAGTCTTTAAATTCAAGTATTGTTCAATCCCATGGGAAGACTGGGCAAACACAAATATAAAAAGTAAATGTAAGCTAATTTACATAGAAAAAAATGTACAAATCTGTTCCCTGTGGTTGGCCTTTAGATTAGAGGCGTGAAGGTGGTCCCAACTAATCAATTTGCCTGTGGGAAATGTGAGAATGAAATTCAAATACTTAAAAGCAGGAATCCTATTATTTTATTTATTATTTCGGACTCAGAAGAGAGCGGATTTCATAGGAAACCATTCTTTTAACGATGGGTAACAAAATCTGAAGGGCATCCAAGGATGGTCACTAAATGTTCTCACCAATTTATTTGCAACAAATCTATAGCAAATGATGGAAAGTCCTTTCAAAGTGATAGAAAGAAGACTAAATCCTGTGTTTACTTTAGCTCTGTTAGACAGGATTACCTTATATTTACCAGATGTTGAGTTTCAAATCAATCTGAACTCTTGAGAAATTTCATGACGTTTTCACTTCTAGGGTTAGACTGTCACATATATACGAGATGTAAGAAGCTGAACAAGAAGCTTAATGTGCAGCTGAACAATATGTACATTTTCCGAAGCACATTTATGAAGCCTCTATCTAAGTTTGAGTCTTGCATTCCCACTGGCTGTCGGACCTCCTGCAGACATCTCAGACTCAACGTTTCCAAAACCAAGTTCATCCTCTCCTCTAACCCCGCCCCCTCACCTGCATTCCTTATCATCGTGTGCCCATCCCCTCAGCACACCTTGGTGTCGTTTTTGACTCCTCCTTTCACTGTCCACATGTCATCAGTTACCAGTCTCATCACTTGTACCCCTAAGCATTCCTTGCTTCTTTAAAAATGCCACTTCCACCCTGAAATTCAGGTCGTCATTATCAGCGTCCTCATTCATGTTTCTCCTGCTTCTAGTTTCCATCATGTGCATCTGTCTTCCACAAGGGATCATCTGCTTGTCCTCTGGGCCCACCAGCTGCCACGACCCCCCACCCTCAGTTGTCCTGAGCCCCATCAGGCAGATCCAGTTGTTCCTACTCTGTGTTTCCATAGTATTTGGCCCAAACCTGTATTGAAGCTCCTACTGTATGGCGTTTCAGTAGCTTTGTATTACGTGCTTTCTGCTCCCAGCCTGTGAGTTCATCCAGGGAAGCCTTTAATACGTTCCCTCCCATGTCCCCAGTGCCCCAGAGCCTGCCACACAGAGGGTTCAAGACAGGCTTCTTTAAATGAATAGATGGATAAATGATAGGCTGAAATAATAATATTAAAGATGTTCACCAGGTTGTCTAATCTCATTCAGCTCTATTTGTATTTACAATTCTGTGATTAACACTTTGTTCAGTAATACAGAGGCACTACATTTTTTTGGTGAGAAAGATTGGCCCTGAGCTAACATCTGTTGTCAATCTTTTTTTTTTCCCTCAGCAAAGCCCCCTAGTACATAGTTGGATATCCTAGCTGTAGGTCCTTCTAGTTCTTCTGTGTGGGACGCTGCCTCAGCATGGCTTGATGAGTGGTGCTAGGTCTGTGCCCAGGATCCGAATGAGCGAACCCCGGGCTGCCAAAGCAGAGTACACGAACTTAACCATTCAGCCATGGGGCCGGCCCCAAGAGCTGCTGTTTTTAAAAATCTTTTTGTTAAACTCCCCAAATGTAAGTTAGGACTATAAAATTTAGGAGCAAATTTTTTAAATGAAATATCTTTTGAATACTATAAATTATATTTGGCAAAAATGTGTGTCTGTTATTACAAACGCAACCATTAAAATGGTGTGTAAAAATGTTTCTGGTATACTAAGTAAAAAATAGATTATAAGAGCTTGAATGATTTGAATTCATTTTTGTTTGAAAAATATAATGAATGTACCACAAAGATCTATAGCAAAAGGTTCTAACAGGATTATCATCATTGATGTAGGTTTAAGGAGGTTTTTTTAATTTAAATTTTTACTTATTTATATTTCAAAAATCTCCTATAGTGAACATGCATAAATTTTTGTAGAAAATAACAATAGGAATCTTTTGTAACTTCTGCCACAAATCAGTAGGATCACTTCAAAAGCTCATCATAAACAGCCATTTGTGTCTTCTCCTTTCTCCCCATGCTTTCTGAGTTCTATGTTTCTCCCCCTGTTTCCTATAAGTGAGTGTTTTCAGCTCTGTAATTAAATTGGAACCTTGGGTCTCTCTGGTTATTTTAACTTGGAGCGTGTAAGCATGTGAAAGCCAAGCCTGTGGTTCAGAGCCTCACGGAGGGATGCTGCCCAGCAGGTGCATGACTCCAAACCCCCAGCACTGTCGCCTTCTGCAGGCTGAACTTCACTGAACATTTCATTTACACAAGAAATTACTTTGTTAAAGCAAAAAATAAATTCCTATTTGGCATAAAGGGAGTTAAATGATATAATCACGAACCTCAGGTCTTTTACCAATTATCGCATTTTCAGATGAACTCTCCCTGAAAGCGTTCCCTTATGACTGTGCTACATTTGGCCAAAGCAATCCCTTTAATATCCATAATTTCATATTCATTGCAGCAACATTAGTAGCTTAAAATTGGGGTAAATATTAAGACCTGGCAAATGGATAAAATAATTTTGATAGGCTAGTCCATAATTTGGAATCAATACACATTATAATATTATCCCATTAGACTTAAATCAAATTAATGGCACTGTCAACATTTTAACCTCAGAGACTGCTTAAAGATGGCTAAAAGCTGTTTATTAAGTGCTAATCAATTAAGTGCAGATTAAAACCAAATATTTATCACATATGGCATTGCAAATCTATTCAGGCTTTCAACAATTGAAAAGTAGCTCAGACTATATAATGTCCACAGAGAACATTACACTGGAAACTTGCAGCTTAAGAAAATATTGTATAAGTGGATTTTGTACAAAACGGAATTTTAGAACTAGCTTTTTGAAGGGAAAAAAGTCACTTTAGTGTTGGAGAGAAAAATGTTTAATTTATAACTATGGATGTTGGAAATCAACACCCCAAAAACAAACCTCAATCCTACAGTAATTCCTAAAACTATCACTCAACTTCCAGGAGGGTTATTAAATTATTAATTTCTGCCATAAAGCCAGCTGCCCCCAAATAATTATGAACATGCTTATATGAAACATGAGTATTTGACCACATCTAGCAAAATTGCAGTGAGATAGTTTGAAAGGGGACTTCTTGTCCCGTGGATTTTATTGAACTTTACTTAGTAACCTAGACCACACCAGGGAGAGCCCCCCAGTAATATTCTTCCTCTTGATTAGTGCTACTTTTCTATTTACCTTGGCCACCCCCACCCCCTCCCCAGACTAAACCCCTTCAGGAAGGGTTTTATCTAGCATCGTATCAGAGGCAGCTTGCAAAGAGCAAGGCACAGAGTAGGTGTTCAATAAGTCGTTGAATAAACACAGCACTGGAAATTAGTTTTAAAAAGATCTGACGTCTCATTCAGCCTTCAGGCGACAGTGACTACGTGAACCATCCAGAACATCTTTTTACTCATCAGCTCCCCCATCATTCCACTACAGAGCAGGACTTTTTTGTTTTAAGTGAGTTTGCAGTAAGTCTGTTCAAACAGAGAGGCGGAAGCATACCTGGAATGAAGACAAGCACTTCCTTTCCCATGGCAGAAACTGAAAAAAGTTAAAAAGTTGGGAAGGCTATTGCCATGCTTTCTAACTTTCTCTCAAAAAGAATAAATCAGGAGCTCAGATTTAAACATTCTAAGTGCAGTATTTAGCGCAGTACAAGCTGTCAAAAACTCAGTGGGAAGACCTAAGAGAGATCCAGGCAGACAGTAAGTCCTCAATAAATACTGGTGGAGGAGTGAGCAGATGTTGTGGATTTAGACAGCCTGACTTACGACCTATCTTCCAAACTCATGACAAATTTCCCTGCCCTTCTCTCTCTTCCTCAAAAACGTAAGTCACTGGTGGAGAGAAAGAATGAACCAGTCGGGGAATCTGGGCTGGGATGTGCCAGGGGGTTGCACACTGTTAATGCTGTTCAACGAATAAAAGATGGAGTAGCTGCTACCTGCTCAGTCAGTTCCCCGAATTGAAAGGCAAGATACAGAGCAGCAGCAACTAGTTTTAGTCTCACGAACTGCAGATTCTAACGGCAGATGCTGAGTGGGACCCATGGCCCAGGCTAATTGTGCTCCAATAGGGTTGAATTGGCCTCTCAGGGCTGTGCCCTCACCTTCGATTTCCCCACCTGCTTCTTCTCCACATGCCCTTTCCTTCCCTCGCTCCCTGAAGAACAAAAGTGAAAAATCATTACCCTGACAGCCCAGAGAAAAAATGGAAACCACTTGAATGATGAAGCATTTAATATTTTAATTACTGATAATTACGATACTGCAGAAGAACATAGAAGATGACATTATTTAAATGTAGGAGACAAGTTTAAATTATGCTAATGTGTTTTAGCTTGTCTATAATTTTTTTTGACAGAGTATAAAGATTCAGAGTTGGCTAAGTGACTTGCACAAGTTGCTGGATGGTTTCTTTGCCCTGTGAGCAGGAGTGATGACATTCTTGTGCTGAAGGATGGCAGGTGCAGTGACAAAACCACTGGCCATGTGGCGAGATGGTCTCAGAAAGGTCACCTTTGAGCCTGAGCAAAACTGACAGTGTTCCTAGTTTGAAGTTTTTGAACTTGGCAAAAACTTTCCTCGTTAATCTTGCACCCCAAACTTAAATATTTATGCTTAAGTGATGTGTGTGCATTCCAGTGTGGCTTGATTCACAGAACCTTTTTACCACTGCATAAAAATTTTTCATTGCCTTGCCTTGTTTAAAAGTCCCTTGGGTTTTGAATACAGAAATGCCTGAGTGAAATCTGTGCTTTTGCTATTTAAGTACTTTATGATCTTTAGAAAGTTACTTAATCTCCAGGCAACTCAAATGCTTCCCTCCTAATGTTGAGAGACCGTGTCAGAAGACATATAAAGAGCACCTGGCACACAGTAGGTGTTCAGAAATCATAGCCATCTTCTCCTTTGAGTAATTATTTTCAGTAAGATTTAATTTTTGATAGTTATTCAATTCTCAAAAAGTCCTAGTCTTTCCCCAGAGAGTCACAAACTTAAATTTGGTAAAGATGAAACCAAAAGAAAAAAAAATTATTTGCACAAAAAAATTCAATATCAGACAGCACCAAATTATTAATGAGCTTTGATTGGGGAACTACGGATTTGAGAAGCTTTTGCTTCAGGCAAAAATTATATAATTGTTACATAATTCATATGTGCAACCATTAAAAATGCACTTTCCCTGGTCACCTACTGGTTAAGTTTGGCAGGCTCTGCTTTGGCAGCCTGGTTTCAGTTTCCAGGCACAGACCTACACTACTCATCTGTCAGTGGCTATGCTGTTGCAGCAGCTCACACACAAAAAAAAACAAAAGGGGAAGATAGGTAACAGATGTTAGCTGAGGGCAAATCATCCTCAGCAAAAAAAAAGGGGGGGGGGGGCTTTCCTCACAACCTTTGCTTATTGCATCATAATCTTCTTGTCTGCCTCTTTGAAAGGCTTATTCATCTTATTTATCAAATACCTATGGTCCTGATGAGGTGCAAGTCACTTTACGTCAATCTTCACCTCAGAACAAAGAATGTATTATTTGTATTTGCAGACAGTGCACTGGCTCAGAGCCCTTTGTTAACACGTCAGCATCACAAAGTAGCTAGCGCCATCTTGGTATTTCTTGGAAGGAGTTTTTTGGCAATTTCAACTTTGTTTTTGTCCTGGGCGATCTACTGTCTTATTTCTTGCAAAAAAAATTAATTTCAGTCGCACCCACTGACATTTTTGAACACTGACACATTACAGTCAAAAGGTGCTCATCTGTTTTAAAGTACTCATCTTAAAACTATCGAATCACGGAGTTGCTCACTGCATTATTTAGATATTTCTTTCAATTAACGTCTCTGTGGATGGTCTCAGAGTAATGAAATATCTCGGCTGGTCCGTCGGTCTCAGGGAAGTGAGAGAGCCACGGGCGAGGAGGGGAAACCACGGAGACCTGGGCAGATCGCGTTTTTATGATTCAGCTTCACGCGTTAACTTGTTACAAAGGGAAAGTGATACCACCCCAGCTCTCAGGAGTTCCTGTGGCTGCCAGCAGGTGCGCATGTGCGTGCTGTGAATGTGTCATGCACATTCTTGTAACAAACTAAAACCACTTCACAAATATGGCTCCAGTCTGAGCAACTCTCATTGTGTCCTACCAGCCTGGTCCAGGCCCATCTCCTCTAGACCGAACTGCTTCAGGAGCCGCCTCGCCGCTCTCCCTGCCTCAGCCCTACAGACCCATCGATGCAGCAGCCAAGGCCTCTTGACCCTGTGGCACACCCAGACACAGCAGCCTCCTTGTTTCTGCCTTTGCCGTTCCTTCTGTCTGGAACACTCTTCCTCCAAATGGTCACATGACTTGTGCAGTCACTTCATTCAGATCTCTGTTCAAATCTCACCTCCTTGACCATCCTATCTAAAACACTACATACAAACAACCCCAACACACAACCCCACTTCATCCCTCCCTGGCTCCTCGTTCTTGTTTTTTTCATACTTATTAGCATTGACAATGTATAGACAGTCACGCGCTGCCTGATGACGTGTCAGTCAATGACGAACCGCGTATATGACGGTGGTCCCATTAGATTAGTATCACAGAGCCTAGGTGTGTAGTGGGCTATGCCATCTAAGTTTGTGTAAATACACGCTATGATGTTCACACAATGACGACATCACCTAATGACACATTTCTCAGAACGTCTTCCCATTGCTAATCGATGCACCACTGGATGGTTCCTCGTTCTGATTCTTACTGCTTGTCTCCCACGCTGTGAGCTCTGGAGAGCAAGAGCTTCATCTCATTTGTTTATAGCTGCATCTCAGAGCCTAAATCAAAAACGTGTTCCCAGAGCAGGGCTCGGTGCCTGCGTCTCGGTGACTGAGTCAGTGAATCAGAAACAGAACCTTCTTTCTTTTCAAGTTGCTTACGCTTTAGGAAGTCAGACGGGCCAGATGGAGAAAAAATTAGGTCCTCCTGACGGCAGAGCTGAAGTGAAGACTGACTGAAACCACATCTGTGACAACGCCTGAACTCCTTGCTCTCGTCATTTCTGAGCGGTTTCTAAATTTGGGTCCTTCCAGGTTCACGCTCACCATGAGGTCCGGTCAGTTTCTGGCTGACCTGGGGCAGCTCTGGTTGCCTGCCATCATCTCACGACCACACAGGGTAGCAGGGCTGTGTTCAAATGCACCCTCTGACCCCGTGGCCATGGCTACTGCCACCGGAGGAGAAGGAACTCACATTGCATGTGCCAACACCTGCATGTTCACCTTTCTTAAAACCCAGGTTCAGTGTGTTGAAGTCACTAGCTCAAGGTCGCTCAGCCAGGAGGTGGTGGACTTGTCATTCCACTCCAGGCGGGATCCCAGTTACGAGGTTGAACTGAGTTCCTCATTATTGCCATGGGAAGAGATCTGCCGTGCCCGGCTTAAACGGCCGGCCAGGAAACTGTAACAGCTAAGTGGCTCCTTCTCATTTCTCAGAGCGAAGGAGTTTTTAGTGGCACAAGAAAGGATGAAGTGATTTGAGGGCATAAGTCATCATTCATGTGAGTGGGGCTCAAGCTGTGTGGTCCCCAAGCCCCAATTTAGATCAACGGAAAACGGTCCAGCCACAATGCGGTTCCCTGACATTTGAGGAAGGAAAACCTGATGCTGGGCACTTTGGAGCCCATCCATTACATGGAGTCTAAAGAAGATTCCAGCTGGGTTCCTCAGGCCATCTGGGCGGCCACAGAGTCAAGAGCAACAAACACAAGCTGCCAGAAAGTTTGGCCTGAGGCCCACTGGAAAAACAGGAAGATCCTGGACCTGCCTCCACCCCCCTCCTGATGGGCTGCCCACAAGCAAGTTGGCCTCAAGCAATGTTGGTTGGTCACTTTGCCCTATCGCCCCTGTGCCTGGGCATCCCTCACACAGATGTCTGCTCTCCAGGAGACCCACACAGCAATGGGATGCACCTGAGCCTGCCCGGGCCTCTCCAGCCACCACCACCAGGAAGCCTGCCTTCCAAATGTGAAGACCTCAGTTAGACCTCAAACCAAAAGTGAGAGGAATCGTGAACCACTCCCACCTTCCTGTCTTTTTGTCATTCCTTATCTGTCTTCACAATTTTCTTACTAGAATCCTGCCTTAAAAATTAATATCGGGACTCTCCTTTTTTCCTCAGAAATCCTAAAATATTATGGTCATAATTTGGATCAATAATACCGCTTCAGAGGTAAAAGAACTCTCAAGCTTCTCAGAAATGAACCTCACACCCCTCGGTTCCAAGACCCTATCATCACAGGCTTAAAAAGAACAGTTTTCTATTGTGTGGACCTTGGAAACTGGGTATTTTTCTCCTAATCTTGTTTACAATATTGTATTTCTTTATTCACAGAGTTGATAAAATGTCCTTGCCTTCTATTTGTCCTCAGAATAAAACACAATACTGTATGTAGGCTCCTAGGTACTGGACACATAAGCACAGGCAAGTGCAGGATGGAAGCCTCGTCCCCCTGTCCCTGCGCACCAGGTGTGCCCCTCCACCCGCCTGCGGTCTTGCTGGAGCCCCCACAAGCGCCCCTCTGAGCCGGCCGACGCTGGTCACGCGCATATGGGGGGCAGCGCGAGATCCACTCTGAGAAAGGGGCCCTCAGCGCGTCTGTGTCTTGAATGGGCTCCGCAGACAGCGCAGGACGCTCCGGAGCAGCATCCACCGACGACGACGTAGCGGAGGCGAGGATGGGGGTGGGAGGCGGAGACTGGGAGGCCTGGAGGGGGGCAAGGAGGAGGGAGAGGGAAGGCAAGGGTAGGGAGGGGACATGGAGGGGGCATCTAGGGGGAGGCACGGAGGGGACAGGAGAGGAGGCATGGAGGAGGCTTAGGTGGAGGGTGACAAGGAGGTGACAGGGAGGGGGAAGATGGGGAGTGGGGACGGAGTAGACAGGACTGAGGGAGACAGGGAGGAGGGACTTTGGAGGGGAAGGAATGGCGGGGCCGGGAGGCGACGGGAGGGGACGCGGGCTCCCTCCCTCGCACCCCTGGGGTGGCGCGTGCCGGCTGGGGCAGTGCCAGCTGCCCAGGAGGTGGCCGATGGGCCGGGGAGACGGGGAGACGAGGGCGCCGGGCGGGTGGACCCGCAGACGCGGGCGGGGCGAGCGCTCCCGTCCCACCGCGTCCCGGCGCCAGGCCCATCCCGGCAGGAGTGACAGGAGGAGGTGCCTCTGGGTCTCAGACGCGCACGTCGCGCTGTCCACACCCGCACTGTGGCGGCAGGAGCTTGGCTGGTGACTCTGATCTTCGCCCCGATGCTTCCCACGCACACGTTTCCCTCTAACCCGGGAAAACGCACGTCCTCCCCTCCCATATGTCCTCCCCCCAAACAACGACGACGGCTAAAGCCAAAGACCCACAGACAAACGTGAACTTAGGAACAGATTTTCAGGCATGAAGTGGATCCAAGCACCACCGCATTTCAGTGGTTGCTAAAAATGGAGGCGATGATATTCCTAAACACACATGACTTATTTTGATGCATGGCTTTCAATCTATTTTCTTTCTAATGCATTTTAAAGATTAATTAGAAAAGTTAATTATCTATAAGCCCCCGGCACTAAGGAATCCGGTCCAGACCAGCCCAGGAAGAGTATGGATCTGGTCTCCATGCCAGGACGCTTGTCAACGGATCCCATCGCCTTCCAATCACCCATTTGCAGAAGTGACCACAACTTATGATGTGGAACTCTAACAGAGAGACATAATTGTATCTAGAGAAAATGCTTTGTGCTAAGGCATACTCCTTTGTTAGAAACAGTGTAATGAGAAGCAGTGTCATTCTTTAATTGATTGAACTACTATTATGGGCTAGACTCTGCAGTAGGCGTGGAGTATAAACAGATAAACAGTAAACTGCTTGCTGAGGAGAATTTCAAAGTCTGGGTCATGAAAACCACAACTTGAGAGCAAGTTAGGTCTGAAAAATAATATGTTATCTGGGGATCTTGAGACAGATATTAATATACATTATATAAATTAATATTCACAATAAATGTTATAATAATTAATATTGAATTATCATAGAATATGATATGTAAGGATTAAAACAATATAATGCATAAAATATATTAATATATGTAATATATATATAGATCTCCCTACATTAACTCAAGAACAGTAGATGTTAATATTCCCATTTTACAAAGAGATTGAAGTTCTGAGGTAAAATGCACAAGATTGCACAGCCAGAAAAACTGCAATTTGAAAATCTAAATACCGTTTTGTCTCTTCCTTAGACTGTTCTCTTTTAACTAGACTTGTCAACGCCGGCACAAAACCATCAGCAGCCATAATGAGCGTTCTCCCGGGGGCAGCAGGTGGGTTGGGAACAGGGGACACCTGTCACCCTCACAGCGCCCAACTCACCCTGAACACTAGGCCAGTTTTCTACTCAGGGCAAGATAAGGAGTCCAGTGCCTTGCTTTCTCGTGCCTGACGTTTCTGTAACAAAGAAAAAAGCTTTCACCCTACAAGGAGCCAAAAGGCTTATTTATCAATGCTAAAAGTTCCAAGTTAGTTAATCAATGAAGTATCTAAAAATAGCTGATTCCTCAGATCCTGCCTCCCTGGGATTTTCATTGGGTCATTGCTGGTCAGGATGGGGACAAGAGAGATAAGGAGGAAAGGGAGGTGAAGTGGTGGGGTCCTGGCCTGAAGCCTGAGGAGAAAAGATCTGGAACCCGGAGTGAGAGTCAGAGGAAAAGAACATGTCGGAAGCGTCATTTCCAGGATGCTGGGGCAGCCCAGTGTCCTTGAGGTTGGGTTGGGTCAGGGCAGATGAAAGCCCTGCAGCTGCTGTCCAGAGCCTGCTCACAGACGACTCCCACCCCCTAATGTCACTCCTCCCCCAGTTGAGCTGCCCCCAGGGCCCTCTGCTGGATATTCAGACCCCCAGGGAGGAACCTTCCCCCATTTCTCCCCATAACCGTTAAGAGGTTAGTCCCACTGTGAAAGCAAGTACCGGTCACATTGTACAAAGTGAGGAATTTGTATTCTCTGTAACTCTCTAAGTGAAATGATATCGAAAGTCGGTATTAATTGCTTTCAGCCTTGGCTGCCAGATGCCTCCTTCCTGCCTGAGACACTCATAGGCTCTCTTTAAGGATGATTTCCTAAGAGGAGGTCCTCCTGTCTCGGGGGAGGGGCATGTGTTCACTGTCACCGATCCCCTCTTAGATTGGTGGTGTGGAGGATCAGAATTTGCCATCCCAAAATGTGTCTCTTTGGCTTGATTACTTTTGGAGACCAAAAGACTCAAGAAGAAACTTTGACCTTCCCTCTAACTCCCTAAAAGAATGTAAGATAGAAGGCCTGTTCCAGGAAGGAGCTGATCCCATAAGACAGCTATAAGATAATATAAACTAGATGTGACAGATGGAGAGGAACCTAACAAGGGCCTTTTTAATCAAAGTTCTCTCTGTCTATTATCTTTGTAAGGCACGATCAACATCTGTTTATCAAACATTTGCTTTTCCATCTCCATGTGAATTGCCTTCCTCCCCTTCGAAGTCTCAAACCACTGCCCCCACTATCCTCCTTTGTGCTTAAATGAAGATGGTACGGAAGGTGGTGGTCTCGCCATTTTGGTGAGTTGCTCAGATTTCCTGGGTTTCTCCCATGTATACATATTATTAAACTTTGATTTTTCCTGTTATTCTGCCTCATGTCAATTTAATTCTCAGACCAGCCAGAAGAACCTGGAGGGTAGAGGAGTACTTCTTCCTCCCCTACAGTGGCTGCCCTGGAGGAAGTGTTTTCCTTGTTCTCCAGCAAAAGAAAGGTCACCCTTATCTGGCATTTGTGGGCGCTCCAACCTCTCAGCAGGGGCAAGAAGAAGGCCCCCGCTCTTCATTCTGGGGCTTCAGGGCATCAGCACCAGAAGAAAACCCATCCTTGCTACGTTAGCAGATGAGCACCACGGAAGAACTTCTGCACAGACAATAGGAACCATGAAAATTCAGATGTAGGATCTGCTTCCTTGGCAGGGTCATAAACTGAGACTGCAGACCCGCCCACCCCCAAATATTCTGGAAATCTTATTCAACAGTTGAGTTGATGAGACATGGAGATTCCGTACCCTGCATAGAGCTGGAAAACTGGTGAGTGTTTTGTGGACCAGAAATGTTTTTTCAAGCTGGAGATGTTGAGGTAAAATTAATCGACAAGTTATAGTGCAAATAGATTCATCACTTCGTCTTATTGCGTGTATCGTTGTCGGTAGTAAATGCTTCGGGGAATCCTTTCAAAGGCTCCTCCAGCTCTAGCTTGGTCTCTAGGCCGAGTCTTCCTGCCACCCACCACTCTCCCTGGAGTGGGAGCCAAGCTATCTAAATATTGGATAAACAAGCAAAGATAGTCAGAATCCTCCACAGTAAATAATGAGTAATGTTGTCCTCTAGAATACATTCTAAAGCTAGCTTTTCTGGTGCTTTCCAAAAATAATTCAGATGGACATCAGTACCTATGCCTTCACACGCCATGTTGTGAAGCCATGTTGAATCATATCATTGTCATGTTATGGGCTCTCCCGATGCTTAGGAGTAAAGGAAGGCCCGGCTCTGCCACCAAAATTTATGCCCCATAAATAGCGTGACACTGGAACTCCATGTCTTAGGGAGTCAGACCTGCCACCCGGTTGCCTCTAATGTTCCATCCATCACTGAATTATAAAGAAGTGATGTCCACTCTCCTTGGTGAAGCATGACCTGAGCACCCGAGACCACTAAAAGCAGATAATGAGCTGACTAAACTTCAGTTTTCCTCCTTGTGCCAATAATATACACATTCCTACAGGGTCAAACTGATGCAAATAGATGATTCTCCCGAAACCCAAAAGCTGATTTTAAAGTGTTAGTACCCTAGTGGGTTGAAACTGTCATATCTTTAACACCGATTTTTATATTCAAACCTAAATAACCAACTCTCAACTTTGAGAAAGGAACATAGGAAACACCATCCCTTTTCTTTGAAAACCCCAGTCACTGATCCTAACTGGTACCCAGAGGACAGTTTACATGAAACAGCTTAACATAACTTTTTCCTATCTTTCAAACAAGCGGTCAGTCCCTTCTGGTAAAAAATGATTGCCCAGTATAGGAATTCACACTTAAATTTATCTTTAATAAGTTTCTGTATACTTAAAAATTGCGGGAATTTTTTTATTAAAAATCTTTTTTTTAATGGTTTCTCGGATACTTGTTGACTGTCTGTACCATGTCCTTCTTTCATAACTTGCAAATTTCTTCTCTCTCTCTTCCACTTGTCAAGACGTCATATTATTTAGTTTTGTCTTACTTAAAGCCAAAAGCAAGCAAACAATTAAAAAAGACACAAAGACATCCAAGGGCAGGCCAACGGGAAGTCAGAAGAGACATCGCAGAACTGTTTGTTTGTCTTGTGATGGAACACTATGGAACACCCTGGAACTTTAAGAAAGCGAATGTACTTTCAAGTATCTTCAACTTCCACACGGGGAAAGTATAAGATTTTGTTTTAAAAGAGATATATGTATCTTAAGTCAAATGGGAAATCATTGGTTCCCATCACAGGCAGCTGTAACTTTTTCCCCTTGGACACGATGTGGAGGGGGTGCTGGAGGACCGTTGTGTGGGAAGGGACCAGGAGTGGCTCAAATTCAACGTCCTAATGAGATCCAAGAGGAAGCTTTCACTCAAAGAGGTTAACTAGCTGGCCCAGCTTTACAAAGTAACTTATTTATAGAAGGGGATTTAGAATCTTGATTTTTCTTTTTTAAGTTTTGGGTTATGGCCTCTTTTCCACATAAGATGATTTCTAGAAGTGCCCTGAGCAGGGGTGTCCTCTTGGGTAGATTACAAAATCTATTTGTGAGGGGGCGTTTCTGCCCCCACCGACCCTCTGCCTTCCCAGCTCACCCCAGGAACCTTATGGGGCTCAGCCAGGAGCCCCACTAATGTCTCTGTGGTCCCAAACAACCCAAGGTGTCAGCCTTCCCTCCTCTGTCCTCAGTGTGGACCGTCCTAGCTAGGAACTGGGAATGAAGTATTTTGACATCATTCATCAGCAACGGCTGATCAGCTGAACCCTGGCTGAAGTGGGAGGTTCAGCCCAGAAAATGGGCTTTTCTGGGTTTAACAGAGTCTAAGGGGCAGAGTGGATTGGAGACATTTTACTGCGAGAAAGTGTTGTCTGCATCCCTTCCATATTCTGGGTTACCTCCTCCCGCACCATTTAAAATCCCAATGCTGAGGGGGCCACGACTCTTGCAAAGATGGGTCAATCCCAACAGGGCACGTCTGACACGGGAGCATGTGCTATGTGTCACTTACCTGTGTGCCCCACCTGGGCTGAACTGAAAATCATTCACAATGTCAGTAATCGAAAACAATAGAAATCATCGCTTTGTTCTGATTCTCATATTGGTGTGTCATCTTTCCTCTGGTTTGTTATAGGATTTTCAGTTTGTAAAATGACATTAAGACATGTCCTTTCAGCTCGTCTTCTCAAGACCTTCAGGAAGCAACAAAATTCAAGTTTTCTTTGAAGGAAACACGAGAGGTTTTCCCCCTATCGTGTGGGGCTCAGCGGTGCTTGACAGGGAACAAGGGGTTACTTGTCCCGCCTTGACTGTGAGTCACAAGCCCGTGTGGATTGTCACACACAAATGTGAAATTCTGTGTCTTTGTTTAGTCCCCAGCGTTCCCAGGGTAGAGAGGTGGGAAAGAGGGAGGACACCTTCAGAGGTTGAGTGAGAGCCTTGGAGCCGCCCCAGAGAAAGGAGGGAATGCAGCAAACACACGCTCCGGGACGGCCGGGAGACACGTGGCTCCTTCCAGGGCCTCAGGAGAACAGCCTCTCCTGGGTGCAGAATCAGCAAGGGCCACCCACCCATCGTCCAGGACAAGCAGGGCTGCCCAGCTCCTGGGCCCCCCAGGGGCAGGCAGCACCCCATCCTCATGTGTCCACTAAGTCACCTGGTTGCTGGGGGGCATGGGTGCCTAAGAGAACAGCTGCTCTGCCAGCTGACCTGAGCAGGCCAGAGTCTAGAGCTTACTCTCTACAAGAAGCATTCTTTCTTACATTTCATGACACAGGTCTTAGTTGGCTATTGCAGAAAAGACCAGCTCTGTGAAGGTTCTGATTTCCATTCCAAGTCAGAGCCAGCGAAGGTCAGGTGTTAGAACCCAGGGAGCAAGGCTACGAGCTCATTACCCTAGGAAAGATGCAGACATGAGGCAAAGGTGGGCCCCCAACTAGGAGCTGAGGGCACAGATGGGTGTGCCAGTAGTCAAAAGGTTTATACTGGATCTAAGATTCTGACGTTGTGCTACTGAGATCACGTAATTTACTGCCACCCAAGTGGCAGACAACCTGTAGAGACTCAAGTCATGCAGGCACTGGGGGGGCCAGTCTGGAGAGGGACCAGACAGGGCAGCTTAGACCCCGAGTGACTGGAGAGAGAGCAGAAGACACACCATTGAGTGCTGAGCATGCATGTGGCTCACACCTTTCCAGGGGCTCCTGGAGGGTGAGCTTCAGAGAAGCTAAGAGATTTTAGTGCAAGTGTGGGCACCACCTGCACCACAAGCAAGCCCCGCTCAGTGACTCCAGCAGAGCACCTGTCCTGCGTGCAGCCCTGGAAGCCCCTTCATCCGGCAGGGCCATGGATGCAGGTGAAACTGAGGCACCATCCCCGGTGGTGTGAGGACCCCTGTCCAGAAATGGGGAGAGGCTCCCCACATGGGCAGCTCTGAGCTCATTGCCACAGATGGACGCCAAACTTCCTAACCTGACGGTCAGAGATCTACATCACACAGCACCCCAAAGCTGCCACAGGAGGACAGGTGGACTCCCAGGTGCTGGGAAGATGTCACTGGAAAATCCCCGCAGCTCTGGCTGTGCCACCAATGAGTGACTGAGTCACTGGGCGGTGCCTCGTCTCTCATCCTTCCCTCCCAGCTCTGGTCCATTCAGTGAAAGACACTGAGAATGGCAGAGAGGGACAGCAGGGAGCTCAGAGTCACACAGCTTGAGTCCTGGTTCAACTCCTTTTTACAGACCACAGTACTGTGGGCCAGTGGTTTCCCCTTGCTCAGCCTCAAAACTGCTCCTGAGCACACAATGCCCCCTTACTTACTGAGGACTGGGTGGCTTGGCACTGGCTCTGTCCTGAAGACTCAAGATGCTGCCATCCAGGACCCGTATCTAGAGAGGGAGTGTATGGAGGATGCTCGTGGAGTGCGGTAAGGGGCCTGCTGGAAGCGTGTCCTGGGGTGGAGCTGACAAGTACAGACTCCCAATACAGTGCCTGGGACACAGTAAGCAGCAGGACTGATGTCCCTTCTAAGTGCCACGTACAATGTTAGAATCAGGGCAATGAGGGTAGATCAGCCTGTCCAGGGCTCAGAGCGCATGGGCCAGAACGGCCGACAGATGCATGACAAGTCAGCACCAGAATCACCCGTGCAGGCTGCAGACAGAATTTAGAGGGGACATGACAATGTCCTCAGCCTCAGAGTTTCCAGGATGTGTCAGCAGCTAAGCAAGACATTTCACAGCTAAATGTTGGTAGGCGACCCCCATACCACCAACCCTGGAGATCTCAAGCTATAATATTTTAGCAATTATGAGACTGAAACTTTTTTGTGTGTGTGAGGAAGATTCTCCCTGAGCTAACATCTGTTGCCAATCCTATCCTCTTCTTTTTTTGTTGTTTTTTACTTGAGGAAGATTAGCACTGAGCTAACATCCATGACGATCTTCCTCCACTTTGTATGTGGGATGCCCCCACAGCATGGCTGATGAGTGGAGTAGGTCCACTCCCAGGATCCCAACACATGAACCGGGGCCGCTGAAGCAGAGCATGCTGAACTTTAACCACTTGGTCATGGGGCCGGCCACCCTGAAACTTTTTTAACTCTCATTTTTCTTTGTGCTTCCTCTCCTGAGTGCCCCAGGATAGCCCTTCATAAGAAGGGGGCTTTGGCAGAGGTGCCTAACTGAGGATGCCCTGGTCCCCATTCCACTGGCCGTCATCCAGTACTTTTCCTTTAAATCCTGATCCCCTTTCTTTCTAAAGCCACTGTGCATCAAAGGCCACTCCACTCCTGCAGCAAAGGCGGGGACTCTGCTGAAATGAGCTATCTTCTTCCCCTGCTGGTCTAAGTGCTTGGACACCACAGAGCCCTGGGGGAGCCTCAGAGAGGAATCGGGCGGGCCTCCCCCAACCCTTCCAGAGGGCGCGTCCCCGCTCCCAGCTTACTGAACCAGGGTGAGGGGACCCTGCATGGCTGCAGCAACTGGGAGGCATCAGCCCATGCACCTGGAGCAGAGAGCACCTGGGGAGTTGGCCACCTGCTCAGGAGGACAGCAGGAGCAAGCTGCTGACACAGCAGGAGGAGGAGGAGCAAGAGGAGGGGGAGGAAGAAGATGAAAAGGAGGGGGAGGGGGGAGGAAGAGAGATGGGGAGAGCTGCTACAGGGAAGGGCAGGAATGGACAGGAAGAAGGAAGGGTGGAACGAGGTTGAGAGAGTTCCTCCTAACGTCACTCCCCAAGGGCAAAGACTCCTCGATGATGCCAAAGAATGAAAATTTTCAATAGCTCGCCGTGAAAGAAAAAAAAACAAATAAAACTCAACTCTCTGGCCTGTCTGACGTTCATAGTTGAGCTATATGAAACTGCCACTTTTGTAGGTCAAAAAATAGTCAAATCTTAGTGATTTCATGTGATTGGGTCTAACATGGGGCCATCCCCACAGTCTCGCCATGGGAATTTTCCTCTTCTGAAAAGTGGTCTTCTCCCTCTCAGGGACAAAATCTGTCATGTGGCATTGCTCAGACCATTTGCCCCATCCAGATGTTTTGCCCCTGTCTTGCTGCCTGTCCAGTCTCTTCATATTCTGAGCTGGCAGGAGCCGTGTTTTCTGGGGAGCTGGCAGTTGTTTGCCGTGGACTCTCCAGGATCCCATCGGACCATCTCCCTCCACCAGGTCTCATTGAACAAATAATTAGTTTGTGAAGAATTTTAGAAGATTCTCTTCCAGCATCAGGAATGTCACACCCACATTCATTTCCTAAAGTTCTGACTGTCACATGATTGGTGTATCACTTCTCAGGGTCTCTTGTAGCTGCTGAAAACGTGGGCTAAGCCCTTTGATCCCCATGACTATCGATGGATGCTCAAGCTGCATTGTAGCTCTTCTTAGCAACAGAGCTCTTTCTAAAGTGATAAATAAAGTATTTGTCACTTTAAAATTGATCCCATGGTGCCACCAACCTGCATACCAGGTTATTTTCCAGATGGGTCATTGAGGGATGGTGCCCCGGGGCAATGACACCGTCTACAGTCATTGATATCCTGGGCCCAAGGATAGAAATGAGATTTTCTAATTTGCTCCATCCTTAGACACACACTGCCTTCTTGGAGCTCGGTGCAAGTCGGGGGCGGGGAGGGGGGAGAGGAGCGTGCAAACTCATCTTCCGCATTGGGACCTTAAAATTCTCCCAGAGTTTCAGCGTAATGAAACCTCCAAATAAGGAAACGGAAGGCCCAGAGAAATGAAATATGACAGGGAAGAACGAGATTTTAATGCTTACTAAGAATACAACGAACACACTTCAACCTACAATCCTGAAATGGGGTTATTTGTATAGCCGTGGACGGCCACCGAGTTGAAGTGGTGTATTTCCTTGCTTTGCAATCCCCTCCCTTTTTGTTTATTATTTTTCCTACTTTCTCTGCTTCCAAACATGCCTTCCCTTGCTGCCTCATAAACCGTATGGGTTCTATGTTTAATCTTTGGCCCAAGTTTTTCGTTTGAAAATGGAAGTCACCGTTGGCCGCCAGAGGCTATTTTAGAAAAATGGATCGATCCCGGTTACCTCACTGGTTGTGAGTCATGTTTAACTCAAGGAGTCCCGAGGTTCCCCCAGTGATCCACTGAGTTAGGCACAGCTTGTAATTCTCCCGTTTTTAAAAGCTATGCCGAGCCAGGAACTCAGAGAGCGGCAGTGGATCAGAGAGACTCCAGGGGCTGCCTTAGGCCCGTGAACCATAAAGGCGAGGAGATGACCTCCGCCTGCTGTAATTGTGGGGTTCAAGTGACATCATAAAACCATTCCCTTCCCTTCCCACAATTTATAACCTCGCCGAAGCCCTTTGGGGGAATAACTTTTCACTTTAAAATCACACCATCCCGTTCACCATTTCCTACAGTGACTGCAAAACCCACATGAATGGGATGACTGTTGGCCCAAATGAGAGTAAGCCAGGAAATGATGAATATAAACGAGGGTTTTCTAAGATTTTTTTTCTTTTACCTTTGCTATTCTTTGTGTGAGATAATTAGGGATTTTTTGGACATAATATTTTTCCACGTTTTTATTGAGATATAATTCACATACCACAAAGTTCACCCCTTTAGAGTACAATTCAGTGATTTTTTGTATACTCACAAGATTGCACAGCTATCACCATTACCTAATTCCAGAACATTTCCATCAGCTCAAAAGAAACCCCGGAACCTGTTTGTGGTCCCTCCCCCCTTTCTGCCCCCCCCAGCCTTGGGCGACCACTGCTTTTAAGACAAATTGTTTGCATTCATAAAGTGTGTCTTTAGGAATATCTCGGGTGCTCTGGTTGACATATGGTGCCGTGAAGTGTGTGTTCGGTGGGTTTGGAAGACCCGGGTCCCAATTCCAGCTCTGTCACTGCCTCCTGTGTGATGTCAGACTGTCACTTAGCACTCTCCTCTGTCTCCTCAACTGCACACAGGGGGTCACAGCGACACTGAAGGAGGGCTGAATGGGGTGGGGAATTGTATGTCAAGGCCCCAGCACGCAGTAGACACTCAGCACTCTGAAGAATGAAACAGGTCCCTGCTCTCAAGGGAGAATGGCGACTTCCCTGGGGAGACAGGACATCCCCCAGAGCTGGCAGGAATGTGCAATTTGTTGACAGGGCTGCTTCCCAAGCATCTTCCCCTAGTCCTGCTCTAGGGGGCGGCCTGGAATTAGGTGGAAGAATGTGACCAACATCCTGGGTCCTAACTTCACTTTATGGTGGCCGGGTGGGGGATGGGGGAGGGGTGGTTCTCTCTTCCTCCGGACTCTGCACGGTGTGGCTGTGAGACCTGGAGCTTTTGCAGCCATTTGGGCAGCAAAGCTGAGGACAAATCTACTCAGGAAGACAGGAAGAACCAAGGTAGCTGCAGAGAAGTTCCAACAAAACTATTCAGAAGCCCGCACGTTCAGTTCTGTGAGCCAATACCTGCCCTTGAATTTTTAAACCATTTTGTGTTGTTGTCAACTTGGCTAAACTAAACTACCATCCCCAGTTATTCAGCCGAACACTAATCTAGGTGCTGCCACAAAAAGATGTGATTAAAGACCCTAATTGATTGACTTGAAGTTAATCAAAGGGACATTATCTTGAGTGGGCCTGGCCTAATCAGGTGAGGCCTTTAGAAGGGGATTTAGACCTTCCCTGAGAAAGAGATTCCAAAATCCCCTTGTGTGGCACTCCAGCTGGTTCATCTTACCTTCCTGAGCCCCTGTCTAGGACTTTGGACTTGCTTATCCAGCTCCCAAAATCACATTAGCCAATTCCTAGCAATAAATCCCTTAATATATTCACATACATATATTTCTCTAAATATTCTCCTCCTGCTTCCATGGCTGGATCCTGACCAATACAGCAGTTATCTGTTGCTTGGTACCAGGCATACTCTGTCTGGTTCGATGGCACAGTGCAGGCCTCCTTGTCCAAAATGAGAGGGAGATGCACAAACAGCCCTGGCCTTGGCTGGCCCCACCTTGCTCTCTTTGTGATGCATCCCGTGACTCTGGGGTCCTCAGGCTATTTGTTCCCGGAGGTCATTGCCAACACCTTCTCCCAACCTCAGTCTCAGCCTGTCAGGAGATAAACAAGGGATCTTTGCCTCATTAAAGGGTCAGGTGGCTATGACACTGTGTTAAGCCCTGAAAGATGCAGCAGAGAAGAAGAGAATACACAATCGAGCTCAGACACTGCAATCTGGGTGGTCAGAGAGTCAGCCAGGTTATGGAACTCAGGCTTCTCAGCAGTCCCCTAAAAAGGACAGTAAAACAGCGCTGGAATCCACCAGAAACAAGGCTGTGGTCAGCTCAGATTCCCTCACATGAATCCCTGTATATCTGAGGAATTATCAGCAAGTATGTAATCACCAAGCACATCCCTCTCTGATGTGTCTCTGTGGAAGACACCTGCAATGAGCAAAGCCAAGTTGCAGGATGGGTTGTGAGACCAGCCCGACCACACTCCTGTCACATCAGAGGTCGGTCAGTGATGACTCTGAAACCCAACACCACCGTATGGTGCCATCTCCCCGGGAATGTGAGTTTCTCTCTTTTCTAACTTTGTGCTAATCCATCAACCCTCCTCTCTTCTTCATTTTCCTTCTTATTCAGTTTGGATGCGTGACCAGGACCTTCATCTCTGCCTCTCCTCATTTTTGTCACCTCATCCGGCAAAACCCCTACTCCAAAGGAACCGCGATGCCCGCTTCCTCTGGATCGGGACAGGAGCCGTGGAAGGCTGATACAAAACACACAACGGACCCTGCTATGAGCCTCTGCTTGCGAGCATTGACTTCAAATGGGTCCTCACACCACCAGTTCAGTGAATGGACTGGAGCTCAAAATTTGAACTCAAGAAAGACTCTATTTATTTATAGAGAATCAGTGTCTTGCTGACTCCGCTAAATAAATCTTGCCTAAATCCATCAGAAATACCAAATTAGGAGCTGCCCAGATTGGGCTTGGAGCATCTGCATATGACAAAGACCTACCTGCGGCGTTGGTTAGAACAGTGCTAGACCCAGGCCACGCTTTCCAGCTGGTGGGATTTCCAGGCAGGAAGAGAATGAGAGAGCGTGTGGCGCCGAGGACAAGCTCTGGGCTGCAAGACTTCTGGACCAGCCCCGTCGCACAAGAACGTGAATGGGGGCCACAATGGCTCTGAGCCTCTGCTCCCTTCTCTGTGAACTCTAGAGTGAATGAGATGCTCTTCAAAAGAGGAAAAGATGAATTTAGAGTAAATAATAAGGCTAGGCTTGATGGAGGAAGCAGAACTTGAGCAGGAAGTCAGAGCGTATCAGTAGACAGGATGGTAGAGGAGAGAATTCTAGAAGAGAGAATCAGCAGATGATGGGGTGATCACAATGAAGTGCAGCAGGGCAGTAAATTCATTCTTTATTCAACATTTCAATTGGCCAATCAACAAAGACTTGTCAAGTACATGCTCGGTACCCAGTTCTGTGAGAGACTCTGCAGATGTAAAAGCGATGAAAAGAAAGTTGTTGCCTTCAAGGACCTTAAACTTCCATGGAAGCTTAAGGCACTTAAAGAGAACCTGAGACCATGACGTGGTAAGTGTAAGGATGGAAGTCAGCCAAGATGCTGAGGGCACCTGAGGCGTGGGGTCCTGGGAGCTTTTAAACCAGGGTTTGCATTCTAAAAAGAGCCAACTGGCTGCAGCATGGGGTGGGGGGCGGTGCCGCCCCATGGAGTCCTGTGGGCTGTGCACTCCCCCCATTGCTGTCTGTGAGGAGACACCTCTCAGTTGTGCAGTTGTCAACTCTGAGGATGTGATAAGACCTCAGGCAAGACATCTTCCAGGGAACACTTGTAATAATCCAAATGAATGACCGTGGGTCATAG
The DNA here is from genome assembly GCF_041296235.1 of Equus asinus. NCBI lineage: Eukaryota > Metazoa > Chordata > Mammalia > Perissodactyla > Equidae > Equus > Equus asinus. Next base: position 25,568,194 of record NC_091790.1, on the reverse strand, counting down.
GAGGGAAAGAGGGGATGAGCTGAGAAACATTTAGGAGATAAACACGCTAGGGGGACACAATGAGCCACCACTTCACGCCCATTAGGATGGTGGCTATGATTAAAAAAAAGAAAAGAAGTGTTGATGAGGTCGTGGAGAAATTGGAATGTCCGTGCACAGCTGGTGGGAATGTAAAATGGTGCAGCTGCTGTGGAAAACAGCATGGTGGTTCTTCAAGACGTTGAACATAAAATTCCCATACAATCCAGCAATTCCACGGCTGGTGACATACCCCAAAGAAGTGAAAGCAGGCACTCGAGCCAAGGGAACCTCAAGTCACCGAAGGTCTGAATATTTAGTTCACAAAACACTTGAGATTTAACATCGATATTTTGCTTGAGTCAAGGTTAAAGAGACGAGCTTAAGGCATTCAAAATTTGGTCACTGAATTGAGTAAGAGACTGAATTCGTCCTTAAAATTTTGATTCTCCTCTCTTTTTTTTATTTCATATTGTAAGGATTTTCATTCCTTCATTTGATGAACATTCATGCAGTTTATGTGAAGGGCTCAGCATTGTACGGGGCAGAGAGAAGGGGTACCTTGTCCGCGATTAGCTTCCAACCTCATGGCATGATGTCTAGTCATAAGGCTGCTCGATACCCTCCCTCTCCTGCAGAACAGACACAAAGAAGGCAGGCATAAGGAAGGAAGGGTATCTTGGGAGGAAGGAACAGCACATGCAAAGGCTGGGAAGCCAGCCAGAACATGAGGAACTTGAGAAAGCAGTGGTCTCGTACCCCAAACTTCCCCACGGCTCCTCAAGGATACCTTAAGAAGCTCTGTCAAATTCTCACGGTATTTGTTTATGTCCCCTAATTCCCAGCAAAAGTCTAAGGTCTTCAGCACGGCTTACAGGGTGTTCCTGTTCCATTCCTTTCCTGCCCACCTCTTCCACCTTCTCCCACCTGACCTGTTCTATGAATTACGTTTCAGTCACACGGCAAAGCTCACCTGTTCCCCATTGTATCTGTGCCATTGAGCTTGCCATTTCATGGGCCTGAAGGAATGCCCTCAGCCCTTTCTTCCTCTACTGCATGGTAAGAGATCACTTGTGCTTCAAAACCTAAGTCAGATCTCACCTCCTCCAGGAAGCCCTCCTCAACGCCTCCTAACCCAGCGTGCTGTCTCTCACTCCTTTGTTACGGACCCTACTGCCACATGCTTTGGGCTGTCCTCTGGGTTTGCCTCCTTCACTTGTGCCCGAGCCCTTGGGGAACACAATCTGTATCTTTTTCTCTGTGGCACACCCATTATCCGGCACCCAGCACATGGGGGAGAGTTGACCCTTTTCAAATGTCCTTTGTTGTTTTGCTCTTTTGTTTTCCAGAAGCCCATATTCTGTAAACTCAGTCAACTGGATGTTTCCTCAGGGACTTTGAATGACTGATATCAAAGAGGAGAGTGTCTAGGATTTATTCTGCACCATCCAGGATTCCCAAGGTCCAGACTGGCCCTAGTTGTGTTCTAGATGCCCAGCCTCCCTCTGCCACTGTCCATTATCTGGGTCTGGTTCCCAAGACTCCCTGTGATACTGTGAATGGGCTGATGTCTTTCCAGTATGTTTCTTCTCCTTCTGAGTTGGTTCCTATCGTTTGCAAACAAGAACGCTGGATTCAATGAAAATATGTAACACCCGTGGCTGTCCAGGGATTCTCCAGCTTGGTTAACCCATTCCTAGTTGACAGGACTAATCCAGAGAAAAGAACACTTCAAAAAATTCCAGAAATTCTTCTTCTACATGTCAAACTTTATCGCTGACTTACTAATGTGGCCTTGAATGAGTCATTTTGCCACCTACCTTCTCCAAAAGGGTGTCGTTAGGATTAATGAGTTAATATTCAAAAGTACTTTGTGCTTTAAATAGTGCCTTTCAGCAGAGGAGCTCAAAGAATTATAATCACCACAGCTGTGCAATAAATTTTATAAAGAGATTCCTGGAGAACTATCCTATTTATCTCAAACTTTTAATGAGAAATTGACTACAATTGTAAATTTTCCCTTCAAGAAGTGGTCAAGACTTTTTGAATATCAGATATTGAGAAAAAAAGACATAAAAATGTAAACTAGGTTATTTTCCTTCCAACCTTACTCTCAATAGGTTGACTAATCATATAATACTTCTATGACTTCTGGAGACTTCTAGTTCCCAATTCATATGGTTGAACAATTCCGAAAAGTTGGGAGGGAACTCTGCCCAAGTCCACAGTGTGACTCTATGTGAGCTCTTCTGCCTCTGCTTCTGTAAAGCTTCTCCATCCTTATCTCATCCTCTCCATCTTTCTCTCCTTCCTCATCTCCCAGCAACCTATCACAGGTGCCTCCAGTCAGACTGGGCGTTCTGGAGTTGGTTGTGTTGTCTGTAGACTAAGAATCACCTTTCACCAACAATAGGGCATTGGAAGGCATGAATTTTTTGTTTTACTTAGCAGAAATTTCCTTTTGTGCCACTCTGAAGCTGATCTTTCTTTCCCTGAAATACTACTTGCTTACCCTTCTCCATAACAGTTACTTCTAGTCACTAACATATAAGAAAAAGCAGATGTCCACGTAAGTTTAGCAAGCGAGCATGGCTGGGCCAGTTGAAAGTGCTGGCTCACCTCACCACACATCTTCCCAAGCTACCGACACTGCAAGAGGTGAGTATGGAAAACACAGAGGAAGTTCTGTAAGTCTTAGAGGGGCACATGTGCATTTCCAGCATGTTCTAGAACAGACTACTCTAAATGACTTTGATTGCCTGGTCTTGTAAGTAAAAAATGTTTAACACACTCCTATTTGTATCTATTTTTTAATAAATGATATACAAAGGAAAAGACCAATACACTACCACATCATGTGCATTCTAAAATATGCACTGAAATCAGAAAATTAACAAGGGTAACATAAAAATAACTATCTAGAAACATTATGATATTTTCTTCTCATTCCCCAGTGAGGGTTCTTGAACACTCCTGGGGTGAGAGCACCCTATTTTGGAGGGCACCCTTCTAGAATCTAATTTGGAGAATATCTGTGTATACTCTTCCTTATTCGATAACCCAAAATTCACTTATGTTTAACTGTATTTAAAACCACCAGGTTTATTCACATTGGTAGACCTGGCATCTTAGCATGGTACTTTGCAAACAGTATGTGTCCATCAATTAATTTCATGGCAGGACTTTGAATAGTTGTTTCTCCAACTTACTTTTGGGTCTCAATTTCCTTTTGGATAGTCACCATGGCGAAATTTTCTAGTTCACTAATGAAAGTCAACACATTGATGAAGGGCAGAGCAGAGCACAGGACAGGCCCTCCACAGAGCTGCTGGTGCCCAGGCCTCCTGGCCCACTGCCCCCAGAAGTCTGGGACAGGCCACTGTGCTGGCCGGATGGGATATTGTTGCCTGCTGACCTCAGAGTGTCGTCAGTGGACCTCAGGCCAGCCTGAGCAAAGGGCACTGCGAGTGGCCCTGGCTGCACGAGGTGACCCTTCCTACCTACTCTTTGAACTGTACAACAGTTTGTGGGAAGCCTGCACCTCGTCTCCCGCTGTGCAATGACTCGAGTAATCCCTGTAGAAGCAGGTGACTTGCTGGGGTCCTCCTCACTCTCTGGTGCGGAGGAAGGATGGCCCTGAAGGAAGACATCTGCTGTTAAGGTGCTTCTCAGCCCGAGAAGCTGCCTAGTTCCTTGCAAAGAGGGAGCATTCACTAAACAGTATGAATAAATGAGTGACTTAGCAGGCACAGGTTGATAGCTAGCTGCTTCCTCTTAGTGTTTCAATGGCCACAGCGGAGCAGGCTTCAGTCAACGTCTGCCCAGGGAAGTTGTCAGTGACTACATCCTTGCTCATCTTAATGGGAAGGAAATCAAAACGCAACCCCCAAAATATTTTAACTATGCATATGATGTAAATTATGCCAAAGGTTCTCCATCTTTGCTGTGATTTTCGCTCCACCTGAATTGCTAGGTGATACTGGCAATTCATAGCATTTCTCACCTCCAGGTAGCTACTTCAGCTAGAAAAAAAGAAAAATATATATGCACAATTTGGAAAGTATTTTATAGATGTGCTTTAAAAAATGAACTTGTATAATATAACAATGGTTCTTTCCCCTTATGCTTATTGCTTATGCTTGATCGCTTAATCTAAACAAAATCTCAACGTGCGTGTCTTTGACATATTAAAAACTCAAAAGATAATGCTACACATTTTTTTAAATGTTAAGATTGTCACAGTCAATCAAGCAGACAAAAGGCAGGTAATTCAGAGGCAGAGATGACAACGTTGATCTCCCTATTTTCATCCAGGCTGGTGAGGTACCCGCACGACATCCATTAAAGGAGCCACTTAGTGGCACAGATGTACCCATTAGAATCCCTCAACAGTTCTGTAATTACTATGACGAGGAGCTTGGTGCCTGAATCTTTGCATATGCTAAAGGAACGTAGGCATTCGTATTTAAATGCAACTCCCTTGATGCAGCCCAGGAATACTTCACCTCTCCGAGGGAGTTAAAACGAGTACCTGAGCGAATGCAAGTTGACTTGGGAAATCCATCCAGGCCTCCTCCTGCTAGGCAGGGTGGGACAGGTGATGACTTTGATTTGAACTTCACGAGGTTAGCTCAGACGTACCCAGCGTTTAGGCTGAGCCGAGGACTGTGCTAAGCTAAGCAGGATGCCCTGTCATTTCTTTTCATCCTCATCACTAACTCGCGCAGCATCGAGAGGTGAGGTAATTTGCCCACGGTCACACAGCAAGTTAGCGGTGGAAAAGACAAGACTCAAGCATCTCAGAGATCAGGCATTATAATAGGCAATTAGAACGTCCACCTTCTCTTGTTCTCTCTCTGAGACTTATTCGCTCCTGACTAACCTCACACAACTCCTTCCAGTTCTCTGAGGCCGGATAATTCCTCCCTAAGGCTGGATCACATGTGCCTTGTCCACCTGAAAGGCTGCTGTGAAGATTGCAGAGATCTTTGCAAGTGGAGACCTGGCACCCCAACAGAGGTTGCTCATGGAGGTGGGTAAGAGCGTGACACACACTTGCCCATGAGTCCCACTGTGCCCAGCCCACATGAGAGCACAAGCTCGGTTGGGGTCCAGCCCCAAGAAGCACAGATGATTTCGGGTGAGAAGACATGATCCCATGCAGGCTTTATAGAAACCCCGGTGCTCAATGAGGGGGTGGACAGTACAAGCTAAGGAATTTGGGGCAGGAAGAGATCACTGTTGGCTCAAGAGTTGGCCCTGAAAAGATGCAGAGGATTCGAGGACAGCATGGAAACCCAGTCTAGAGCACTGCAGACTGAGATGCAAAGAGCCAAGACTCACATCAGAGAAGGCAAATGGACTCGCCAACAGGAAGAGAGGAGCTCTCTTCAGGAACAGGAGGAATGTTGGCACGGTGGGCGTGGGGGAATGAATAAACACCAAAGAGGAAGCTGTGAGCTCTATCGCAGAGGGCAGGGCAGTCCCCAAAGTTCTTAGTAGTGGGGTGGAAGGTCAAGTTGGTGCTTAACGAGACCTGCCTGGTGGCATTGAGCTAAGCTGGGAAAGAGAGACCAAAAAGAGAGAGAATGAAGGCATGTACCTGAGGGCAGGAGGGTGTAAAGTCAGAAGAAGGTCTCAATATCACCATAAAGGAAAGTCCCAAGGCTGACAGAGCAGAGTGAGCTGCTTAGAAGGTTCCGAGATGGGGCATGGGACAAAAGTTGGGTTTAGTTTTAGTGTGACTTTGATTTTCTCAATTAAGTCATTTTGAAGGAAAAAGCCTATAGGCCATTTGTACCGGGGCGTGGACGAGTGGAGGGGGCCAGGGTCTGAGCTGTGGAGTTGAAGGTCATTCACATTCCGGTCACGGTTAAGGTCAAAGGGCCTCAGGACACGGAAAGGACAACGAGTAGAATCGAGGATGGAGGAGAGCTGACCCGTTCTGGGTCCACATTCAAGCTGTGTAAGCAGCACTGAGCTCAGCCTTTCTAATGAAAGCTTATCATCAAGACTTCAGGAGAAGTGTGTTGCATAATATGCAAATTGTTAATCAGTGAAATTTAACAGGGTGCAACTAAGGTTTTCCAAGTCACTCCATTTTCCATTTTCAAACATGAACTTGGAAGATCTAACACCCCCTAATTGAACCTGAGTTTGGAAATGTCACGAGTTGCCATAAGGCTAGAATTTGAAGTTCTTTATACAAAAGTTAACTTAAAAGTTCAACATGTTTTAAAACCATAAGGCAGGGTAGAAATCGCCTTTAAACCCTGTTCATTTTAACCTAAGAAACTTCATTCTCATTCACTGTTATACTTAATTCTTGCTTTTACTCTTTAATCACAATTTAAGGAGGTTGAAAAGAATTATAGTAAAGAAGTAATGGTATCATAATACCAGCATCGCTGGGTAGAGCAAGGAGTCCCAACCTTCTCTATGAAAACGGCCTGGGAGCTGGTTAAAATCCTAACTCATGGGTCGCATTCCCCATGCTGATCTGTCTGGGTTGTGGCCAATGCAGATCCTTAAAAAATAAAATGCAAAAGGTGATTCTCATCAATTCACCCTTGGATGCACTTTCTGACAGACGGTTGTATAGGCTCAGCTTTGTAGTTATGAAGTATTAGCTGTTATGTTTATCAGCATCAGGACAGCTTATTTAAGAGTTACAGAAAACACGAACAGATGATATAATTCTGCACCTAACGACGTCTGTGGGTTTCAAGGCTTCTCATTAGTTACTTGGTGGGCTGTGCTCTCTCTGAGTGTCACTGTGTTATGCTGTAAACAAATCTTTCTGAGATAAAAGCACGTGATGAGAAATGGTTTAAATATTAGGCAGTCTGATCTACAAAGTTTCCAGTGAACATAAGATACGAAACTGGGAGGTGCAAATTTAAATATCACGTGATATAGAGTTAGCAACACATTTCTCTATTTAAAAAATTTATCACAGGGGCCGGCCCAGGGACGCAGAGGTTAAGTTCGTACATTCTACTTCGGTGGCCCGGGGTTTGCCAGTTTGGATCCCAGGGGCAGACCTACGCACTGCTTGGTAAGCCGTGCTGTGGCAGGCATTCCACATATAAAGTAGAGGAAGATGGGCATGGATGTTAGCTCAGGGCCAGTCTTCCTCAGCAAAAAAAAAGAGGAGGATTGGTGGCAGATGTTAGCTTAGGGTTAATCTTCCTCAAAAAAAAAAAATTATAACAGAGGGCCAGCCAATCTAAACTAAAAAAGGAGAACAACAAAAAATAGCTCCTTACAGGTTTTTATACAATTTACACTAAAATGACAAAGGTCAAGTTTACAATGGCTATATGAATGGAATTCTAAATGAGGGCACCTTATAGGAGGGATTTTAATAAACTACATTCTCAGAATAAAAGAAAGATACAATTTGAGTGAATATGAGAAAAGATTGAGAAGAAATAAAATCATGATAATGAAAAACAAGGGTGATGAAATGGGAGAAATCGGTTTTTGACACCAGGTATCAAAAAAAAATTCCACCCTACACTCATTTGGTTAATCATACCCATTTTGAAGGCAGAAAAACATGTCAGAAATGACATCTTGAGGGCCGGCCCGGTGGTGCAGCGGTTAAGTGGGCACGTTCTGCTTCGGCGGCCCGGGGTTCGCTGGTTCGGATCCCGGGTGCGGACATGGCACCACTTGGCAGGCGATGCTGTGGAAGGCGTCCCACATATAAAGTAGAGGAAGATGGGCACGGATGTTAGCTCAGGGCCAGTCTTCCTCAGCAAAAAGAGGAGGATTGGCAGCAGTTAGCTCAGGGCAAGTCTTCCTCAAAAAAAAAAAAAAAGAGAGAGAGAGAGAAATGACATATCTCTAACTGGCTTCATTCACATCATTGCTGGGGAAACCATTTAACCCATCTGTTTGGAAAAATAGTGCTGGAACTAATCAGGAGTGTCAGGCTGCAGGAAACAGCCCCATTCAGTTCAACAAGGATGTGTTTCTCTTTTAAACTTAAAGGTTGCTTGTGGGACATTATTTATGTGCTGTGAAACCTCATAAGGAAAATATTAGAGCTACATGGAATCCACTGAACATATGAACAAGCATTAAATTGTATCATTTGACATACAACTTCCTCTGGTGCATAAATCTGCCAACATCTGCTAAATATGCAAATGATTTATTATCTTCTCTTTGGCGTGTTTAATAAGAACACTGTAAATCTGACCAACGGCTAGGTATGAGACCTCCAATCTTTCATTAATTAGTTAAATAGAATGTCTCAATGCAAAAAAAAAAAAAACCCACTGTGGCTGTCTGTAGAAGACAGCGATTCTAATAGAGGGTAAAGAAATGGAAAGAGGTGTCTGGGTTTGAGATATAAATCTAGGGGAGGGTTGGTCTTTTAGGGCAATTTCCAGAATGCATGATCAATCAATCTTTGTCATCTTTTGGCCGGGTTTATGGAATCTCACAGAAAATGGGCTCTTTGTGTCTTGCTGGCCCTGAGCTGTTAACGTCCATAAGCAGTTGAGATTTTTTTAAGTAAACACTATTGTTTCCCCCCCCGAGGAGCCTGGGAAAGCTGTGTCCCATAGGACAGGGGTCCAGAGCGGCACCCCAAGCTTTATAGATCTAGGAATGCTGCCAGATTTTGAGAGAAGCCTGTAATTATCCCTCCGTTCCCCTCCTTGAGGAAAAGCACTAAGGAGTGATGGAGTTGTTACAATAAGTAAACAAAGCTGGAACACCTGAGGAAATTGTCCTTAAAAGGGAAATCCTCCCAGATAACACATTATTCTGTTCTAAGTGGCAAATTATTCTATTCTCTTCGCAAACACAGGCAGCTCTGGCCCATCTCCTGGTGTCAGGGCAGGTGTGGTCCAGGGCCAATATGGATGTTGGAATTAGCAACTGTTTTGTTCCTTCAGGCATGAGGGGTTCATTTTTCTCAGTGCCTCCCTCCCCCCTCCGCATTACACTGTGCATCATCGTCAGTCCACGGGGTTTTGCTGAACACAGTTGCAATTCAAAAACTAGGGACAGAAAATTCCCTGAGGAATTCCAAAAAGGAGAGTTGTTTCTCCTCTAAGTGGTTTGTGGAAGGAGGAAATTGGAGCAATTGAGATGAACAATTTGGAAACCAAATAAAAGCAAAAATGGATGAGAAATGAATGCCACAAACCCCGTGGGAGTAAAGCAAAACTATGCATTCCCTTCTTTCTTCCTTTCCCTGGGAAGAAAGCCCCAGAGTCTGAAGACTCTGTCTTATTAATTTGAGATCCTGCAGCCCCTCTCACAAAATTCTCAGTATTCTTTTAGGTATGTAAGTGGTGTTTCTGCTTTGGATGATTTTTCCGACCAGGTACAGATTGGAAATACTGTGGCCCCTGCGTTGCTGGCCTTTGGATAGGATGAAACCCCGAGATACACTTGTGCGGGCATGTTTATTTTCAGAAGATGGCAGAGTACTTGCCAATGTCAGTACTCCTTGCTGTGACAGGATCTCCCCAAATGTTCTTCCATGTGAATCTAATCCTTGCAGATAAAGCCAGCGTGCTCACATTCACTTCCTGCCCTTTAGGATTTACACAAAAGCAGTGGGGACGCTTGAACAAGCAGCTGAGAAAAACGGCTCGTAGCTGCTAAAGCAGTCAGCACGACTCAGCAATAATCGGGATTATTCTGTGAGAGTCTAGTCATCCTTTAAGCTGACACAGTAGCTGTAATTAAGCTGATGCAAGCGGCTATAACATATTAAAAGTTGGCTTCTAATTTATGTTTTTATAATTATTAAGAACTCTTCTCTGGTATTATTATAATACACAGTACAAACAACACTTACGATAGCACAAAAGTATGGCAAAATCATTGCTTCATATAAAAATGATCTGAGGGAAGATCTGGAACAAGCTGGTAAAGCATTTGGAAAAAAGGTAGGAAGATAAATTTGTGATCAAACAAGGGGGCTGTAATCTTAAAGGAAAGTTCAAAAACATTCAAATGCAAATTAGCTGACTCTTCAATTACACAAGACTGCCTCTGACATCATTTCTGATGATAAGTGTCTTGCTTTGAAGCAAGCCAACTCCCATATTATAAGCCAGCGGAGTTTTCTGTTTGTTTTTTTGGGTTTTTGGGCAGCAGTTAAGGGAAAAAAATATGACTTTCTTTTTTTATTTAACAAGGAAATGAGAACAAAGTTAAATTAAACCTGAACCATTAAGATACGAATTACCGCATTTACTTGAACCTAAACAAATTTGCCTGAATCTCAATCTCGATTTCATTTCACTGGGTCTTTTGGTTGCAAGTCATTATATTCAAGCAAAATTTGTTTTGCAATAATGTAGATCAAGTTTGTTAAAGTGTCATGGACCTTTCAGAAGAGATACGCAATACCAATTAGCAAAGCATTTGTCCTTCCTTCCACCAGCCAACAACATATTGCCCTGTTGAGTTTGACCCAGAACTGCTGATTAAATTTCCATATGATAACTATTTCACTCCTTTTTTCTCAGGTTCAAGCTTGGAAAATAGATGCACGGCACAGAGAAATCAGCCTGCAGGACTGGCTCATTCCTGCTCTGACTCATTCATCTGACAAGTTTTTATTGAGCGTCTCCTGTGTGCCAGGAACTGTTCCAGGCATCAGGACTGTAACAGCAAACAACATTCACCACATCCCCAGTCTCTGGAGAGGCTTCCATTTGGGGTAACTCGGAGAGTGTGTCCCATGGGGGGTGGGGGCATCAGGATTATCTGTGCGTGCTGGGGAGGCGGGAGGGAGCTGGCCATGTTAAATTGGGTCATTAGGAAAGGTTTTCCAGAGAAGGTGACCTCTGAACCAAGATTCTAAGGATGTGGCGGATGAGAAGCATCCTGGTGTGTTCAAGGACAGCAATGAGGCTGGGTGCTGGAGATAAGGAGGAGATGAGCTCAAAGGAGTTGAGGGGGTGAGTGGGGTCGACCTTTTGTAGGGTCTCGACATTTCCTCTGCCTGAGTTGGGTTTTGAGCAGAGGAGTGACACAGCCTGGCTTATATTCTAAGGCTCACTCCTCCACTGTGTTAAGAATAGACTTAGGGGTCAAGGACGATGGGTCCCTAGGCAAGTTACTTAACTTCTCCAAACCCCACGTTCTCTTCTTTACAAGGAGATGATGATGATGGTGCTTTCTCAACACTTTCTGGCAATGATTGTCTGAGATAATGCAAGTAAAATGCTTGACTTTGGGTCAGCCATACAATAAATGCTTCATAAATCCTGCTGTCATTAACATTACATTTGCTGACTGTTATCTACGATCTACACGCGTTTAGTAAGTACCCAGTAAATTTATGCTGAATACCTTAAACGCAACTCTAAGAATCATCCTCTAGCACCTCCCATTGTACGTCTGCAGAAATGGGAAGCACGGCTGAAGGACGCTCCTCAGGAAAGCCCACACGGAGATGAGGTGGGGCATCATGACTCCTGGTAGAGGCTCAAGCATCGTTTCCTTGAGTCCACACAAACTAAACCCATAAAAATAATGGCCCCTGAGGATGCCCACGTCCTAATCCCTGGCACCTTTGAATATGTTCCCTTACATGGCAAAGGGGGACTTGAAGTGGCAGACGGAATGAAGGTTGCTGATCCGCTGGCTTTAAGATACGGAGAGCAGCCAGGATAGTCCAGGTGGACCCAGTGCAATGATGGGGGTCCTTGTAAAACTGGGAGAGGGAGGCAGAAGAGCATCAGTGATATCAGAAAGACTCAACCAGCCGTTGTTGGCTTTGAAGATCGAGAAAAGGGGCCACGAGCTGAGGAACGCAGGAGCCTCTGGAAGCTGGAAAAGACAAGGGACCTGATTCTTCCCTGGAGCCTCTAGAAGGAACCAGCCCTGCTGACATGTGCATTTTAGCCTAATGAGACCCATTTTGGGATTTCTGATCTCCAGAACTGTAAGATACTACATCTGTGGTAATTTGTTACAGCGGCCACAGGAAATTAATACAAGCGCCATCGCCTTTGTGCGCTCCATGCTATTACCGAAACACCATGTCGTGAGCCACAAAAGAACTTTTTGATTTTAATTTAGAACTCACAATCTGTATTGTTTCCTATTTTTGTAATTTCATGGCTATTGTCCCATTAGATAGCACCATTATCCAGTAACGGTGATGTCTAATGGGCACTAATTGATTTTGCTGTAGAGACACAGGCTGTCATTAAAAGGATGCCACAATGGAACCAGGAGGATAAAAACTTGGTCTACTGCGTAGATGTTTAAAACACTTTTTCCTGTTCACCGTGGTATCACCTGACCCTCTTTTGAGGTGACTGGAGTGAGGATCCCAATTTAAGTGCCTCCTAAGTCCAGGCAAATGTTGAGGACGAGGGAAGGTCAAGCACATCCCTGGAATAACGTTCCTACCACAAAGATGTGTTTTCTCCATTGCTCTTAAAGCTTGTGCTTTTCTGGTCCCGCATCTGCCAATCTCAGCAAAAACATGGTCCATCCACCCCCTGCCTTCCTAACCCAATTCAGTTTCTTTTACATCCTACTGCCAGAGAGACAACCTCACACCATCTCGGTGCCAGGGAACGAAGAGGAAGTGGGGGGCTGTGAGAATCGGAGCGCCCAGGGCGTGTTGGGGAGATCAGCCCCCGGATGAGTCAAGCTGGATGTGGCCAGAGCTTCCGACTTTTCAAGAGAGTCTGGCAGTCGAGGTATTTACATAAAATGTCCCGGCTTTCAACTGCTAGCAGCAAATTATAAACATTTTACGACTGCTCAGCTTGCAAAGACTGGGCCAGATCGGCTGGAGGGGGCCAGATCGGCTGGAGGAGGCCGGCACCTCTGATGGGAGTGTCACTCTCTCCAGCTGGGGTCCTTCACAACTTCATCGCCCAGACTCCTCTGATATGGAAAGAAAATAAGCGCAGCATCGTTTGCATCTACTAGATTCTTTCAGGGCCCCCGTTTATGCTCATGTTCCGCAGGCTGACCGCACTTGTAGGGGGATGTCAGGGATGGTCCAGCCCATCCGTGTGAGGGTCAGGAGCAGTAGGGGGAAGGGGCAAGACACCTCTGCCTCACAGGTGTACTCCCACCCCTTGGGCAGTGCAGAGACCTCCAGAAGTGATTCATTCCTCCACTTTGGTCCAGTTAAGCCTCTCCAGCTGGGCCTGGCACTCCCATGACAATGGCCAAGCACAAAAAATCAAATAACAACTCTGGCTCAGAAAACTCCTTCAGGCTTGCTATGGGTTGAATCATGTCCCCCCAAATCCATATATAGTCGGCTCTCTGTATCAGTGGGTTCCGCACTCACGGATTCAAACAACCACAGATCTCCCACTACATTTACCATCCTCAGCTGGTTGAATGCTGGATACAGAGAGCCAACTAAGTGACTTGAGCATCCCAGGATTTTGGTATTTACGGGGGTCCTGGAACCAATCCTCTTCGGATTTTTTTGTTTTGTTTTGTTTTGCTTCGTCATCCCAAGCGATGACGGTATTGAAGTTACAACCCCTAGTACCTAGAATGTGACTTTATTTAGAAATAGCATCATTGCAGATGTAGTTAGTTAAGATGAGGTTATCCTAGGGTAGGGTGGGCCCCTAAGCCAGTATGACTGGTGTCCTTATAAAGAGGGGACATTTAGACACAGACAGGCACACAGGGAGAACGCCACGTGAAGATGAAGGCAGAGATGGAGGTGACGCTTCTACAAGCCAAGGAATGTCAAGGATTGCCAGCAACTGCCAGGAGCCGGAGGAAAGATTCTCCCTGACAGCCTCAGAAGGAACCACCTCTGCAGACAGCTGGATCTTGGACTTCCAGCCTCTAGAACCATAAGACAATAAATTTCTGTTCTTTAACGCCCTCCACCCCCGTCTATTGTGCTCTGTTAGAACCCCAGCAAACTACTGCAGGCCTCAGTCACTGCTCACGGTTGACCTCCACAGCCCCTCCCTGCTGCCCTGCCTATCCAGGTTAGTTCCCTCTCCTGGGCCCCTTGGGATTTTGGAATATAGATTTCCATCGTCTGCCTCAGTTCTGACTAAGGATTCCCATCCACTCCCTTTGGTACCCACCCCCCCGCCCAGCAAACTCACGCCATCTTTCAAGTCCCAGATCATTAGCTTTCCTTGTGTCTTCAGGTGGAACAGGCATCCTCTCCTTCCACCCCCGCCCCGCCCCCCCCCACCTTACTGTGGTCCATACCAGCTGCTCTCTTGCTTTTCAGTTTTGGGAACTCTTTTACAGTCTTAAAAATTTTTGAGGACTCCAAAGAATTTTTGTTTGTGTGGGTTTTGTCTATTGATATTGTGCATAACCATGTCAGAAATGAACACTGAGAACATTTAAAACTATTAATTCATTAAAAATAACAGCCATACACCCATTCTATGTTAATATAAAGAAGAAATGGCCATGAAAAACAACTGGGTCTTCAAAAACAGAAAACAATTAAGGAGAGAGTTGCATTGTTTCACATTTTACAAACCTCTTGAATGTCTGGCTTTAATAGAAGGGAAGTGGATCTTCAAAATGCCTCTGCCTTCAATCTGTTGAGATGTTGCTCTGATTGAAGTGTAAGAAGAAAATCTGGCCTCATATAGACATGTAGTTGGAAAAGAGCCTATTTTAACAGGCTTTTCAGAAAATTGTGCGTATTTTTCTTCGATACTATGCCAAAACTCGTGTAGTGGTAGCTTTTTAAAAGTTGGTTGCAGGGACCACCCCATGGCCAAGTGGTTAAGTCCATGTGCTCCACTTCAGTGGCCCAGGGTCTCGTGGGTTTGGATCCTGGGTGTGGACCTAGCACCACTCATCAAGCCACGCTGAGGCAGTGTCCCACATAGCGCCACCAGGGGGACCTACAGCTAAAATATACAACTACGTACTGGGGAGATTTGGAGAGAAAGAAAAAAAACAGAAGCTTGACAACAGATGTTAGCTTAGGTGCCAATCTTCAAAAACAAAAAAAAAGTTGGTTGCAATATGGAATCTGAAACCATATTCATGACCTTCTGTGCTCTGGTATTTTAAAACCCAGAAATCTGTCTTGCACTTTGAGTGGATCCTTTACCCATTCCTGACTTGTAACATCATTCCTTGGCCATTTGGAAAATGCTGGTTCACTGAGTTATACAATATAAAAAATTCACATTACTATTGCCACCAATCTTATCAGAAAAGTCTTTAAGTACTGGGCAGTTCAAGCTCATGCTGGCTGATACATGTTTCCAAAATCCTGATTTTCACTCAAAAGCTTGAATTTTATCAATGGCAGCAAATACTGTCATTTGCTTTGAAGTGACAGGCTCACTGTTCTTTTTTGAGGAACTGTCTACCAAATACCCAAGTCTGAAGGACTAGAGTTTTTTCAGTTGTTTTCAAGAAAAGATGATGTTTTATGAAAAAAGGGGCTAGTGCACCTCGCATCTCTAAGGTTGCACAAGAGTTTTCTCCAAGGCAATCATTGTAACTCAAGCAACAGAGGTGCTATGTGTACCTTTCCAGTTCATGACCCAAAATGTTACAAAGATATACACAAGTGCAAAAGTTGGGCAAAGTTAACCATTTTCGCTGCTTCCCCAGGGCATTCTTAGGTGAAGCTGTTTTGTTTTTTTCTTTACTAGGGTGCAAGCGGCGATGGCCCTTGATTCATCCAAGCATCGGCGGCTTCCCGCATCATTGCTGCTACACGATCAACGCTAACGTCAACCTAGTCAAAGATCAAACATGCCTCGGCATTTTGATGAGAAGACTTCTGAACTCCTGACACCCCTGCAAGTGTGGTGGGACCCCCGGGGTCTGTGGACCACATTTAGAAGGCAGAATTCAGCACAAAGCTGTGGCTCTTCTTTCCCAAGAATTCTTTGAACCGCTTCTTATTAATAGCTGAGAAGTCTGTTATACCCCTCACATACTGTAAAATCATATTAGAATTAATTAAATTTAATATATGCTCCTTCCTGTCAATAGGATATGTTCTCAAGATAAAATGTGTTCATAGTGTAATGGGTTCTGCTCTCCATCCTGTTTGCGAAGGAGATTGGCAGCGCCGGTCCTGGAGGACGGGCGCCCTCTTCTGGTCCTCACGGGAAGTGGGCTGGCAGTGTAACCAGAATTTGCTGAGCTGAATTTTCAAGGTCCCTTGAACTGTCCAGCTCCTTTTTTCAAGCATCCCCTCAAGACGCAGATTCAAGGTACTCATTCTTTTTCAATGACATACTTTATTTGCTTTTCAATAATTCAAATGTTTTTAAATAATCAAGATTATGTCAGAATCCAATATGATTAAAACTATTTGGTGACATTCAACTTTCTGTAGCATGTCCAGGCATCTCATTAGATAACTTAAAAGCAAAGATCAAAAGTTGTCTCCTTGATGCTTATCTTCACGAACCACTGAAGTTTAGATTAAGTAAATATTTCGATCAGTCAGTCCTATTGTGTCTGGGAGCATCAAGAGTGTGTGTGTGTGTGTGGTGTGTATGTGTGTGCACGTGTGGGTAAAGGGAGAGACAGAAAGTGAACAGGTAGATTCAAGTGAGAGAAAAATAAAACTTCCTATTGAAATATAAGAGATAACTTGCCACCTATATTTCTATCCTATTAAACATAATTATCATCACCACACATGCAAGGGCTCCTTGCTATGGTCATGCAAGTGCCATGTTAGTATTAAAGTTCCTCTAAGACTTATTCAGGTTGTAGATAAATTTGCATCGATGGTCCCTTGCAAAACAGAAAAGAAACTGAACTATTTCGTACTTAGCAAGAATCGACTTGGTTCCAACAGATGGCAGCTAATAATTTGAAGGGTTTTGAAAGTTCCCCAAATGGTTCCGTCCACTTGAGAAAGGCACATGGGCCATTTCTTGATCAATTATCCATCTGTACACATTTTATAAATGGGCATAGGTCACCACGCGTCCTGAGCACTTACTCTGTGCTAGGCTAGAAAGTGTTTCTCAGCCCTTCTGGAGCTTTACAGCCTACTAAGCCCCCAGGAGTGCCAGCACTAGCTGGGCCTTCTGAATAGATTACTTTGGATGTCGAGGGTGGGGAAGGCTTCATCGCACAGGAGGTGAATTTGAGTTGGTTTTGAGAATTGTTGTGATTATAACAGGCACGGATGGGAGGACGGTGTATTCTAGGTTGACAGAGCACAAGCGCAGAGCCTTAAGGCAGAGATGTTCTGGAAGCATTTTGGAAATGAGAATAATAAAGCATCACATTAAAAAAACATATATAACCCCAATTGAGGGATAATAGTTTCTTATTAATAAGAGGAAGGATGATATCGTCAAAATTTCCCCAAAACATCCACATTAACTCAATAACAGGTGGCTCAGGCTGTAGGGCAGCTTTTGCAATGACCCCGCTTCCCTTCCCAGCTGTGTTCCTGGATGGTCTGCGTGTCGAGCTGGGACATGGACCATGTGTCTTCTTGTGCTAAGCCAAGGAGCAGGTTGTAACTAAGTACTGGAAGTTGGACGATTGAACTTGGAAGTTGTGGAAGATTGGTTCCTCATCTGACTTTGCAGAGCACGTCTAAAGCTTCTGATAGCATGTGGATATGGTTCAAAAACATACCCAATAACATATCTTCAGTTTTGATAAGGAAGGAGATCATCTCATCTCTGGGTGGCCGGCCTTATTAAAAAGCTCTGATGCCTTGACCCCAATGTGAAAAGTTATGTTATTTCATCCTTAACAGGTTAAAGCCATTCAAGATACTGAATGTATTACTGAGATAAACCACTTGAAATCCTAGAAATGGTTCTTTCTAGCATTGTGAGTGTCATGAAAACAATTTTTAAATCGTCCCCTTTAAAATACTCATATTATCTCTTTCCCACTGATGTTCTGCAGACATCAGTCTCGGGAGCTTGGGCTCACTTCTTCACGGACAGCGCTGCAGAGAAGCCCTCTGGGTGGACTTTGTCCGCCATCTTTGTTGTTTCTTGCTCAGGCAGGATGAACAGCTGAGCTCGCTGTGCTCTGAGTGGAGGATGCAGGTGCAGCCGTTGATCTTTGTGTCAAACCCCCTCTGGGCACCAGAGCTCGTCCTTGGCCATACACTTTTTCTAGGTTACAGCACAGCTCACGGCTCATTAACTAACTTCAAAAACCTCTTTTCTTGCGATATGGGCATGCTCTTACAAAAGAACAAGAGATAGTGCCCCTTGCCCTCAGGTGTGAGCTGGTTTGTTCTCTCCCCAGTAGTGACTTTACCAAATATTTTCTAGTGAGCCCCGCTGATGGCCCCTGAGTTTCCACGTTTCAAGCCCTTGCTATTGTGTGACTCCCAACAGAGCCATGTGGTAAAGATTTCTTCTGGTAGCTCATTCTGCTTCTTCTCTAGGTATAGATCTGTGTTAGCCTGGAAGCTGCCTTTACAAACTTCTCTGCACTTCTGCAGCCTGTGGCTCCTGATGTTGCGAGCAACTTTGAATGACGCCTCTGTGGTCACAGTAACTTCTTTTCCTATAGTGGAAGAGTAATCATTTCCCAATGGAAAGCATCATTTTGGTTAGTTCTGGAAACGTTCATTTGCTTGATCTGAAGGGTCACTGTGTTGAGATGAAAGTTACATCAAGGGTTTGATGGGGTCACAGTGCTAACTGAGGGTCTCATAATAGAAATGTATTAAGGACTAGGAATTAACATATCCTGGAGAAAAATCCCAGTGTCAGAAATTTATTATTATATTTGCTATCAAAACATGTCTCGTTTTAGCTGCTTGTTCAAAACCATCTTATGTGCAGATTCCATTCATATTTACGTGGGAGCTGTGCTCACGATTTCCGTTTGGGACACTATTTTGAATTGCAGTGTTCACACAGCTATTCTTCAGACTGCTTTCATGTTGCAAGAGCAAGTTTGTGCCGTTAATTAATTTTGGGGGGAGTTAGCGATATGTAAAGAAACAACAATGCCAATGACATATGCAAATTTAACACATGATAGAACATAACACCCAAATGATGTAGCAGAAAGTCAACTTCCCCCGTCAACCTTGTTTCAGCAGATGAACCAATGACTGTAATTCTTGTAGTGCTCCTATAACTTAGGAATGCAACAATTATGCAGATTTCTGTGAACATGGTGATGAGGATTATTTTAGACTGGTTACTTTCAAAAACTGCAGATGGGAAGGAGGCTCTGAGGAGTAGAATTTACTTACCCTTTGTTAAGAGACATTTACGTTGTAAAGGAAATCTCCATCTCTAAAGGTGTCTCCCTCTCTGTACCAGGAAGAAGGGGGGATGACCTTATCTCTAGAAACTCTTAATCAATGCCAAAGGCAAGGACTTAAATCTGCATTTGTTTACTGTACTTGTGTAGTAATCTCCCATGATCGATGCTCCCTCCACCCCCAACATCCTCCTTTGTCTTTAGCTAAAAATAATATTTAAGGTGGTGGCTTCAGCCATTTACTTAATCCAGTTTGATTCTTATCTAAAAATTATAGGACCACTGAGTAACCAGACCCCACCTGCACTGATACCATTTTACCAACTTTTTTTACACATTCTTTCCTTTGTCTTGTAAAGAGATAACTCACATACCTATGCCTTCAATTTAGCCCTACCCTCAACCCATGCTTAAAGCAGCTCTTACTGCCCATGGGTCCTGTCCCCATGCTATTCCACACTATTCTCTAAATAAAAGAGCACTACTGCCAGACCGTGAGAGTCCAAGAAATCTTTCTTTTGACTCCTCGGCTCGCCGAGCCTGCATCAATGGCAGTCAGTTTTACATTTCAAACTGTGCAATGTCTGTGACCCAAAATGCTTTGCTACTTATGCTCTGAGACCACCTGGAAGACCACGGAGCCACTTGGAAGACGGCCAGAGACCTGGTGTGATTCACAGACCACACTCAGGAAACGCTAAATTAGAAACACAGCTCTCAGGGCCAGCTGGGGCCCGAGGTGAATCTAGTCGCAAGGCTGAAGTGGGTAGACGTCGTGAAGAAGGAAGATGCTGGAGGAGGAACTGGGTTGGGAGTGACAGAGTGCTGAGTCTGGTGGGCCGGTCTCCAGGGCCCCGTGGCGTGGTGACAGGGCCCTTCAGCCTGGAGATGCTTCCCAGGCCTGAGGACTGCAGTGCAGGGCTCTGCTCACTGATTCGGATGCCACCTGGTGAATAGCTGCCTGGCTGGTGGGGACCTGGGGAGGGCGGGTGGGGCACAACATAGACATCTGCCTGAAGATCAAGTTGAAGTCTGGAGGAGACCAGACCCCCGCACTGCACCAGTGAGGGGAGAACAGACTGCAGCCACAAACAAACCTGCTTCGTTTGGGTTCAGCTGACAGGAGTCCCTGACACAGGGGCTTGGGTTCCGGTAGTCGACCAGGGAGGTGACCCCAGGAAGCACAGGTGAGGGAGTCGGAGAGTGAGAAATGGAAGGAGGAGAAGCCAATAAAAGGGTGCTTTGTGGAAGTTGCTGCTCTGAGCAACAGGGCTTCAGCTCTGCCGGGAGCCCCTAAGAGGCTCCCACGTGGGGTGCTCATCTGCGGGCCCCTTGGGTGAGGACTTCCCTGCAGGTATGCACTTGCAGGGCGAGCACACAGGCCAGGCAGATTCCCATGGATTCCCGGGCAGAGAAGGCAGTGGGCAGTTGGCCAGCAGGCTGGGGCTTGAGGATGGACCTGCAGGTGATCCTGAACGAGGCCCCATGTAACCTCCCATCCAACCTCCCTGGGCTCAAAGATGCCAGGGAATGGGAGGTGGGAGCTACAGGATGGGGTCAGAAGGTCTTCATGAATTTGGGCTTGAGCGTCTTCTCTGCTGAGAGTCAAGAGGAGGAGGTGAGAAGTGTGAGAAGCAAGTATACTTGGGCCCTGGGCCACCTCTGAGAAGTGCAAGGTGTGCCTGACACCCACCTGAGCCCATGGGGCTTCCTGGATGTGGGCAGCAGGTTGCTGAACTAGACGCAGGCTGTCTGTCTCAGGGAAGTCGAGTTGGAGGGCAAGCGTATTATGTGAATCTCAGGGACAGCGTGGGGCAAGAGCGGTCTGTGACTTGTCTGCTAATCTTTCTAGAGCCACTTGGGTGGCTGTGGTGCTTCTGCTTCTTCTGGCCCCTTCTGTTCAAACACCTTCTCCAGGTGTGTCGTAGGAGGCGCTGCATGTCAGGGAGGAGATAAAGGGAACAAGGTGGGACCACCAGCCTCCAGGGCTTACCCCCTGGTAGGAGGGGCAAGTCAAGTATGAAATAACTGACCTACAGGAAAGAGGGGCCAAGGAGACACTGTCAGGGGGTCACATCTTACTGGAGACGGTAGTGTTTGGTCTGGGCTTGAAGGGGAGCTAAGGCTGTGATGAGAAAGGGGAAACTCCAAGGGCAGATATCTTCAAGAAATCTCGGTCATCTGGTGCAAGCTCAGAGAAGCGCGTGTTTCCAGGAGGAAGAACCAATGAAGGAGAAAGGAGACCAGGACTGAGCCTTGGGGGCACCCCAGCATTTAAGGAGTCAAGTCAACAGAGACTGAAGTGAGTTTAGAACCAGCAGGACCGCGTGGAGTCAGGGATGCCAAAATGGGCTTCCAGTGCCCACAGCATCCAGCGAATCAATGAGGGAGACGCATGAACACGTGAATCTCAAGTTCTGTTCAACCTTTTAGACCTTACAACTGAAAATCACAGTCATAATCTAAAGTAAATTGCTAAACAGGAAGAATCACAAGGATCATCTCTCAGGTTCTCTACTTTATCCAATTCTGTAACGGAGATGTGCAGAGACCACTCCTAAAGTTAACACAGAAGTATCAGGATGATGGGATTGATTCATTTCATCACTCTGTAAATTCCAAGACTTCCAGGGGTTAAAAACACTCACCCACTAAGAGAACGCTCAGCGTCTGAAGCTGGTTGAGGGGACTGCCCCAAGCCAGTTAGAGTTATTGTCCCAGGTAACCTGAGGCTCCATCCCAGGGGGCTACTTTGCATATTGGTGGAGAGTTTTGACCAGGACCTGAGCCCCAGGAGGATCAGCACTTTATTAGGGCAAACAATGGCCTTTCAGGCACCGTCCCAGGCAGCCAATATGGCTCTTAAGGTTTCCATTCCTGCCACAATACTCTGATTCTTCTATGGCGTCAAAGAGAAGAAGGAGACCTCCTGTGAGGCTTTCCGCTATTCACAACATTTCATCCCCTGTTCCTCCCTCCAGCGCATGCCAAGTGCAGGGAAACGTGAGTCCCTCGTAACCAAAAGCTGTGTCCCATTGAGGACAACAGCATTCCTTGAAGCTGCACGGGGACCCTGTGGGAGGGAAATGATCAAAGGAGCTGCTGGGGACAAGGGAGCAGGCAAGGCATTGTCTGCATATTTACAGCCTCGTTCTTGCCTTTGCAATGTGGTTTCAACAGCTTTGCATTGTGAGTGTGAGTCTGTGTGTGTATGTAAAGAATGATTGTGTTTCCCAGGGCAACAAAACCAGATGAGAACAATTCATTATGCAGACCTTTTGCCAAGTTGTGAGTATGTTAAGTCTGGGTCCCTAGAGTGGCGTCTGAGGTGCCAGCCTGCTTCGTGCCTGGAAGGACAAGCTGAACACGCAGGGTTATAACACGGACCAGGGCTGACATCGCCAGAATTTCCCCTGACACTTTATTTTCCCCTGGCATTTCTCACGCACACACAAAGATATTTGTACTGTTTTTCTGGAAATAGGAATGGAGAAAGAAAATGGAATGAAAGTTATGTTTGCCTCAAGCATCCTGCTCAACATTTCTTAAGCATCCACCAATACTATTGTTTAATTGTAGGTGCTGTGGCTTTTTAATTAATTACATTTCATATTCCTATTTCTTTCATTAATTAGTGTTTCATGGGGTGGGAGAGTTAGAAACACACACAAATAAACTTAGACATAGAAAATTCTTTGGACAGAGGCCTTGATAAGGATCATCTAAGAAAGTTGTCTCCCTCAAAACATTCACTGGGCTCTTGGTCCTGCTCTCTGGGACCCGTGCTGTTGAGAGCACCGGGGCCACCTACTGGGGACCTTCCATGGGAGAAGACGTTTTCACACTGCGAGTGTGCGCTCTGGAGTTCACACACGGAGAAGGGAATGTTTTCAGGCATTTTCACTATGAAAACCTGAAATTTAGGCCTTATTCTTTCAACAAACTGTGACTTCACAATGGTTGGAATGACAGTTTCGCCTTGACATAAACTAGTCATAGTGGCGAGTCAAGCATCTTGCCGCAAGGGCATTAGGCCATAGTGGGGACATCCAGGGGCGGTACTGTCTTGATTCCCTGACTGTAGCAGAGAGTACATTCTGAGCTGCGTTTGTGTGGACAAGCATAGACCCTGAGAGACACTCAAATCAGCGTTTGTTCCCATCAGCTTGAGGCTTTTAAAGGACTCAACCATCAGTGGGCATCGAACTTTAAACATCCATTGTGTATCTCCATGAGGATCCTTCAAGCGGGAAAACGAAAAAGGAGGAAATCAAGTCAAATCGACTCTCCTGAATAGGAGGATGCTCCTGGTGTTGACCATTTAAATCATGTTCCGCGAGGTGCTCCCTGGACCCACCACGGAGCTCATCCTGGGTGCTGGTTTAGAAACACAAAATTCCAGGCCTCGGTCCAGCACCAGCCTTTGGAGATAGAATCTTCACCTGAAAAAGCACTTCAGCTGGTTCTTAAGTACAGTAGAGTTTGAAAATCACGGTGTAGAAAAAGCTGCAGCTGATTGCCATTTTTCGAGGCAATCGTTCTATAAAGTCACCACAAACGCTGAATTTGCGAATGCTGAACTGTCGCCCCCTAGGGGGAATATAGCGTTTTGCGCCTGCGAGCCCGTGGTCACAACATTTTCATTAACTGATCAATATACAACTTTATTTCATGTGTGTTTCTATTTAGAGACACTTTATTAAAGACATACTTGTTGATTCATTAACATTGAACTCGTGGTCCATAGAGCCATAACTATATCTATGTCTATAACTATAATTGTAACTCGTGCCTGAATGAAGCTTCTGCAACACGGGTATTTTCTCCATAAGGCACATCGCAGCCTTCTTGTGCTTAGGAATACTAGACGGCACTTCAGCACTATGCTTGGGGGCCTTTTTAAAAAAAAGTTGTGGTAAAATGTACACAATAAAAATTTACCATTAAGTGCATTCACATTGTTGTGTGACCTCCACCACCATCCGTCTCCAGAGCTTCTATCATCTGATACTCCATTCCCCTTAAATAATAGCTTCCTGTTCCTCCCTCCCTGGAGGGGCAAAACCACCAACAAAAATCACAAAAACATGAACAGCATGTCACTAGTGAGAAAAGGTCACTTGGTTACAGTACGAGGTGGAACAAGAAGGCAGAGCGTCGCCCTGTTCAACCTCAGTTTGGAACATGTAAGTCAGGCCACCCCAAATTTTTTTACCTCTTCGCCAATGTCCACAAATGAGCTAAATGCTGCAAGTATCGATTTGGAGGTTACAAATAAATTTGAGCAAGTAGGCAAATTCGCAAATACGGAATCCGTGAATAATGAGAATCAACTGTACATTCATTTGTTTGCTGGGCAAACTCTCCCTGACGGAGATGGGTGCCATGCAGGAGTGCAGGCATACAGAACAACCTGTGCCGGGCTAACCAAGAATGACTGATCACTCAGAAGTGGGGGCCAAAGGACTCCCAAACCAACAGCTTCAGCACATCAACAGCCTCTGTTAAGGCTACAGATTTAAAAGATTCACTTTTGCACAGCAGAGGTAGAAATCCTGAAAACCCCGGCAGGACCATTGGCCCTTTGTCTGCCTCGGTTTCTCTAGGGCTGCAGCCCCTGGAGAGCTGCCTGGAGGAAGTGGGATTTGATCCCAGGGAGCAATGCCTTTGCATGTTGAAGAAAGGGGCACATTCCAGGAAGAGACGAGGGGAGACACAACTAAAGGTAGAAATCAGGTGTTTTCAAGAAAATGTCAGAGCCGGGTGAAGGTTCTCGTTGGAGAAAAGTAAATGAGGAAAATTCAACTGGGCCAAGATTGTGGAGCCATTGAATGTCAGAAATGGCTGCCTTGTATCACTTTTGGACTTTGTTCAATTCGATGCATTCTTGCCCTGGCTGAGTCTCAATGGAGGGTGGCCACAAAGCAGGCTAGAGGATGCCTTGATGAAATAACTTAACGTGTGCTTTGGCTGGTGTTATTCTTCTCTTCGTTTCACTAATCCTTTCATATTTGTAACATACATTTTATTTCTAACGGTCTATTTTCATTTCTTTAATAAATGAAAGCAAATGAAACATACATATTTTTGTGTGTGTGTGAGGAAGATTGGCCCTGAGCTAACATCTGTGCCCATCTTCCTCTATTTTATGTGGGATGCTGCTACAGCTTGGCTTCACGAGCAGTGCTAGGTCTATGCCTGGGATCCAAACCTGTGAACCCTGGGCTGCCAAAGTGGAGTGTGCGAACTTAACCACTACACCACTGGGCTGGCCCCAAAACGTATTTTTTTAAAAAGCAGTAACTAGAAAACCTACAGAGATGTACTGATTGCATTAACTTTGCAGTAAGGAGACCCCTTACTTATGTGATAGAAGGTTTTGGCCCCTGATGGTCACATTATGAGGGGGTTTTACTGTGCCATTGATGCTCCAACATTTATGGACTGTATTAGGAAGGGCCAGGGACCTGTGCTGGCTGCATCTTTAGCATTGTCCCCCCTTTTTTCCATAGGACCTGAGTTCTCCGCCCACTCAGTGTGGGCGGGATTGGCCCCACCCAAGCCCCAGGGGTGGGCTGCCCTCATCATCAAAAGCCATTTTGATAATAGTCCATCAGCTCATTTTGTTCCTTTGACCCCAAGGATGGGCTCAGGTGGGCAGGTGAGTAACCGAGATGTGAGAAACATGTTCTGGCTGAAACAATGCTAGGTGTGTGTTCTCTTTAACAACAAGCCAGAGTCTTTAAGGCGATATTGGAATTTTTCTAGGCAGGAGAGGAAAGCCATGTAAAACCCAGACAGGTTCAATGGCCGTCCCTCAGAGGGACGAAGGCTGTCCTGAGACCGCATGGCAATGGGGCTCAGTCGCCTTCAAGGACCGTGCTCTGAGAGCTGGAACCTGGACTCGGTGGCATTTCATCGGGATGATTCCACAGAAGGAGGAACTGTGTTTGCTGAGGGTAAGGGCAGCAGAGGAGGCTAACAAGGTCAGATCCTTCATCTGTTGGAAGATGGAACTTTTTCCACCATTCTTTGGCAAGGTCTGCTCCCTGGCCTCATGGCAGTCTGGAGGGAAAGCAAAAGTGCTCAGAGGAGCGGGGATGTCCTCCTCCAGCAGTGCCCGGAGGTTTCTGCCTGCAGAGCAAGTCTTTACTTGGAATCGCACCCTCAGGAAAGATGACCTCAAAATTATCTCCTTGGCTTAAAATCTCTGTACTCAACCACCAATTCTTTGAATTCCTTAAATGGTCAGTTCCCAACACATCGAGAAACAAAAATAAGACTCCTGGAGCCTTTCTGGGAATGAGAACAAAAACCTGCCAGCGGTGAGGAGGTTTGTGTCAGTTTGGTTTTTGGCTGGACAGTGAACTTGCTCAGTGGGAGGGTCAGTTAAACTCTGTCTTCTTCTGCGTGTCTGCAAAATGGTGGTCATCCATCACTTTGTGTTGTAAATTCAGAGCTTGAAAGGCAATCGTTTGTCTCAACTTCAACTCTCTCCCCAAGAGAGAGCAAACATCTGCTGATCTCATTTTTAAAACCAAGATGGGGGTTACAGCCAGCCTTTCTTTTAGGGTTTTAAAGAACTGTCCTTAATTTTTTTTAAAAAACCATACACTTACTGGGGATTAAGCTCGGTATTTGAACTTGACATAAAATTCTTGCTATCAAGATCTATTATCTTGGTGATATATGTTTTTAGAGGAGATGTCAAGGATGCATTTTAAAACTGGATGCATAAATAATTCTCTCAATTTGGTTGATGAAAATATCGTAGGCTCTTCCCTTTTTATTTTGCTGACCAATTCATTGAAACACATACTATGAAGGAAAAGGGATAAATGCCTGGAAATAATCTGTTCGTTTACTACTGGATTTTTTTAAAAAAATCGATCATTTAGGAATTCAAAGCGTGTGCTTGTTTTAAGACTCTGTTAAGAATTACGATGAAAACTCTGCTGTTTCTTCCATAAATGGAAAACATAACACAAATATAGGTTCCTATTATTACCAGCCTTTCCCAAGGGACCGAGGCTGAAGCTTTGTTCTCCAAGCCCAGGCAAACAGCGTTTTGTGAGAAAATGAAGCATTACATGGTATTACTGTAACAGTAATCCGGTCAAAGATAAAAACAGCCAGAGGTACTCAGGGGGCAGCAGACAGGGAGGAGGAATTATTAAATGTTGATAAAAATCACAGCAATAGTCATATCACACAATTACTTCCGGTTTTACAGCTCGCACACATTATCTTGTCTTATTTTGTCTTCATCAAACCTCATTTAGAAACGTAGAGAATGAGGTTCAAAGTTGGGAGCCAAATAGCTAAAAAATCTACTTGCTTTTGTGGAAAATGTAGTCTTTTCCTTGGTGGATGTTCATGCACATGGAGGAAGAGAACTTATTTTGCATTAGGAAAAAATGTTCAGCCAGAGTAAGCTAAGCCGGGTGACCCAGCTTGATTCTCAGATCCGAGGTTCTATTCCTGAGACACTCTGTCTATGGCATGAATTTTCCTACAAATCCATGTCTTTTTTTGTGCAAGATAAGAAAGATGGTATTGCTAGGTCTGTTCAAAATAATATTATCAGAAAATGTCATTAGATGATTACAAAACCGTTCTGAAATCAATAATACTTATGTAAATTATGGTGCTGGTGATGAATATTAAATAGCACACATTTTCTTTGTTCTCTCAATATCATCTTGCGAAAGTCTGCACAGGCCACAATATTCTCCATTTGAAATTAGGAAGTGGAGGAAAAACTTAGATATATCTCAAACCCACTAAAAGAATTCCACTAAATTCTCAGTGGTGTATCAGAGATTCGGTGTGACGCACTTGGTCCACACTGGGATGTCAAAATACTTCCCAGGAGCAGACCTCAAATTCCCAAAGGCAGCTCATGACCCTGTTTGCTTCCTCGCTTCCCCAGGGCTCCAAAGGAGACAAGGAATTGGGTCCAAGAAAGGCCACTGGTCAGGGTCAGTGGGGACATTGGTCAGTTTCCTAGAGAGGAACAGGGAGCAGAAAAAACTATTTGAAGCAAAGAAGTGTGCACAATATTTTAAGACTAATACCAAAACGTGAGTGGATGCAATCGTTAAGAAATGCTTGCTCGGGGAATCGTTAGCGTGGGCTGGGGTCAGCTATCTTGAGTCCGGACCTCGCCCTGTATTTAGTAAATAAATTGATGTCTTCTCCAATTCTTCGAGAATGATTGGTCTCTGAAAGACTTGCATGTGTGCTGCCAATCTTATGAGGGTAACATCAGGAGAGGTAGGCACTTGTGTCTTTTTTCTCCAAGTCATTGGCATAGTGGAAATAATTGGACCATCACTCCGATTGTTTTAACCCCTGGAATAACTGAGATCTCTGTATAAAGCACTACAGAAATTCATGGAAATACCACAATGGTTATATTTCTTTGGCATCTGTCATGACCGGTTCTGTGAGGTTGAAGACTTATGCCTGGTATACAGTACGTGCTCAATAGATTATATTACCGCTCAGCTTCAGGGAGGGACAGTTGATGGCCATCTGGGATGAGTTAAGCACTTCAGAAGGAGTTACCTTGCTAGCCTCCAAGGAATTAGAATTTTAAATGCCTATGATCAACCCAAGATGAAGCCGAAAACTTGAGAAGTTTTACACAGGAAAACACTCAAGTCCTAGAAACTGGCGCAAGCCCTCATTTGCATTCCTCCCTGAGAACATCCGTTTTGGTTTTTTGTTTGTTTGTTTGTTTGCTGAGAAAGATTCGCCCTGAGCTAACATCTGTTGCCAATCTTCCTCTTTTTTTTTTTTGCTTGAGGAAGATTAGCCCTGAGCAAACATCTGTGCCCATCTTCCTCCATTTTCGATATGGCTTGCCTCCAACAGCATGGCTGACAAGTGGTGTATGTCCACACCTGGGATCTGAACCCTCGAACCCAGGTCGCTGAAATAGAGTGCACCAAACTTAACCACTGTGCCATGGGGCCAGCCCCCATTTTGTTTTTTCTGGCATCACTCGAACTAAGATAACTCACTGTGATTTTTTTGGTATTTGATTTCTAGAAAAGTATATTTTCTTTTACTACGTTCTTTTGTTTTCACCCAGGGATGTTTAACGCTACCAAATGCTTCATAATTGCCCTGCCTGCTTCCTCTATTTGTTTTTGAGAATGGGGTATGACTTGGGAGAAATTAAGTGACTCGTTTATGGTGAAACAGCTATAAAGGATAAAGCAGGTGTTGGAACGAGATATTCCTGATCACCAGCCCAAGAATCTTTCTACCACAACAGAGTTGTATAAAGTGGCTTTTTGGAGAAGCTTTTATGGATAACACGAGGTAGGTCTTTGGGTCTGGCAGCTGCAATCAGAATTTAGAATGACTCTCACATATTTGAAAGCTGTTTAAGAGTGCTTGAAGTAATTAATACCGCAAACATTTATTACGTGTCTGCTACGCTGAGCACCAAGAGAGGCACCGGTGCCTCCAGGATGTATTAACCCAGCGTACCTTCGCCGGGGGTCAGGAAGTGAGGTTATGGTCCAGGACACAGAGGGACAAAAGAGAGGGGGTCTACTTAGGAATAAATATGTATATTCCATTTAAAAAAGGCAAAAATGCCCTGTGTTGAACCCCCTAACTCATCATAGATATTGTCAAATAAGGAGAGAAAGGAGAATCTTAACATCACTTAATTCAGATGCTGGCATGTTTAAAATAAAGGAGCGTATCATTCTAATCGGAAGACCAGTTCATCTCTATTTATTCAAAGGGAACCTAACATAATGAATTAAATCCTTAAACTGAGGCCTCAAACAGTGTAACACTTAGGCACTTGAGAAAACAAATGAAATGGGGAAAAGATTCTTAGAAATGGCTCTTCGTTCTGACTATTCCTGTCTGAACAACACAGAAATCAGGGTAGCAAAGTAAACAGAGGTATCGTCCCTATTCCATTCTTTTTCTCCCCAAAGTTGGAAGTCACCGCTCCACAAGATAGCACTTACTTAGGATCCCCAATGGTTAAAAACCAACAGCCTCCTAGTTCTAAGAGTGGCTGCCAAACCTCTGTGCGTCATGGAGCAGAAAGGCTGCAAATGATCATAACATCCCAGGCAGAAGAGCCCGGAGACTAAACTCAGGGCTGCAATCTGTCTGCCGGCCCTTTAGAAGTCGCAGTTTGAGTTCGCTTTGCTGTGAGGTCCAGCTGCAGTCCCAGACCGGGAAAACGGAGCAGCCGCGTAAAAGCAAATAAAGGCTGAAAATCGCCATCCACACGAAAGCTGCCCAGCGCATGCTGAACGCCAATTTGGTGCACATCATCTAACCCTGTGGATTTGAAATTTATGGCTGACATACCTGCATTCAGGAAACAAATACCTGAATTCCATAGCAAGCACGCCTGAAGTTTTTCGGTTCCAGGAAAAGAATGAAAGATGACTGCTTTCGTTTCATCCTTAAGGCACTGTCTGCTTTCAGAATGAATAACTGTTTTGACCCACGTGTGGCTTTCAAAACTCAGGACTCATTGACAAGCCCTCCTTGTTTAGTCTCCTTTCAGAAATGATGCATTCTTCCCCTTCTGGCTTTCCCCGCATGGTGAATTCCACATGGGGTTTGTTCAGTCAGGATGATGCAACTTTCTTAGGTTCATACGCGTCCCCATTCCTCACTCTCCAATCCCTTCCTCCAAGAGCAATTGTGTTTAAAATATTTTCCCACTTTGCCTCCTCGTTGTCTTTCTACCACATCGGACTCTTTCTCGCATTAGTGACCACGGATCTGGAGGTGAGCTGGCTCCATCCAGTCGCTCCTGAATTCTCTCCTTCCTTCCAAATGTCTTAATGTGATTCTTCTTAAAAGAACACTTTTGGGGGCCAGCCCCATGGCGCAGGGGTTAAGTGCACACATTCCGCTTCCGCAGCCGGGAGTTCACTGGTTCAGATCCTGGGTGCAGGCATGGCACTGCGCGGCACGCCATGCTGTGGTAGGCATCCCACATATAAAGTAGAGGAAGATGGGCATGGATGTTAGCTCAGGGCCAGTCTTCCTCAGCAAAAAGAGGAGGATTGGCAGCAGATGTTAGCTCAGGGCTAATCTTACACACACACACACACACAAAACTATAAAAATAAATAAAAGATCACTTTTGAAATTAGAATCTTTTTTTTTTTTTACAGATTTTTTATTTCTTTCCTTTTTCTCCCCAAAGCACCCCGGCACATAGTTGCATATTCTTCATTGTGGGTCCTTCTAGTTGTGGCATGTGGGATGCTGCCTCAGCGTGGTTTGATGAGCATTGCCATGTCCGCACCCAGGATTCGAACCAACGAAACACTGGGCCGCCTGCAGCAGAGCATGCAAACTTAACCACTTGGCCACGGGGCCAGGCCCTGAAATTAGAATCTCTTAAAGTGCCAAATGAAAATCCTATCTACCCTACCTCTTCACAGTCATTTTAAGAAAATTAAATATAATAACACTTAACGTTCTCTAAGAGCTTT
Source organism: Equus asinus (assembly GCF_041296235.1). Lineage (NCBI taxonomy): Eukaryota > Metazoa > Chordata > Mammalia > Perissodactyla > Equidae > Equus > Equus asinus. The sequence goes on along the minus strand of NC_091790.1, from coordinate 25,536,491 downwards.
CCATTTGCCAGGCCCAGAGCTAAACACTTCATCCATTATAGTATTTAGTCTTTGCACAAGGTGGATTACTATCCCTATTTTAGGGAAAAAGGGTAACAAAGGTTCAGAGTAACTAGATAATTTGCATAAAATTCCACACCTAGTAGGTGACAGAGCCAGCATTCAAACAGGTCTTTCCAAATAAAAGCTCGTGCTGTTCTGCTGTGCCTTATGCTGCCCAGAGGAAGCCTGAATGATCACGGCACAGTCTCCACCAGGTATGGCGCCCTGTTTACTGCACAATAAATCTGCCAGGTTTCTGAGCACGAGATTAGAAACCAAACCAGAGATGCCTCCTTTCTTCCATGTACAGCAAGAAGCAATAAACCAGGGTCTGTGTCTTGATGAGTTTGTCCCCCTCCAAATTACTGGACTTGAGAAGTCATCCATGGTTGTCACATTCATCTAGCCCACTTTAAGAGGAAAAGTTAAATCATCAGAAAACAAGCTATGGTCAGGGACTTTGGGGTGTCACTATTTATAGGGTTGGTAACCTAACGAAGCCAGTTCAAATGTATCAACCACCTGTCAGTCATCACCATCACTCAGGGTGACATTCCTAAAATATCGTAGAGGCTTCAAGGGTCAGGACAAAGAATGCAGATGAGGCATATTCAGAAATCTGGAATAAATAGATTTATTTTTCCTAGTTTAGAAATATGTTATGGTAGACAGAGTAATGGCCTCCCAGATTCCCCGAACCTATGGATATGATGCTTTACACGGCAAGGACTTTGCAGAGGTGACCGTGGGTTCTCCAGATGGGCCAATGGAATCACAAGGGTCCTTATAAGAGGGAGGCAGGAGAGTCAGAGTCAGAGAAGGAGATTTGATGACGGTAGAGACAGAGGTTGGAGTGATGCACTTGAAGGTGGAGGAACGGGCCATGAGCCAAGGAAAGTGGGCGCCTCCAGAAGCTAGAAAAGGCCAAGAAACATATTCTCCCCTGGAGCCTCCAGAGGGACTGCAGGACTGTTGACGCCTTGATTTTAGCCCTGAAAGACACATTTTAGACTTCTAATCTGCAGGACTGTTAAAATAATAAATTTGTGTTGTTTTAAGCTACTGGTAATTTGTTACAACAGCAATAGAAAGCTAACAAAGATGTCAGCTTGAAATTTAGGGGTGAAATTGACCTGGGTATGATGTCTTCCAGTCTTCTAAGGTCCAAAGTCACCTGGTTAATTAGGAACATAAAATTGCATTGTTTATAATTTGACTCATTCATACAATTATCAAACTGGATACTTAAAGGTATAATTTATTCGTCCAAGATTACAGACGTATTAGCTGAATTTCATCTTTAAAATGATGGATTTTATTAAAATTGCTAAAGGAGTAAAAGTTGCTGAGCTTCCAAAATCCTAGCTTCACTGTAGTTTGAGCAATTTTTGAGGATCAGCAAAATACTTGGGTGCGGAGGAAGCCATCAACACCAGAGTAAAAGACGAGGTTGTGCAGCCGGTCGGCTGTCCATCCCAAGAAAAACACATGTTCAAGATGAGTGGGTCAGCCCGCACGGCTCACAGGGCCACTCCTGCAGGGCTGCACCTCACCCCTGGCAGCAGAGGTCCAGAAGACCTCCGCCCAAGAGGAAATAGAAAGAAAAGCTCCTATGGAAACTTCTAAAAATCATTCTTATTTCTGGAGCTTTGCTTTCTTTCTTTCTTTCTTTCTTTCTTTCTTTCTTTCTTTCTTTCTTTCTTTCTTTCACAGCTTTATTGAGGTGCAATTGATATACGAAGAAATGCACATATTATTACATGCAATTTGATGAATTTCCATATGTGCAAACAGCCATGATATCATCTCTACAATCATGGTAACAGACATATCCAACACCTCCCAGAGTTTCTTTGTGTCCCTTTGCAGTGTGTGTGTGTGTGTATGTGTGTGTGTGTCTGTGTGTGTGGTAGGAACACTTAACATGAGATCTACCCTCTAAATAAATTTGCAAGTGTACTGTACAGTATTTTTAACTATAAGCACCATGTTGTACAATAGATCTCTAGAACTCTTTCATCTAGCATGACTGAAACTCTTTACCCATTGAACAACGCTCCATTTCCCCCTCCCTCAGCCACTGACAACCACCGTTCTGCTATCTGCTTAAACGGGTTTCACTATTTTAGATACTTCATATAAGTGAATCATGCAGTACTTTTCTTTCCGTGACTGGTTTATTTCACTCATCATAATGCCCTCCAGGTTCGCCCCATGTTGGCGCAAATGGCAGAAGTTTCTTCTTTTTTAAGGCTGCATAATATTCCATTGTATGTATATGCCACATTTTTTTTATCCATTCATCTGTCCATGGCCCCTTGGGTTGTTTCCATGTCTTGGCTATTGTGGATAATGCCGTGGTGAACATAGGGCTACAGGTATCTTTTCAAGATCCTGATTTCAATTCTTTTGGAGATACTCAGAAGTGGGATTGCTGGATCATATAATAGTTCTATTTTTTAATTTTCCACTAACTAATAATTTCTGTTTCTCCAGCTGTTGATTTTTATTCATGGCTCAGAATGGAGATAAGCTTGATATGATGTATTTCCCAACTGTACTGGGTTGAATTCCCTGAAAATTCATGTCCACTTTGAACCTGTGACTGGGACCAGATCTGGAAAGAGAGTCTTTGCATATGTAATTAAGTTAGGATGAGGTCATCCTGGATGAAGGTGAGCCCTGAGTCCAATATAACTGGCATCCTTATAGGAAGGCCATGTGAAGACAGAGGCAGAGATTGGAGTGACAGAGCTGTAAGCCAAAGAACACTATGGATTGCTGGGGAACACCAGAAGCTGGAAAAGGCAGGCACTTCAGAGAGTGCATGGCCCTGCCCACACCTTGATTTTAGACTTCCATCCTCCAGAATTGTGCGAGAATGAATGTCTTCTGTTTTATACCACCCAACTTGTAGCACTTGGTTATGGCAGCTCTAGGAAACACAGGCCAATATTTCCCCCACACTATGGAGGTTAGACATATTAAATCTAGTGAGAAGCATCCAATCGGGCGAGAGGCTTGAGTGGAGCAACAGCCTGGACACTGCAGCCTGAGGCTGCTTGGCTGCAGGCTGGGCCCTCAGCTGGAGGGTGGTCTGTGTTTTTGACACACCAAGCAAACTCTCCTTACTCTCCCAGATGCTTTGTTGGCATCAAGCCGACTCAATGCAATGTCAGAGCTACCATGTAACCCTGTCCCTAAAAATGTTGAGAATCCAGCCTAGCCCTCGAATACCCTGGGGTACGGGCTGGGTCTTCTCCTGTTGGTATCCTCATCTCCCAGGACAGCGCTTGGCACAAACCAAGTACCAAGTGGCTTGATCAAGAGGAAGAAACAAATCTTTACCAGGAACTCCTGGATCAAGGGTCATCTTTCAACAGATCACAAGCAAAGAAAGGGGGATAAAAGGATGCTGATGCTTTGATTATTACTGACTGTGTTCTGAGCCCTGTGTTAAATACATGGCATTTGACATATTGTTTAATCTTAACAATAAGCTTATTAGGTAGAAATGGGTACCCCATTTACAGATGAGGAAATTTAAGGTCAGACAAGTTAAGTATCTTGCTCAGACTTAAAGGCTGTAGGAGGTGAAGGCAGAGTTTGAATGCAAGTCTCTCAGCTTTTCTCTAAGTCATGTGACACTCTGCCTGGTTTCCTTCTTGCTTCTCCAGGGAAAATGATGGGAAGAAATCACGTTTGAAAATATTCACTGCACTGCTCATCCTTGGTTCCCATTAGTTGATGTGATCTGATACTGTAGCTCGTTTTACTTCAAAGCCTATGGATTTTGAGTATAATGAGATGAAAACAGCTTGGTTCACAAGGATTCCAATGAGCAGGGCTGGGTGGCTGGGCTCCACCACCCAAGGGGCTGCGTGGGTGGGGTTGTAGTCGCCTTCCTAGAAGGTGGAAGGTGGTCTATTTTGAGAGGTAGACGTGTGACTGGATTTCTATAGAAAATGACAGATGAGAGCCAGGTGTGAGCACCACTGCAGAATTTTCAACCCAGTTGTGCAGAGACCCAAGAATGGGGTTGGGAGTGATCATTGCATGGGATGGAGGGGACAAGAGGAGATAGGGTCAGGACCTTCAACTGGGTCCTGAACTCAAGGGTCAGCGAAGTCTCAGCAATACCTGAGTTACATATTATGAGTCCTACATAGACAGGTAAAATTGTTTAAAACCCCAAAAAACCTCAGGGAAAGAAATTCCAGGTCATCCATGTAAATGCAGCCCAGTTCTTTAGGAATTTTGTATTATCAGCAATTTCCCAAGCCAAGTTCAATGTTAAAATTTGAGGCTGCTTCAAGTTTGATATCTAGGGTGACATTTTTTCTCTGCCTTTAGCAGTCAACTTGGGCATCATATTGATGACCATGATCAAAAAGAACATTCAGATTCATGATCATATGAAAAGGCAATAACGACAAAACCCAGATCACTTCCTTTGATGTAGATGGATTTTCTTTCAGTTGTTCTTTTGAAAATAACAATGATACTGAATCTTTGGAATCTTTTACTTTTCCTAATAATATCATTGGAGCAAACACAAAGTCAAAGGCTGAAATTCTCTGTCTGCTTTCTCTACTCCAAAGGCTGGACAATGCTATCACCATTTGAACGGATTTCCCAGCATCCTTAAAAAAATTATGAATTAATGTTACGACTCACTCGTGTCCTCTGTATCTGTTTTTACGAGTCCGTTCCTCCACTTCCACCCTCTCCACACAGATGTTTAGGGCCCATGTTCTGCTTCGCAAGGTGTGGAATGCTTTCAATCATAATAATCCATGCTGAGGAGTGCTTGCACTTTATTTTCATTTTAAACAATAAGATCATTTCTATTCTCAAAAATATTTTTAGCATTTGCCTCGGGAAAACATAGTAGCAAAGGCAAGACTTAGAAACTAAGAAGGAAGCTTTAATGGTGGGCAAGAGAGAGGGGAAAATATTTTGTAATTTTTCTGTCATCTCTCAAATTACACAAGGTCGGAAGCATGTCCTCTGTCAGCAGATGAACTCAGCCCTGGCTCATCCAGCCCATCATGGCAGGTTCCTGCTTTAGTTAGGGACGTGCTAGAAATTTATAAAAAGTAGCAGTGGTGACACTTACTGAGGGCTTACTGTGTACCAGCACTTTTTTGGGCCTTCCGATAGGCTGTCACAACCATGCAGTAAGATTTTACACTCAGACAGAAGGGAGGCAACAGCCTAAGGTCTTACTAGTGAGTGGGCTATGAACCCAAGCTGATGACTCTGGGGTCAACTCTCCTAACCAGCATCCCATATGACATCTTGGGACCATATAACTTCCTGATAGTCCTTCTCTGGAAGCAGATGTAGCATCAACATCAGTAAATATTCTTCATTGTTCCATGCTCAGTAACGACAGGTTTGAACTAGATCTTCGAAAGCATTGCTGAGGTCTAACTTTCCCCTGTTCAAATTACTGTGTGTTTTCTCTTGCCTGCTTGGACCCAGATTGATACAGAATTGGTACCAGAAGTGGGATTTGAATCTACGTAGACCTCTGTCCCTGTTCCTGGGATGTATCTGTTTTCAGAGTTCAAAATGAGATGGTCTTGGGCCATCTGCTGAATGCAGAGAATCTCTTCTGGGACACCTCCATTTTTCTGAAATTCCTAAATTAAAAGTTCCTTTCCTGACCATGCATATTTCTACCCAAAGGAGTCCTCTGACTTTCTGAAAGTTTAGGGTCCTTCATATGTTCATCTACTTCTATCTCCCAGCTTCTCCAAGCTGGGCCAAGTTCTGTGGGTGTGTAGAGGCACCGTTTTCCTCTGGTTTTAAGTGTTTCATTTCCGATGAGAAGATCATACCACCTGTAGACTTTTCACGGAGAACGGGCAGCTGGGTCGGTTCAGCGAAATACTACAAGTCACTTATCAAACTTCCTGGGCCGGGAAAGCCCTAAGCACATTTAGCCAAGCACTTTTCCTCCTAATTTTCAACTCCATGTGCATTTCTAGGAAAACTCAATCCACATGTTTCTCAATCATTCACACTTAACTCATCATTTTTCATTTCGAAAGAGTTTTTGATGTTTAAGACGCCTTCTGTGCAGTTGCCTAAGCTTTTCTTTGTGTTCTTTAAACCAAGAAAGCCACAATTTGAACAAAATATCAAAGGAGCAAACAAACCAGAGTTTTAAAAGACTCACGATTGATTGTATGTTCAGAAGAAGCAAGACACTCGGATGGGTCCTAGGCTTGTCCATTGCATTTTACCTTCTTTACTAAACATTACAGAACATCGGGCAATGCTCTGGCTAAGAGAAATGGAAAATTCAACTAATTTCAAAACAGTCGTCTCTTCAAAACCAGAAATCTTTAAATAAATAACATTTACACTCCATCCAGCAAGACGGTGAAACACTCTCTAAATACAAACAAATCATATCCTCTAGAAATACTTTCCTAGCTGAGGACAGAACAACAAGTGATTTCCAGGTCAGGAGAAATGCATTTGAGTAAATACATAGGGAAGGGAAGTAAGGATTGCATTAATCCAAGCAGAAGTGAATTATTTCTTTCTCTCTCTCTGTCTAGTCAACTGTCCCCTATCACGCATCTTCACAATTTTCCTCATTGTTAAAAACATACAAATCACCTGGAAAAATACAGTCAGTGATGCTATTTGTACCCCATCAGAATATAGCACACAGGCAGAAGGGTTTACTGGGGGGCTGGTGATCTGAAACATGGTCACCGCCCCCACCGGCAGCTCTCACTCCCCCAGCACCTGTTCTCACGTTCTCCCCTAGGCATCATCTCAGCTCACCAGATTCCTGAGACCCGTCAGTAGAAACCAGCTCTTGGCCAAAAGACTGCCTGATCTTGGTGACACAATGTGAGCATTAAATACACTGGAAGATGTGGCAGATTTCTGCTCCCACTGCTGTCACTGACCTTGTCAGAAGAGTAACCCTTGATTCTAAAGGTCACCTGACAGATGTCTCATAGAAGTCTTCAATTTCCTTTTTGTTTTTTTTAAAGATTGGCACCTGAGCTAACATCTGTTGCCAATCTTCTTTTTTTACTCCTTCTCCGCAAAGCCCCCCAGCATATAGTTTTATTTTCTAATGGTAGGTCCTTCTGGTTGTGCTATGTGGGAAGCTGCCTCAGCATGGCTTGATGAGTGGTGCTAGGTCCACGCCCAGGATCCGAACGGGTGAAACCCCAGGCCGCTGAAGCAGAGCGCGCAAACTTAACCATTCAGCCACAGGGCCGGCCTCAGAAGTCTTCAATTTCATCACGCTTATGGGCTGACATGTCTGTCTCAGCAAGTAGACTGTGCAATCCCCAAGGGCATCTTTGCCCCTCTCCCCACTCCAGCGCCTCAAGTACACACAATATTGGTGTTGTACGGATGAACGCTTAACAATCAGTCATGAATACCATTGGGTATTGTAAAAGTAAGCTATGAAGTATGTCGGAGTTGAAAGAATCTAGATGGGGGAGAGGCATATGTCAAGATTCCTGCCTTTGGTTTGCAAAGGACAGCAAGCTCCACTGCTAAGGTGTCACCTGTGATTTCATTTAGGCTCTGGGGAGGTGGCAGAGGCATTGAGAGGGCTGGGAGGAGGCACTGCTGGGAAAGTCCACATCCCTCACTGAGAGGTTGATGAGCCTAAAAGAGAATGATGAAGTGGCGGGGAAGCCCACAACCCCTGGGCTTTGGTTTGAACCATCAGCCTTGCCATCAACCCTCTGCGGAGCCTTGATGCCCCGCTGATGGAATACGGTGTGGGTGGCGGGTAGTGGTGCTGACCGCATTCAGCCTGTGGAAAGGGTTATTTTACGTGAGGTGACTAGCGTGATCTGGCACTGTATCCCCCATCTGGAACTCAGGAGATGTGACTCCAGGTTTAAAAGGCCCAGACCTCAAGAGAGGGCATACCCTACTACTTTACTTCCCTCTAACATCTCCGATCCAACATCCCAGACCAGAACTGCTAGTCACCAGGGGAAGCTGCACAACAATCCAGGAGTGCGGACCATAGAGAGGTCTGGCTAGAACCTAGGGTATCTGTGTGCCCTGAAGTATCCCTCCCTCCATCCCAAACACAGCCATCACACAACAGAAAGAGGAGATGCAGAGAGGTACCGGGCGGCGTAGGGAGGAGGAGCGTGCCAACACAGAATCACAGCGATGAGGGCCGTTGGAGAACATGCAAATGCTTACTCAAAGAAAACCACTTTCCCAAGCAATAATAACTGTGCTTCCTTCACATATGGCATATGTTTGCCGGGAGACAGCAAAGGCCAGGGAGGCAGGGGGACAGAAGAACTCGGGAGGAGCATGCACTTTAAAAATTGTGCTTCTTTCCAAATGTTTATAAAACTTTGATTGATAAAAGCCTCTTTCATCACCGGGATGTGGTTGTCAGGAATCTAGAGACCATACAGTCGCAAACTCTGTTTGAGAGACACAGAAGGTGAAGTCGGTTGCTCAGGCACAGAAGTGGCTGGTGGCAGAGCCAGAACCAAAAGCATCCTTCACTTTTCCGCATTTCACATGGTGTCTTCCCTCTGAAATTTGCAACTGTACTATTTTAAAAAACGTACCATGCACACAATTTAAATTCATTTGAATCACACGGGTTTGTTTGAATCTCACAAAGAAACCTAAAGTTGATATAAACTACTTAGTCTTGATGTTACTGAAATGAATTTTATGTAAGATGTCCTTCCAGGCAGTTAAAGAGGAACACGGGAATTAACCCACATCAAGCGTAATTGATCTCCTTCTGGGAACGATTGCAACAATGCATCAGATTAATTGAACACTACAATGTGCTACTCTTTGTTTAAAGAAAATTGTTGCAAACATCTTCAACCGTGGGGGCTTAGAGGATAATTGCAAAGAATTTAGGGGGAGATGCAAACACAGAGGGAGGAGACGGTGGCAGAAACAGCATGCGTAATTACAAGGTGGATAGATGCTGCTGTGGTGGGGTATAATTAGAGAATTCGGCTAGGGCTGTGCCGTAGGGGCTGAAATCTGCAGGCTTATGCCACTGCTGGCCACTAGATGGAGGTATGCACCCACTGAAGAAGCCAGACCAGACTGATAACTTGAAATTTTAGGGGCGTGTGCTGTGATTTTCCAGACTTAAGATTTCAAAATGCATGCTAATATCTCTTTTTAAAAATCCATTAGAAACGTAGATGAGGATAAGATGGGGGCTGCAGCAAAGGAAGGTGAAGATGACCACAAGCAGTGGGGGTCTGCAAACGAAGAGAAGGCGCACGCCTAACTATGCATATGGCGGTTTCCATGGCGGGGGTTTCAGGAGAGAGCACGGCCTCTCAGAATCACCTGGAAGCCCCCTGGAGGAACTGGAGGCCAGGTTCACATTATACAGGTAGGAGCCATGGGTCTGAAGGGGTGGATGGTGGCAGTTACAGTTTTATAAAGCTCCCTGGGTTATTCCAATATGCCCTCTGCTCCTAGATTGCGTGCCTTCAGCAGCAGAGGGGAAATGCTAAACGAACGATTATGTTCTACTGTTCTCTTTTAGACCCATACATCTATTGTATATATAGATATATCTATGTATATATGTGCCAAGAGAGAGGCCAGAAAAGAGTAAGTGATATAACCTATTATGCTCTTTTGTCTGATATCTATATGATTTGATATCTATATCTATATCTATAGCTATATCTGTATCTATATCTAAGTTTAAGTTTGGGAGTTTGCATGTTTTATGTAACTTTATATGTGTGTGTTTCTTTATTTATTCATCTCCTCAAATATTTATTGAATATCTATAAGAAGCTGTAAACTATACCAAGGAAATTGTAAAGATAAATAAAATTGCGTCCATCTCTGGCAATAATTGCAGGGTAGATAGCCTGAAAACCTTCTTGCCACAAACAAACTAACATTATTAGATAAAGTGTTTTTTAAAATCCTTTCAAATGCGCAGCTGAGTCCATAAGTGAATTCTAGGTGGGAGGGTGGCCCCTCAGCAGGCCCCTGGAGCTGGGAGGAGCCCTCACGGTGTTTGCTGCTCCTGATGGGGTTCCTGACCACACAGGAAGTCAGGAGACAGGCCCTGGGGCTGCCTGTGCAAAGAGAGTGGAGGAGTAGAGGTCCCCAGGTAAAGCCAGACCCCAGAAGATGCTCGGTGAGGGTGTGAGCAAGAAGAAAATCAGATCCACAAAAGGAGACAAGGGCAAGTATTTCCTCCTGGCCTTGGTTCCTTGAGGGGGAATATATGCCTCCGATGAGAATCTGTAGTCACAGGCTGGCCTGGTTTGGGTTCAAATTTACACTCTGAGCACAAACTGAACATGGAAATTGTAAGCGTTGCCAGATTGGGAGCACCAACAAGGATCTGAAAAAATCAAAGGAAGATCATTAAAAGGCAAGCTAAGAGTTATGGAAATAGGGTGAAAAGTCGAGCACACATTTAGTTAGAGTTTCAGAAGGAGAGGAGCGCTATTTGAAGACATACAGGCTGAGCAGTGGTGAGGTATCAATCCTCAGATTGAGGAACTATAGGGAACCTCAGGAAAACATATCAGTAATCAAGACTTAGAAACGCTTAGAAACATGGCAGAGATCAAGCAATAAGCCAGAGGTCCTCCGACCACAGCCACCTCTTTACACAGTTTGTAGACCCGATCTTGCATGCATCTGTGTGTCTGCCATGTCAATGCCATCTATATGATACCCAGGAAAACCCAACGAGAGAATGGAATACTAAGCAGTAAGACTTTGCTGGGTAGAGTTCAGCTTTGGAGGACCACAAACCATGATAATATCCAAGAGTTTTGCCCCCTCCCTGAAACCAACTTTTGCCTCCTAGTGGTTGATACTACCCCTGTTAAGAATGCATGATCTATGGTGTCAGTTGCTATGCAATACTGCCTGTTAAGAAGTATGGACTACAGAGGCTGGCTCCGTGGCTGAGTGGTTAAGTTCGTGTGCTCCACTGCAGGCAGCCCAGTGTTTTGTTGGTTCGAATCCTGAGTGCAGACATGGCACTGCTCATCAAACCACGCTGGGGCGGCGTCCCACATGCCACAACTAAAAGGACCCACAACGAAGAATATACAACTAGGTACCGGGGGGCTTTGAGGAGAAAAAGGAAAAAATAAAATCTTTAAAAAAAAAAAAAGAAATATGGACTACAGGTGCCACTAAGATGGAGAGACCCTTAAAGAGAGAACTGTTTGCAAAATTGTTCTTTATACAAAAGCACACTCTTGTTAGTCCTTTCCTAATTCACCCATTCTAGTGCAACACATACCCAAGCCTTCCCACTTGTTGGTAAAAATACACTGGTCACCACAGAAGAAAAAAATGGTTCTCCCATACCACTGGTTTGCCTCAACTATACATCTGGGATGAGAGGACCCCCAAGCCAGATGGAGTTGCCTTCGTTTATGAGATATTTTTGAGCTGCTAACGCCATCAAGGCACACGCTCAGAGGTACAGATTCAACTGGCACTTCTCTAGACTTCCCCTTTTCTTATCTCCAGTAAATAACAATCTCAGAAATTCTCTTTGTTTTACCACCCAAGCATCCTCCATATCAGGGATTGAGAAACTCTAAGGACCTCTAGCCCAGGAACTTTTCCTCACGAGGGACCTGAGAGGCATATAACGTCTGTTACTCGTTCACTCACTCACCCACCCACCTACAAGCTTTTCCTGAGCTCCTGCTCTGTGCTGGATGCTGGGACCTCCACAGTATATCCTAAGAGGTGGTGACCAGCGGCATCACTGGGTGGTCTCCTTCAGATGACAAGCTCAAACCACAATCTCTGATGACCTGAGCTGAATGTAATGTATGGAATCATTTACATGAAACCAGGGGGCTCTGTGTTAGTATTATGCAAATAAAAAGTCATTCCACAGACTTTTAATCCAGCCAAGGACAAAGATGGTTGTTTCCTTTTTCCCACTGGATGGCAGCAAACCCTGGAAAGATGATCCCTCATGAAAGGAAGACAGGAAGATGGCCCGGACACTGGTCAAGGCATTGACTTTTTAAGCAGGAAAGGTTTTAGATAGATAGAGGGGAGATGACAAGTAATAAATCGACATCATCTGGGATGACGGCTTTAGCTATTTAACTCAAGTTCTAAAACTTCAATTTTTGACTCTCCTGGATTACTTTTAGTCCTCATAAGAAGTGGATGAGTTTTGTGAGAAACCACGTACCTTCCTTCTCCTTATCATAACAGCATTAAAACCACTGTTTATGATGTGTCAATGTAGGTTCACGGATTGTGACGAATGTCCCACTCTGGTGGAAGATGCCGATAGTGGGGGAGACTGCATGTGTGCGGGCACAGAGATTCCACAGGAATTCTCTGTACTTGCTGCTCAATTTTGCTGTGAACCTAAAACTATGCTAAAAAATAAAGTTTACTAATTATTTTTAAAACAAACATGGGAACAGGCTATTCCTTTTCCCTCAGGCAGATAGAGCGAGCCTCTACTGTACTCCCACGTCTTTCAGTGGGTCCCTGGGACATACATGGAACATTCCTGATGTCCACTGAGAAATGATATTACAGAGACAAAGGATGGACTAGGACTCCAAGTGAGCAAGTTAAAAAAATCAGGGGGTATGCATCCTGATATAATGATAGGAGATCCCTGCTACTTTAGACGGAACTCCATCTAAAAGTGAAGAGCTGTAATTATTTTCAAGTGAAGAAAGAAACAAGGGACTGAATTTATGTGTTCTGAATGGATCCCCACCCTAGTACCACGCAGGCTGATCCCAAGAATATTTCAGATTTACCCATGATCCTCCATCCCAGACTGTCCCTTTTCAAATTTCAAAAGAAACAGAACCCCCTCACCACAATTTTCCTCCCAGTAGATTGCCTTTTTTAAACAGGAAAACTTTAAACATGTTAAGACTTGTGCCTGAGGTCTGTAGGTGGTATTTTCAGCCCCTTTAACATTCTGATGATGTGTCATCCATCATATTCTGTAATGTGATTCCAAAATCACAAGATTGTGATTTCCTGTCTAGTTTTAAAGATGTTTCAAAGGGCTTTTGCAAACAATTTGAAAGTAGCTTTAAGTTATGGTAGTTCTATGTTTAAAGAATTTTTTCCTGTATTTGTATCTTATTTGAGCTGCACTGACTCATATAAATGATAAGTTCACAGGCAGAGCTTCAGGTGCGGATGGCTCTGGGCTCAAAGGTGTCACCTGCATCAAGGTGCTCATTGTCACTCAGCTCTGTTTCCATATTGCCTCCACTCTGGGGCAGGCTCTCCCCTGGTCATTGCAGGACGGTCATTTAGGACCGTTGCACCCGTGCCAGACTGCCCAGCCTCTCAGGTCCAGCCTTGAGAACCAGCCTGCCTTAGCCTTATAAGTTTCAGTAAGAGTCACATGATATCTTATTGGGCATCTCTGATGGGGTCCCCTGCCCAACCTGGAACAGTCGCTGCAACCAGACCTTGGTTATGAGCCCCATTCCCACCAGGACTCCCCAGACTCCTGCTCTGCCCTGTTGTGAGAGATGAGAGTGAGGGAAGACGGAGGAAACTAGCAACTTCTATTGTTCTCACTTCTTCTGATTTTGTTTTCTTCCCCTTAGGAGAACAAAAATAAAATTCAAATAATCTGTAAGGTAATTCTGGGTTAGTTAATGTGGTCAGATAGCTGAAATAATAGTCTCGGGGCATCTCATCTCAGTTCTAGGCAACTGAGGCATAGTTCTTATCCCTGGTGCTGTGGTCTGAATGTGTCCCCCCAAATCCATACGTGGAAATCCTAATGCTCAATGCGATGGTCTCAGGAGGTGGGGCCTTTGGGAGGTGATTAGGTCGTGAGGGTGGAGCCCCTATGAATGGGATTAGTTCCCCTATAAAAGGGACCCCAGAGAGCTCCCTGGTCCCATCCACTATGTGAGGACACAGCAAGAAGTCAGCAGGCTGCAGCCTGGAAGCGGGTCCTCACCTGACCTTGCTGGCACCCTGATCTTGGACTTTCAGCCTCCAGAACTGCGAGACATAAGTGTCTGTGTTTTATAAGCCACCAGTGTGTAGTATTCTGTTATAGCAGCCCAAACTGACTGAGACACCTGGTTATTAGGAATCCCGAATTCACCCCCAGAGATCACAGAGATCCTGAAGCGGATCTACTTTGGTTATACAGAGAAAATCCACCTTAGCCTGTTTTTTCCGTGATAGGATCCACAGCTGACACTCACCGATCCAAAGTCCTATTAAAACACAGTTCTCTACTAACCCCACCCCACAGGTCCCAGGCATAAACTAACTGAAAAATGTTTTAAAAGGAAGAAAATAATTGAGAAAAATGTTTCTATGTGTTCTGAACAAGAGCTGCTGGACCCTTGCCTACTGCAAGTTCCAGTTCCAAGCTTCTTGGTAACAACTGGAAGGTAAGGGAGGGAGACAAGAGCTGAAGGTGCAGAGCAAGACCCCGAGGCCACCAGGTGGGACTGTGGGATGTGGGTGGAGGGAATGGACAGCAGTGACCTCTCTATGGAAAGTTCGACTCTGGGCCTCTTAAGTCCCCGCCACTCTCTGACCCAAGTGGAGATGCTGAAGACCTCCTGCCTGAAACCTCCCCAGGGCTGCTTCCCCCTACACCTTCCATGGCAAAAAGGGCCACAGGAAAACAGCCCAGACCGCCCAGATGAGCTGCCCTTGTCAAGAGAAGATGTTAGCACAGTTGGTGGTGGCCTTGCCAGCCCCTTCCCCACAGCATGGTGCTCACACTCTTCCTGGATTCCTCGACTTTGCACCCTTTTACAGGACTTGCAGCTCCGAGTGTGTTCCTGACTCCTCCTTCCCTATGGGTGGCCGTATCTGCACCCCTGCCCCATCCCCCTTAGCTGCTCCCTGGGCCTCCTCAGGCATGGCTCTTGCCCTCTTGCCCTGTGAGTATCTGGCCCCATCCTTCCCAGGAATAATCCAGAGAAACTTCACTGCCATCCCCATCACATCCAAACTGGCGACCTGCCCCCACTCACAGGTCTTGAGCTATGATTCTCCCCAAGGGAAGGCTGCCCATGAAGTTGAGACGAATCTTCCCGCCGGAACACAGGGGCTCACGAAGGTTGGTGTGTCACTGTCGCTGGTTGCCTCCAGCCTTTTTGCCTGCGCACCACCATCTGCTCCTCTCGGTTGCTCTCATTGTCTCATTTCATACCCCCTCCCCACTTAGGTTGGAAACCCTCATAGAGTGAGTAGACAAGAGTTAAAGGAGTTGCTGTTTACATTCTTTAACTTCGTTTTGAAGTAATTACACAAGGGCTGCAAAAAAAGAGGGCATCCCCATGTGTCCTGCACCGGCCTCCCCAGATGTCACATAACCACAGCACAATGACAAAAATCAGGAAATAAACGTTGATATGACTGTTTTAACTGCTCTAGAGTCACTCTTCAAATTTTGCCAACTGTCCTCCTAGGGTCCCTTTTCTGGTTCAGGATCCCATAGTTGTCAGACCTTCTTAGCGAAGTCAACTCTCCTGAGTCAGGCTGTTTCCGTACATCTCATTTCATTCTCACAGTCTTGTTAGTTAGGCTTCTTGTTAACACTTAAATGATGGCTAGAATGAGGCTAGAGACGTTAACCAACTTGATGGGGGTCACACAGCAATAAACTGCAGCATGAATGTTTGAACCAGATCCAGAGCCTGAACTCTCCACAATATAAATCATGGCTACGCAGCCAGACCTCCTCCAAGCGCCCATCCCACATTCCCTAATGTCTTTCTCTTTTCCCATATAGCCACTCGTGAATATATTCCAGAGAACCCAGCACCATGCTAACTATATAGTAGGAGTTCAATGAAGGTTTTCTGAGTGGAGTTGAGCATCGCAGGTATTTTATAGAATCTGAATGGGGTCTGGAATTGGGGCAACATTAAAACCAGGCTCTAGCTCCCAGCTTCAGAAATCATGCTTTGTCGGGCTCTGAATTTGCTGCCCAGCCTGTGGTCACCGGGTGCCTAGTTGACTCACAGATTGCTTTCAGTTTAAAGTTGACAACAAACATTCTTTGTGGCTTGTGTGTTCTTGGTGCAGCCCAATTGATGTATTTATGGCCCCAGTCAACCTTGCCTGCCACTCTTTGGTCCTGTTGTCATGTACTTCAGTTACGAATTTGCAGCACTTCCTGGATGACTGAAGTTTCAAAGAATTCTCTGAGAATAAAATATGCCCTGTGGTTCAATAGGACAGCTGATTTAGCAACTATGTCCCCAAAGAGTATTTGCCAAAGGAGGGCAGTCTCTGGAGGAATATCATATGTCTCTCTCTGTGACATGTTTAACCTGCTTTGCAGCAATTTGGGCGAAGCCAGAAAAGACATGTTTATCAAATCTGCAGATGACAGACTTACGAGGTATGGCTCACATGACAAATGACGGACTTGAACTACGGAAGGCCTCGCCGGGCTAGAACACTTCACCAAAACCACGAGATGAAATGAAACAGAGATAGATGTCAAGGCCTGCATTCAGGGTCCAAAAATCAATTACACAAGTGCTGGATGGGGAAAACCTGGATTTATAGCCATTCACGGGAAAAAGACGTGGGAGGAGTTTTAGCAGACCACAAACTTGATGTGGAGCCAAGAGCAGATGTGGCTGCTGCGAAGAGTCGCGCCATCCCGTACCACACTCGTGGAGGGAGAACAAACAGAACTAAATGAGTAATGGTCCCACTGTGCTCGGGGTGGCCACACGATAACTTGAGGACTATCTTGAATTTGCTGGGCCACGTTTTAGGATGCAAACACTAGAAAACACTTACATACGGCCACTCGAAACTTCAAGCCATCCTAAAACCGACATCCTAAGGTGGGCAAACCCTTTAACAGATTCTCATTAGATGGAGGAGCGGCTCTCAGCCGTGGCTAAGCGTCAAAAATACCTGGGCAGCTTCAGAGGTTTCATATCTAGGATGATTCTCATGCCGGTTTGGTGTGGAGTCTAGACATCTGCAGTTTTAGAAGATTTCCAGGTGTTTCTGACGAAGAGCCAGGACTTAGAGCCACTGGCCTGAGGAAGAAAGACTGGTTTCAAAGAAGGATGGGTTTGCCTCCAGACCACCCTTCCCACCTCACTTCTACTATCCACTTGCTGTGGGTTGAATGTGTTTCCCCGAAAGACATGTTGAAGGTCTCACCCCCAACTACCTGTGAACGCAGAAGTAGGGTCTTCGTAGATGCAACGAGGTTAAAATGTGGTCACACTCCTTTAGGGTGGGTCCCATCCAATACGGCCGGTGTCCTTATAAGAAGAGAAAACAGAGACATGGGAGGAGAAGACCACGTGAAGACACAGAGACACACAAACACAGACAGAATGTGGCCATGAGAAGATGGAGGTAGAGACTGGAGTGACGCTGCCACAAGTCAAGGGACACCTCGGGCTACTGGAAGCTGGAAGAGCTTTCAGAGGGAGCACGGAGCTGCTGACCCCTTGATCTCAGACTTCCGAACTCCTGAACCGTGAGATAGTAAATTTCTGTTGTTTAAGTTGCCCGGTTTGTGGCACTTTGGCACAGCAGACCTGGGGGACAAATACACCCACAAATACATTCCTTTTTATATGGTCCTCACCCTAAGACTGAACCTGTCCTTGTCCCTTGTGCACATCCTGTCGGCTTCCCCCTCCTTGCCTATCCAAGTCTTAGAGTACTTAGCATTTTCATTCTGGTCTTGAATGGACTTCTGCCTCTGGTGGAGATGACCCATTGTCCACCAAAGCCATTCTCCCCTGGTTTCTGGACACACAGCCAAAATGCATTTCCCAGCCTCCCTTATCAGTTGACCAAGATGTGGTCATCACTTGACTAAGTTTCTGCTACAGGAACATGAGCAAAAGGGGCGTGAGCCACGTCTGGACCTAAGCCACCCTACCCTCTCCTCCACCAGCTGAAATCCTGACGTGGTAGAGGCCCAGCTTCCAGCACCGAGGCAAAGACAACATGCTGCCTCGGCAGTGGCAGCACGTCAGATGGGAAGAGGCTGGGTGTTGGAATAACCACAAAGAACACAGACAACTGCTGGCCCCAACACCTCCCCACACTAGCACTGTATCTTGTTGGAGCCCTTGCATTTTGGGGTCTATTTGTGGCAGTGGTCTCACCTTATCCTAGCAAGTATAGGACAAATCTTGTCCCTACTATTCTATGAGATACTTGAGAACAGACACCATGACCATCGTCCTAGCACAATGCTTTCTATAAAACACATATTCAGTAAATGTTTATTAAGTGCCTTGAAAAGTATGGGAATGCACATAGAGAAGACAACTAAAAGAGATATAATCTCTATCTTGAGATATTTAACCATCAGTTGAATAAGAACGTGGGATTTTTGGGGGGTTCCAGAACCAAAAGGAACGTGGAGGAGCAAAATGAACTTCCTCACAAACCAGGGTGTCCAAGAATTAAACGAATTGCCTCGAAAAAGGACGGACCCTCTGTGTTTGGACGCTTAATGCAGAAATAGCTGACATTTGGCGAGGGCTTCTGGCAGTTGGATTTATAAGCTAGAGCTTTAGAATAGAGTTTCAGAATGATAACATAAATATGGGAGACATTCACATATGGATTGTATTTAAAAACTTAAGACTGGGCGAAACCACCTAGAGAGATGATGTGTGCAGACAAGAGGAGGGAGAAAAAATTGATCGAGGGGCTGGACTGGGAAGGGAGCCTTCCAGTGTCTAGCAGTGCGAAGGATAAGGAGGATAAGGAGAGAGCGTTCAGCGGGGGAGGAGACCCAGAAGAAGAGTGTGGCCAGCTGTGTCGCATACTGCGTGCATCACTCCCTCACTTCTTTAGCTCTCTTCTCTAAGGCCATCTGATCAAGAGGCTTTCCTGGACCACACCATCAGCATACCTGGCCCCTTCACCTGCTCTGCTGTTCTAGGTAGATTATCACCTGGCAGCTCCCATGCTCATTGTTAATTTTCTCTTTTCCACATGAGCTCCAAGGGGACAGGGACTTTGTTAAGCTGTGCATCCATCTCCAGCCTCCAGAAGAATGCCTGACATAGCACGGTGATCAACAGATTTGTGTGGTCTGAATACAAGCGTGTTAGCTAATTTGGGGAACAACACTCCATTAGTAGTTGCCAGAATCTAGGTATTTTCTTGTTGAAAAATACCCCTGTTAGCAACTTAAAGAAAAACTATTGATATTCTGATAGTCTCTCGCACATTTTGAATAGAGATGACATTTAATCACGATCAGATCCAATACACTAATATCAGTCATCATTTCCCTTTTCACTCATTCATTCTGCAAATATTGATTGAGACCTGCTATGAACCAGCCGATGGGATACGTGTTGGGCAAATGCAGCAGTAAAGAGAAGTGGGCACTACTCCTACCCTTGGCAAGCTTCCAGTCTAGTGCGTAGAGAGATATTTTGTGAAAGTCACAAAAATACCTTTGTAATTACAAACTTTGACGTTTGCTATAATGTGGAGTCCTTCCTGAAGAGGTCGCACTTAACCAGAGATGTAAGAGAGAGTGCCTGGAGCCTTGACAGTGGGGACACCCCAAGATGTGCATGTTCGCCAGGCTGCATGGCTCGGTCTTGGGGCTGCAGGAAGCTATTGCACCTGCTGAGGCTGGCACTCTGCTCTCTTAGGAGTTTGCTACAGAATCAACTGCAGCCACCTTCTCGGTGTAAAAATAGCATCTCCCTCTGCTTACGGAGTCGGGTTGCTCAGCAACCTGGTTTTTTTCCTTTTTCTTTTTGAATCTCCTCATACACTAATTTTTCATTGGCCCTTTGGGTAATTAGTCAAGAAGGGCTGATTGGTCCCAGCATTCTGATAAGTCATGCTGGCAAGAGTGAAGGGGAATGTGATGCCACTGGGGAGGGAAACAGAGCTCCTGCATGCTCGGTGCTGATGCCGACCACCTGCACCGAACCTGGAGGCTTCCTGCCCCAGCCTCAGGAGGAAAGGTGGAGGCAGAAGGAACCACAAGGAGGTTTTCAGAGACACGTTGGGGTCTTCCAGTTTTCACTCAGGAGTAAAGACATCCGACTAGTAGGCATGAAGTTATCTCTGTCTCTCTCATGCGCACACACCCTTAACAGTAAAGGATGAGAGACTGAAGTTAAAGACCTTCCTTCCAAACCCAGTGAGTGTTGGTTGGGAACGGAAAAAAGGTGACAGGACAAGTCAGTGACAAAGGTTAGTCCCCTCCTCAAGCTCCATTCTCAAGGCCAATTCAATCATTGATCCGTAAAGCGAAACTGTAAACTTCACCTTCATTCAGCACACTGGCCATGCGTCCAGTTCGTTACTGGATAGCACCGTGAAATTTACATGGAGTGAAATATATGATATTCCCTGGACTAACCAGAATATTGACGACAGGGTCTGATTAAAGTCCCAAGCAAGGGAATGATAAACCAGACTTGGGCCTCTCTTACCTGATAGAGAGATTCCCTTGCAGGTCACTGTCACTGTGCATGGTCAATACCATAAGTGGGAAAGCCTAGGATGTCTGGGATATGGAGTGTTATAAGCCCCAGCATATCCCCCATCTGCATACACAGTGAGCTGTCAACCAAATTGTTGATGAACAGTTTTTGATGATCCCGCAAGGGAGACATCTGCCCAGTCAGGAGCGCCTGCTCCATAGGGATGGGCCCTGTTTTCCATTGCATCTCCAGCACCTAGTGGGGTACCCAGCATGATGTTGATGTTCCCTAAGTACTAGCTGAATGAACCGATGTGTGCACCAGTGAACGAGGCTCCCACCAAGCAGCAAAGAATGCGTTTTCTTTCCTCTGTTCTTCCTATCTCCATACCAGTATCTCTTCAAACTCACTTTGCAGAGCAATTCATCTCAAATGTGACAAATGATGATATCTTTCCTCTGTTTTAAGACATCCAGTGGCTCCCATGCAAACAGAGGGAAACCCAACCTCCTCGCAAAGCTACAGGCCTTGCATGGCCTGCCTCTACTTCCCCCTGGGCCTCATCCCCTTGCTGTCTACCCTCTAGCACTACAGAATGGCCCAGCCTTGACCTGTGCAGCTGGGTCTTGATTTTGGCTCTCTTCTCTGCCTGGAACGCCCTCCTGACTCTCTCAGCTCCTCCTTTAAGACTCAATTTAGAAATCCCCCCTGCCAGAGGGCCTCTCCTTTCTATTCCACAGCACCCTGCACAGGCTTCACACTTAGCCTTAGAACTCATCAGAGGGCACTGAGACAATCCACTTTTGTTTCCTCCACTCCACCATAGGATGAGATTTCCCAGAGTGGATGTCTTTTTCTCATTTTCTTTGTCTCCGCTACTAAGCACAGTCCTGTCCCACAAAATTGTCCAAGGATGTTAGCTGATCTGATATTCATTGGTGAGTTCCAAGTATCCAGAGATATTTATACAGTCCATTATCAAAGTTGCTTTCCAAACAGACTCAGTCTGTTATTAACAATCGATCACCTTTCTTCTTACATCATTTGTGTGAACTATGAGAAAGAACAATCAATAATTATTTTGAATTTGAACAAAATGAAGACAAGGCTTTATTTTTTATAATTGCATTGGCCACATATGCAGATTACATCTGTCTTATAAACTCAGGGTCTTTCCAAAAATCTTTGTTCGAGGAAGCCCACGTCATCTTATCATCCATCTCTCCGACTACTGCCCTGGCTTCTCAATGATGCACAGAATGTACGTCACGGTTTGAATCTGCACTTTAGTGGCTGAACTTATGTGATGCCGAAATAGATAAAAAGTAAAACGGCTTCTGAGAAATGAGTATTTTCCTTTGATTTGTGTCTCTGGCTTCAAGGTCTCAGATCATTAGTTGGCTGATTGAATTTTACCCAGATGCACTGGCGGTTTTGGGAATCGTATGCAAGGATAGTTCAGCCTGCGATATTTCCTTCTTCCTCTCACCTTGCTTGGTATCACGTGAACTCAAGATGCTTCCTCACCAAACTGGCTCTCTTCAGTCTTCCCTGCATCAGACAATGGTTCTCTGTGCAAAGCTGGCTAGCTGACCACTGGAATCTGTGTTCCCCATCCATAAAAGAGAGTTCTAGAAAGTGGCTGCCCACCAGGGATGGTATTTCGCAGCCTCACTTTGCATCTAGATGTGGCCTCAAGGCTGGCCCTTGCCAGTGGAATGTGAATGGAGGTGCGAGGTGTCATTTCCGGAACACGGCTTACAGCAAATGTGGCTTCTCCACACTCTTTCTCCTTCCACAGTCTGGATGTAGATAATATGAGTCCCTGGGTCAGGGGAGACTACAGAAGGAAGGGGCATGGGCCCTGAATCTCTGGATGGGGGAAATCTGCACATTCCGCTCTGTTACGTGAACCAGAAATAAACTTCTATTGTATCTGAGTCTCTTCCATCAGAGATGTCACATTACTCCTGGTGTGACGGACCAGGAAGGAGCGTGTGCTGGTAGTTGGGACATGAGGGCAGGTCTGCTTGAGATCCTTGGTTATTAAAAGCAGCTGCATTTCACAGGGCCACATGCTGTTGGAACTAGCGTTGGGTACAAATAACTAGGGAAAATTTCCATGGTAGGAGCCACATTCTCTCTTGACAGCCCTTTGCTCATCCCAGCCTCCTGGTGTGAAGACAGAACTAGCATTGTGTGGTGTTTTGGGACCGAGAGGAGGGAGATGGGAAAGTTTGTTTTGCCTTTTCTCACCCCATCAATCACAGTAGTTGGGTCAAGCTCAGACTCTGGAGCCAGACTGCCTGGTGTTCATGGCCCACTACTCATGAGCTGTATGAACCTGGGCAGGTTACTCCGTTGTCAAATCCTCATCTATAAAATGGGCATGAAAACCATAGTATTCTCCTCACTGGTTTGTTGTGACGGTCAGACGCATTCACGTATATATGATTTAAGCAGTGCCTAGCACACAGTAAGCACCAATAAAAGTCGCAATTATTATCACAACAATAATAATAATTGTTTACTCTGCTCCTGTCCTCTCCTAAATAACTTCTTAAACCCAACATAACTGGGTCCATCAGAACGACCCCCAGGTGATCTCCCCTCGTTCTTTTAAGGATTTACAGTCAGCCCTCATTATCCGCGGGTTCCGCATCCACGCACTCAACCACCGCGGATGGAAAAGCTCGTGAGGGTTCCGTCTGTACTGCATATGTACAGGATTTTTTTGGGGGGCCATTATTCCTTAAACAATACAGCATAACAATCATTTACCGAGCATTCACACTGTATTAGGTAATATAAGTAACCTAAAGATGATTTAAAGTATACGGGGAGGATGTGGGTACGTTATATGCAAATACCATGCCATTTACGTAAGGGACTTGAGCATCCGCGTGGATTTTGGTATCCCAGGGTTCCTGGAACACATCCCCTGCGGATACGCAGGGACGACTGTCCTCCTGGATCATTCTAATTCTTTCACATAGGACCCTGCCAAGATACTTGTGCTGTATGACAATGACCTTTCATTACCGGCCTCTCAGTTGATCTCTTCTCCTCCGTAGCATCCCGCCTCTACACGACCTCATCACCATTCCTCCAGCTCTTCCCTCCACCACCATGACCTGCTCTCGGCTGGCTCTCTCGAGCACCACGGATTCCTCTGACCACTGCGGGGCCTCATTCCTCTCCTTACCAGCCCACTTACATACTGCATCTCTATGACCTCTGCTGAGGCCCACCTTTAGCTCCCTCGCCCCATCTCTTTGTTCTAGTGGCCTCACTAGAGTCAGTCATCTGACTATGAGTCCAGCTCATTAGCCTCGGGGAGGGAGGGGAGCCTTCCACTGCTCACAGTGTGTTCACTGTCCCTCTCTCCTCCAGGACTCCTCCATCCCTTTCCTTTTTGCCATGGCCAGCACTGTTCCACCCTCTCCCTCACTGGTCACCTGGCTTTCTGTGCTCTCTGGGGCTATTTTCCCTCCCTTCCGGAGGTCCCAGTGACATCCACGCTCCCAGATCAACTCTCAGTCCCCATCCTGCCTGGCTTCTCAGCAGCAGTGTGCAACACTCAACACATCTCCTTTGAAGGTTTTCTTCACTTGCCTACTTTCCTGTTGTTTCTCCTCTATCGTAGACCCACTTTCCCAATCTCTATCACCTGACCTATAAAACTCGGGGGCCTGACCTTTGAGCCTCTTTGCTTTCCTGGCTACCCTTCCTCCCCATCCCGTGGCTTCAAATAACATTGGTGCCGGTGACCCCACCTGTGAATGTCAGCCTGCGCCTCTCTCCTGAGCCCCAGACACTACCTCATGGTGGCAGGCTCAGCAAGCCCAGCTGCGTCCAAACTGCACCCCTGATGTCCCCGTTCCAGGCTCCCCAACTCAGAAAGTGGGGAGTCCTGTCTTCTAGTTGCTCAGGACTTTAATTCTAGAGTCTTCTTGACAGGCTACTCTCTCCCACACCCCACATCCAGCCCCTCAGCAGATCCTGGTGCCTTTTAGCTTCATGACATATCCAGCATCCAACCTCTTCTCCCATGCACCATGGAAGTGATGGAAGCACCACTTCCTCTCACCTGGATGCCCGGAGTCCCGGGTGCCCTGTTCACCCTTGTGGCCCTTTAGCCTCTCACCGCAGCAAGCCGAGCGAAAAGGGATCTATCTATCGGCTTCCCGTCTTGCTCAAATCAAAGCTGAGAGTCTAATGACAGCCTTTGAGGCCCCAAGCACATCTCTGACAGTGCTCCATCACTGTCTTCTCCTTCCCTCTGCAGCTTCCTTGGCTCAGGTCCACAGGGCTTCCTCCCCCAACCTGATTCTGAACACCTACCCCTCCCCTCCACTTCTTACCTCCTTTCCCTGCTTTATTTTTTCTGAGCGCTTATCGCTGTTTTTAATACGTACTGATCTTGCTGATTGTCTCTTTCCTCCGGTAGAATGTGTGCCCCAGGCAGGGATTTTCTCTAGTTTGTGCTCTGCTGTGTGCCCAGTGCCTTGAATAGTGTCTGGCATGAACTGGATGCTCACAAAATCCAAGGTGAGTGAACGATGTGATGAGGTAAGAGAGAACAATCTTATCTTGGATTGGAAGATGTGTGGGTGAAGCCCACCGCTGGTGGGCACGACCCAAGAAAGGGCTGATGTTGGTGACCGCAGTCAACTTGGCCAGAACACTCTGGAAGTCAGAAACATGCCCAGGAGCCGAGCAGTGGGGACGGGATGTTTACATCCAGACTCTCCCTGATGAACAGATGGGAATGTTTTGATTGCTCATCAGATAGTCCCACCGCATCTAAATAAATTGCTGACAAATTTGCTAAGTACAGTGCTTTCTGTTGGAACATTCACAAGGCAACTAATATATATAGTGTGTACCAGCTTAAAAGCAATGCTGCCAGAATAAAACTATATTTGAAAGTTTCTTTTAATAACATCTTGGGGGTGTTTCTTTTTTTTTTTTTTTGGGAAGTCTAATTTGGTTCTGCAAAGGGATGAAGCTTAAGTTCCTAGTAAAATGAATTTAGGTCCTCAATATCTTTATTTCTATATGCTAGAAGATTCTATAACTATTCTGGAGTTAAAAATTGCAAAAAAAATTCCAAATTATGTGAATAAAATCTAACGTACATGTACAGTATCACAATCCACAAAACCAAAGGAAAAAAAGATGTAGATTTTGGAATTAGGCTGAGCAGACACATGCTGGCTATTCTGAGCCTTGTTTCATCATCTGAAAAATGGGGATTGTGATATACATCTTGCAGGCGTGCTGTAAGGACTAGAACCCGTATAACTATAGTCACTAGCAGACTACTCAGCAGGAAACACATGTTCCCAAGTGGTGGTTGGCAATCCATGCCTTTTCAGTTACTAAAAAACAGAACAAAGCAAAACCAACCTATCTAATCTTGATGTTATGAAAGGATTTTTAAGAATCCTGATGCTATTATATCTCAAAAATTCTTATAATTTAAAAACCCCAAAATGATGACATAAGCCACCAACCAATCCTTTCCCCAAAACAAGGCTTTTTATTAAAACCAGTCTACTTTCTGTGATGGAGAACATAGAAAATATGTATTGGACTGTTCTCTGAACACTTTCGCCAAGAACAGGGTTCCTAAAATGACGTGTAAAGACTTTGTTATAAAACTCCATCTGAGTTTCTCAGAATTACA
Source organism: Equus asinus (assembly GCF_041296235.1). NCBI lineage: Eukaryota > Metazoa > Chordata > Mammalia > Perissodactyla > Equidae > Equus > Equus asinus. The sequence goes on along the minus strand of NC_091790.1, from coordinate 25,510,319 downwards.
TAATTAAAAGAAAAAAAAATTTTTTTTGAGGAAGATTAGCCCTGAGCTAACATCTGCTGATCCTCCTCTTTTTGATGAGGAAGACTGGCCCTGAGCTAACATCCGTGCCCATCTTCCTCTATTTTATATGTGGGACACCTGCCATGGCATGACTTGCCAAGCAGTGCCATGTCCACACCCCGGATTCCAACTGGCGAACCCCCGGCCGCCGAAGCAGAACGTGCGCACTTAACCACTGCGCCACTGGACAGGACCTTAAAAGAAAAATTTTTAAAGGACTTTAGAACCATGGAATTTCCCTAAACAAATGACCTCATTCTATAGATGAAGACTTGAAGCCCAACCCTTCTCTGGTCATACAGGCAAGACTTGGTGTGGTTTCCAGACTGCTAATCCAGTACTCTGTCATCTACACTATGGTTGGAGCAGCTGGTAAACCAGATGACTAAACCATGGAAAGAGACACAGGCCTGCCATCATCCTTTCAGTGCAGACCTTCAGTTCCCTGACATGAGTGTTTTTGCGTTGCAGTCATTCACCATGTGTGGCTCACCCACCAGGTGCATATGGGACATTCGGCTTGCCCTCCTCATCCTCACAGCCTAGAAGGGATGACAGGTCACATTCCTGGAGACATGCACAGTAAGGATCATGTGAGGGGATAAAGCAATGATCTAAGAGCCTAGAAGACGAGAGCTCATTTCCTGGGTGCCCTTAGAGGAAGCTTTCAAGGGACAAGGAAGCAGTGGTGTTTCCTCTCTGGGAAATGTCTGTCCCTAAGCTTCCAAGCGGTTCACCACTGGATCCTCATTATTCATGGATTCCATATTGGCGAATTCACCTCCTTTCTAAAATCTGTTTGTAACCCCCACATCAGCACGCCTGGTGCTTTTGCTCATCTGCGACATGTGCAGAGAGGTAAAAATTTGAGTGTCCCAATGCACACATTCCCAGCTGAGATCGGGCGAGGCAACACTCTGCCTTCTTGTTTCAGCTCTCATACTATAAGTGAGTCCCTTTTGTGGTCTACTTAATGCCACATTTGCCACATTTTTGTGCTTTTTATTTTTCATTTCGCTGTTTCAAATGGACCCCAAGCCTAGTGCTGAAGCACTGCCTCATGCTTTATGCAGAAAACATGTGTGTTAGCGAAGCTCGTTCAGGCATGAGTGTGTGTGGTTGGCCATGAGGTCAATGTTAATGAGTCAACAATACAGATTAAATAAGGTGTCTTTAAGCAAAAACACACACAAATAAGGTTATATATTGATCAGTGGATGAAAATGTGTGACCAGAGGCTCACAGGACCCTCATCCTGTATTTCCCTTAGGAGCAACAGTTCAATGTTCGCTAGGTCAATGTCAGGAAGACTTTCTAGAATACCTACCATGAATAATGAGAATTGACTATGTATGTATACACAGACATATACACACATATGTACGTGCACACACACATATGTATATATACATATGCACACTGCATACAAGCACATATACACACGTGTATGTATGTATGCATGGATATGTAAGCATGCATGGGAGGATATGGCATAGGGCTCCAGTCATGGTTTCATGAAAGCAGACTGTCAGGATTCAATAACCAACAGAGTGAAACTAAGAAATCTCAGGAAAAGGGAATTGAAAGCTAAAAGAAATGCATCAAGGTTCTGTGCGTAAACCATCCATCAGGGCCCCAAATTCAAGACAAGACACGCATGAGATATGCCCCCTGGCATGTCTGTGGTTCTTTGAGCTTTGCAAAGAGGTTTTACATCTTTCTTACAATGACTCTGACTTCAGCTGGCCTGTAAGAGCTCCAGGACACAAGGCCTTCTTTTAAAGATGGTAATACTTTTCATTATTTCAAAATATTTCAATATTCTAAATATGTTAAGTGTCACAAATTACTTGTCTCCAAAGAGTTTATATTAAAAACTTTAAATGTTAATACTTTAAGGAAAACACCCACCCCCTATGTACGCACCCCTGCTGGCTTTGCAGTACAGAAAAGAAGGAAGCTTCTCCAACTGTCAACATTTTGAAGCAGTGTTATCATACAGCTTTGAGGTTCCCATAGCAACGTGTTCCATTGCCTAGGTGACAGTGATTTTATGATGTCACCAATGAGCTAAACTAACTTAGAAAACACACGGACATTTCCTCTCTGGCGCCCCTGCATCTCACAGTTTTGCCCTCTGAGCCTGAGCAGGTCTATGTACCAAGTGCAGCTTTGTGAAGAGTTCTGAGGATGTTTCATAAACAGAATTCCACAGGAATTGGCCTGTTAGAGCATCTTTCATCTTCAAGGGGTTTACAACACTTACCGAGTTGCCCCCTCACGTTATCCCACGGAGATTGCTCCCAGCTGCAGAACAGATGCCAAAACGAAACACAGCAGCTTGGGAGAAACACGCAACAGCTGTACAAAGGCGTTAGGGAGAGGGTGAGATGGAAAATGGCCAAGGATATTGTCACTAACTCAGATGGCAGGAGTCAGTTCGGGAAAAGCCGATGAGAGGCATGAACCATCCGAGGCCAGTTTTTGCTTTCTCAAACCGAGTGATTGCCAAAATTCAGGAAGATATGCCCCCCTTGGCTTCCTTCTGTTAATACTCCCATCCGTGTTGGATCCCACAAGGGAAAGCATCACACACGAGCGCAGACGGGTAGAAGAGAAATAGATAGGAGTGTGGGCTATTTCAGACCAGAAACTTAAGACTTGGAAAGGGGATTCTATGCTCCTTTCCAATTTCTCTCCCAACTGGTTTGTCTGAATGACAGATGTGGAACAGTATGCTTCTAGAGAAAAAGTGAAATTTCGAGAATGGAATGTCATTCCGCTGGTTTCAAGGCACAGAAACACCCTCCTAATGCATGTTTTGCTTCCCAAATAATCCAACATCATTTTGGCACTTTATAATTAACCCAAAGGGGGCCTTTAACAAACAGCATGGAGCTCACACTTGAAAATGGACAATTACAGAGTGTGTCCAAAACCAATTTTCTGTTGCAAAAGGAAAGCATGTCATCTAACTCCTTGTGTTCAGACAGAAGTGCAAGAACCCAGGCTTCAATGAAGAGGCCCGGCTTATCAGGTTGAACAGATATTAAGTTAGACAGGTACAAAGCTGAGTGCTGAGGGTGAAGACAGAAGAAGACAGGGTCCCTTGTCTCAAATGTAATGACTGAAAAGAAAAATCAGATTTTTTTAAAAGTTATAATAGTAAAATGAGAAATAACTGGAGAATAGGACAAGAAAATATCATGAAATCCTAAGACCTGATACAGACCATATAGTCCATGTGAAGACTGGGATGAGAGTTACAAACCAAGACGGTTAAGAGACTATCCCGCACTTACCGTAACTTGTCACTATTCAGCCACATTTTCTGTACGCCAGAGAAGCAGCACCATGACAGGACCAGAAAGGTGTGGGACCCCCTCCCCTGCCTACTATGGAGCGCCACTATCTTCCTCTCTTTCTGTGTGCCCCCCAGAGCATTGCACGTAAAGTCAAATGACCCAACACTGTGTCATTGGACCCTGTGGCCCACAGTGTTCTGCTTTCATGTTCCAAAAAGCCACATGATTGCCACAAGCCTAGATTATGGCTATATGCATACTTCAAAGCTTTTTCAGCCTTCCAGCTTCTTCTTTTTTTTTTTTTTTTTGAGGAAGATTAGCCCTGAGCTAACATCTGCTGCCAACCCTCTTTTTGCTGAGGAAGAGTGGTCCTGAGCTAATATCCTTGCCCATCTTCCTCTATTTTATGTGGGACGCCTACCACAGCATGGTCTGACAAGCCATGCCATGTGCACACCCGGGATCCAAACCTGCGAACCCCAGGCCACCAAAGCAGAACGTGTGAACTTAACCACTGCACCACTGGGCCGGCCCCCTTCCAGCTTCTTTAGCTATGTTACTCTGTATGCTCAAATACAGGAGTATCTTTGACATTTTGGTGGTCATTGTTTTTAATTTCTGTTTTTGGTTGTACTTTGAAATAATCCAACGTCCAAGACGGTCCTGGAGTTAAAGTGTATGACTCCACCAGAAAAAAAGACAATTTGATATGAAGATAGTCCTAAAAATACTTAATCCAGCCATGTCATCAGGTTCGATTACTGGTCCTTAAATGAAGACGTAAACAATCACAATCAATGAGTAATTACTTTTGCACAAAGTCGTTGTGCTAACATTGCTATGGGAACGTTAATTGGAAAATGTGTGATGATTCTGCTTTAAATATTCTAAAAAATGTTGTCAGCAATTTTCGGAACTAAAGTCAGTTCCTCATTTGCAATCTGTTGATCCAAACATGTTTCTGCAAACTCTGCCAGTGACGAAAAGGTGAAATGTCTGTCGGTGTCAGGAGACTCCGTGACCTAATTCCAATTTTGATTTCCACATGTTCTTTTCCACTATAACTGGGTCAGTAAGTACTCAGGCTCAAAACTGGAATTTAAGGTCAAAACTTATTGCTGGCTGCGTCTTACATGACAACACGGCAGGCAAAGCTAATGACAAAGGAGAAAAGAAAACAAGAGCTCGATTCCTTTCCTTCTGCTGCTGCTTTCTCCCACTCTCTGCCAGATTCGTATGCATACTAAAGTTTCATTTATACCAAGTGTGATGTTTCCTGGCTCTGGGTGAAGACTGTAAAAACAAAACAAAACAAAAAACTGGTTCCTTTTGGTCTTCAGCAACTACTAGCAATTCTGTCTCTTCTGTGCGGTCGGTTGTCACACAAATTAAATTTTAACTTGTACTGTGGGATGTGGACCAACCGTATTGTCAATGTCATAAATTAAAACACAATGTCCTCTGTTAATGGACATTGTCCACTTCTGTCTCCACCATATGGAGAGCTTCAAAGAGTCATCTCTCTTGTCCAAGTTCCATGTCGCTGGGATATTCTAGTTGCAAGCAGCAGAATAGCCAGTGAAAAATAGTTGAAATAGTTGGAATTTAGTTATTTCATGTAAGAAGTCTTGCGGTTGGGTGGTTCCAAGACTAGTTAACTCAGCAGCTTAAAAATGTCAGGGCTCCAGCTCAACTTGGCTGAAATTCCTCTGGATTTCTTTGCACTGCAGCAAGATGGTGACAATAATTCCCATCACCGTGCTCGGCCAGGGAAGAGGAAGGTCATGCCCTCCACCCCAAATCTCATTTTATTTTAGAAAAACTCTTTTTCCAGCTGGTCTCCTTCCCCAGACGCCAGGACTGGGTTACAGGATCCACACTGGGCTATCACCAACAGCGGGAACTGAATTATCGTGACTGTCTTAGATTAATTACGATTCAACCCTGGAATGGAAGGCGTCATGGTCCCAGGACTCACGAGAGGCAAAAACAGGGACAAGGTTGGGATTCTGCAAGCGACGAAGAATCAAAGGGAGGGAATGGCTGGGAAAGGTGTCTGCTATGTGCTCCAGCACAATCGCCACAACTAAGAGCTGTTGAAATCTAACACTTAGTTCTAAGTCCGAATCAGGGCAAATGGAGGAATAAGACTTTGGCCTCTACCATCATAAATCTGCATGTTATCTATCTTCCTAGAACGGTAAAAAGGGGATACTAACTGAATAAAATAAAGGAGAAAAGCCAGTCAGGTGTCCTGTGTAGCATTTTGGCGGAGCACATAGGAAGCTGGAATTTGGCATAAGCACAGGGCCAGCCAGTACTTCCAGAAAGCCTTCCTTCCCCATCCTTCCCGTCTCAACAGGGTCAAACCCTCCCCATCTCTCAAGGCCTGTTTAACATTGCCTCCTTCTCTGGATCCCAAGACCCCGACGTACCCATGTGTTCTAACGTCCGTGACATGTGTCTCGGTATGTCCGTCCCATCTAACTTATGAGGCTCCTTATCGTCTGCCCCTGAGTGAAGAACCAGGACTCCATAACCTTCTTGGTGTCACACCTCATTCTTATCGTCCCCCAATAAATGCTCGATAAATACAGGATGCTCACTAACATTAATTTTTTTAGTACTCCAGAAAGGAAAATGATTTTGTAACCCAACAATACCAGGGTGTTGTAAGAAAACATAGAGCGAACCAAGTAAATTCGAATATTAGAAGCTGTGAAAATTTTGTGTGTGTGAGGAAGACTGGCCCTGAGCTAACATCTGTTGCCAACCTCCCTCTACTTTGTGTGCGATGCCGCCACAGCGTGGCGTGATGAGTGGAGCTAGGTCCGTGCATGGGATCCAAACCTGCAAACCTCAGGCTGCTGAAGTGGAGCATGTGAACCCAACCACTACCTCACCAGCCAGCCCCAGCTGTAGAAATTTTTTAACCACAGTGATATCATCATATATAGAATTTTCTGAAGGTTCGATTAAACATGAATGTATTCCTTTTTTTTAATAGATGCTATTTTTAGAGCAGTTTTAGGTTCACAGAAAAACTGAGCAGAAAGCAGAGTTCTCACACATGCCCTGCTACCCCCCACCCCAATGTACAGTCTCTTCTTAAATTGCCAACAGCCTTTGAAAATATGGATAATTAAAATGTAATATATATTTTCAGGTTTAAAAAAAGTGAATAGGGGGCCAGCCCAGTGGCATGGTGGTTAAGTTTGCACACTCCACTTCAGGGCCTGGGGTTCACAGGTTTGGATCCTGGGTGTGGACCTACACACCGCTCATCAAGCCATGCTGTGGCAGCATCTCACATACAAAATAGAGGAAGATTGGCACAGATGTTAGCTCTGGGCCAATCTTCCTCAAGCAAAAAAAAGAGGAAGATTGGCAACTGGTGTCAGCTCAGGGCTGATCTTCCTCAGCTAAAAAAAAAAGTGAATAGACTGCTTTGGCTTATTTTCCATGCAGAACACACCTCGAACCACCATCAATTTCTATCAAATTGAGATTTAATGTTATTGATACTTAAATGATTAGAAATTTCATGATCTGCCTACAGGAGGAGTAGCAGAAATTCTTTTGAAACAATAATTATTTTAGTAGCCAATAGTTCAACCGATTTATGACTTTTTCTCACAGAATTTCCTGAACAGCAAACTGATTTTGCACTTAAACTAGTTGTATTTGAATATAGTTTCAGTGTTCCATTTTTATAAAGGTACCTATAGTAAAATGTAGTCTCTTAGCTTACATTCTTTAGACCAATTTGGCTATGCGCTCAGGTATTAGAAACACATTTTCTAGAAAGATCCCTACCTGACAACATTTCCTGTCCACAGGCTTTACCGTGCATGTGAAGCCCTCGCTCCAGAAGTGTCCAGTGGGCACCTGGAAAGTTAACATACTAATGAGTGACATGGACTCTCACATCCTCTCGACAGGTGTGCTTGCAACCTTGTGATGAGTTAAGGAGAGCTCTTCTCAAAGACAGATGGCAGGAAACCAACCGCCTCCTACCAAACAGCAAACACGTGAATGTAAATCCCATTCTTCTGGAAGTGCCTCGTACCCACAGACATGGCAAATTGTCAAGGTTTAGAAAACGGATGCTATTCTTAACAAACATAGAAGAAAAGATAAGGGAGTTGCTGAACCTTCCCTGATAGCCCATTTTGAGGATTAAAACTTTTCTTTTTTAAATTTTTAAAATTTATTTATTTTTTATTGCAGTAGCATTGGTTTATAACATTATATAAATCTCAGGTGTACATCATTATATTTCGCTTTCTGTGTAGATTACATCATGTTCACCACCCAAAGATGAATTACCATAGGCATGTGCCTAATCACCCCTTTCACTCTGCTCCCTCCCCCTTCCTCTCTGGTAACCACCAATCCAATCTCTGTCTCTATGTGATAGTTTGTTGTTTTTATCTTCTATTTATGAATGAGATCATGTGGTATTTGACTTTCTCCCTCTGACTTATTTCACTTAGTATAATTCCCTCAAGGTCCATCCATGTTGTCACAAATGGCCAGATTTCATCTTTTCTCATGGCTGAGTAGTATTCCATTGTGTATATATACCACATCTTCTTTATCCATTCATCCCTTCATGGGCACCTAAGTTGCTTCCAAGTCTTAGCTATTAAAACTTTTCTCTTCCTTATGCCTTAGTCAATAAGCTCAGCTGGTTTGCTGCCTTCTCTGAATTGACCAGGTTCTTCGGAGATGAAAACAGAGAGCTAGATGCTTGGCACTGCCCCCGTTTCTGTTACAAAAGCAAAGGCTACCCACCTGGGATATGTATGTCCACACCATCTCCTGGAGTGAGGCAGGCCATGCAGCCTTGCTGGGTCCCGCACTCGGGCATGGGGCTGACATGTGCTATAAGTGATGGAGTTGCCCAGACCCACGCCCTCCTCGGGATGGCCTGGTGTTCCGTTGTTAACAGGAAGTGCCCTGTTGCTCCACAGACCGAGTTCCTTCTGTCAACATGGTCTCTCAACTCTCCAGCCAGGGGTCAGCAAACTTCTTCTGTGAGGACCAAATAGTTCATAGACAGGGCTCTGCGGGTCACATACGGTCTCTGTCACACTCACACAGTCTCTTCCTTCTGGTTCTTGTCTTTCTCCTCCTCCCCGCCTCCTCCTATTTACAACCCTTTAATAAAGCAGAAACCATTCTTAGTTTGTGGGCTGTAGAGAAGGGCCATGGGCCGGATTGGTCTGCCATCTGCCATTTGCCAACCCAGGCAAACCATCCAAAGCTATCTTTACGATCCTATTTTTAGAACTAGAATCACTTAGTGGCTCTTTAATCTAATCTTCCTAACATTTCCTGAACTTTATTGCACAGACAAAAGCACACATAATGCTCTAATATAAGTCCAACCAAGGTGGAAATCCTGCCATTGATAACTTTCAGAAGCCTCATAGTGATGAGGATAGGTCCCTGGTCACCAACTCTGTACATTGCTTAACGTCTCTGATGTCTTTATAGATTCGACTCCTATCATTTCACATCATTAGACACTCGTCAATCACCCTAAGAAACGACAGTCACCTGAAGTCGTCAGCTCGCTACTGTCAGTTCTCTGCCTGTTCAGTGCACAGTCTTTTCAGGATGCTCATTTGGTGACACATTGCCTGCAGTCACTTTTGTGCTACAAGGACAGAGTTGAGGAGTTGCAATAAAGACCATACGGCCCAGAAAACCTAAAGTATTTCCTGCTGGTCCTTTCTAGAAGAAGCTACCTGACCCCTGATCTAAACTACAAAGCAGGATCGAGGACATTCATTTATGTATTTTCTGCTTTGCAACTGATGCTTTATCACCAACCTTCACACATGCATTCTTGCACTCACAACTTTTTTTCAAAAATTCTTACTGGCCATCTCTTCTGTGCATGGCGCTTTGTTAGTCTGGAGTGGGGAATGTGTTACAGTAAAAGGATCCCTATCATTAAGAATGATGCCATTGGTCTTCTAACCCCCATATAATTATATTGAGCGAGTATCCAAATGCTTATCCTCCAAGGTTGGGCTGTCACACGTACACACACACACAAACACACACATACACACACACACCCCTATTTACTACAAATTAGGACAAAAATCAAAGTCAGCAATAGGCATGGTCAGCCCTTGTCATATTTTGAAGTTGGTAAAAATATGGTTTTTGATGTTTCCACCCCTTTTTTCTTTGCCGATAACCTCTCAGTATTCTCTTACCTAAATATTTCTGTCATTTCCTGAAATATTATCATTTGTTAATTATCTTATTTTACACTGAATAACCCACTAGAATACATCTCATTGGGCAAAGGTTTTATCTTATACCACCATATCCCCACCATTTGGAAGAGGCCCTGGACCACACTCAGTGCTCAGTCAATACTCGTTAAACGGGGCCGGCCCCATGGCTGAGTGGTTAAGTGCGCACGCTCTGCTTCAGCAGCCCAGAGTTCGCTGGTTCGGATCCTGGATATGGACCTACACAATCCTCATCAAGCCATGCTGAGGCAGCGTCCCACATAGAAGCACTCGAATGACCTAAAACTAGGATATACAGGTATGTACTGGGGCTTTGGGGAGGAAAAAAAAAAAAAAAGAGGGAGATTGGCACTGATGTTAGCTCGGGGCCAATCTTCCTCACCAAAAAGCAAAAAAAAGAAAACCTAAATACTCATTGAATAAATATATTCTCCACACACAAGTGGCACCCTCTCCAACCTCTGTGTGACGGAAATCTGCTTGGAGGAAGGAATCTTACGTGGAACAAAACAATCTAAAGGCTCATTTTGTCACTACTCTTGGCCTTGAGTGAGGGTCTGTGCCTTCTGATGTGCACAGTCAGGCCCTAGAAACCAGCTCTTGGGTCAGAGGGGCCAAGGGGGGGGACTGCTGGTGCTACGGTATGCTGCACAGATAGCCTCTCTCCAAAGAACAGCCCTGGACCCTGGATCTCCCCAGCTCCTGCTCACACCCCTTATTCCCCTTCTGGAATCTCGTCAACAATTGAGAGATAAGTAGGTGTCAGCTGCCAATAGGCTGTGCATAGAGACAGACTGCCCTCTGGAGGCGTGGTAATCCTGGATGGTCAGTTTAGAGAGCAAAGAAAGAACGACCTGTGGCTGGTAGTGGTTTACTTCTTCAACAAATATTTACTGAGCACCTAGGGGTCCGCCAGGGAAGAAAAATGACAATGATCTCTGCCCTCATGGACCGGGCTCTAGAAGCTGAAGGTGAGGTCAGCTATTAAGAACAAGATAATACATTTAAACATCATCGGGTGTGTTAGAAAGTGATGAGGGCTATGGATTGAGGACGACCAGGACAAGCAAGACCAGGAGTGCTGGGGGCACAGTGGAAGTTTGAATTGTGTGGTCAGCCTTAGCCTCATTAAGAAGGGTAACATTGGAGACACATTTGAAGGGGGTGAGAGGATGATCCATGGGGACACCTGGAGAAAGAATGTTCTAGGTGAAAGGAGTATCCAGTGCAATGGTCCTAAAACAGGAGAGAGCTTCGTGTATTCAAAGACCAGCATGGAGCCCAGCTGGCCATCACGGAGTGAGCCAGGGAGGGAGTAACAAGGGGTGAGGTCAGAGAGGCAGGGCCCAAGCCAAGGAGGGCCTTGTTGGCCCTTTGAAGGACTTTAACTTTTAATTTGAGTGAGTGGGGAGCATTGACAAGCTTTGAGCTGAGCAGTGGGATCCGACTTGTAACAGGCTTGTACTTGCCACTGTGTTGACATTAGCCTGTAGGAAAGAATGAATGGAAGAAGGGAGGCCAGTTAAGAGGCAGCAAGACAGATGCAAGATGACATAGGAAGGACGAGGGTCATAGCAGCGGAAGGACAGTCATGCACCGCTTAATGAGGGGGAAACATTCCGTGAAACACGTCCTTAGGTGATTTCATCACTGTGCGAACATCATAGAGTGTAGTTACACAAACCCAGATGGCCTAGCCTGCTACACACCTAGGCTAGGTGGCATCGATCTTGTGGGACCACCGACGTCTATGCAGTCTGCTGTTGAGCAAAACGTTGTCGTGTGGTGCATGACTACAGTTAGAAGTAATAGGGTTGAGTCAATAGGATTTTCTGAATGGATCAGATATGGGATGTGAGAGAAAGAAAGGAGTCAAAGATAACTTCAAGATTTTAGGCCTGATCAGTCGGAAGGATGGAACTGCCATCAGCCATGATGAGGAAAGCTGAAGGTTAAGTAAGTTTGGGGTGCGGGAGGATTGGGGCTCAGATTTACATATATGAATTTGGGGTATCTACTAGACACCCACATGGGGATATAGAGCAGGCAGATATACAAGTCTGGAGATCAGGACAGAAGTCTGGACTAGAGGCAGAAATCTTGTAATTCTTGGTGTGTAGATATTATTTAATGCCAGGAGTTTGGGTAAGATCATTCAAGGAAGTGACTAGATTAAGAAGAAGACAGAAGAGTGAGCTGTGGGGCATTTCAGCATTAGGAGGGCTGGGGCAGAGGAGGAACCAGCAAGGAGCCTGAGGAGACTGGTGAGTTTGGAGAAAAACCAGAAGAGTGTGGTGTCCTGGAGGCAAGTGAAGAAAGTGCCACGTGTCAAGGAGGAGGAGCTTGGGCTGTCAACTGTCAAATATGTTAGTGGATCAAGAAGGGTGAGGACAGAGAATTAATTACTGGATTTAGCAACATGGGGTCACTGGTGACTTTGGCAAAGCAGTTCCTGGGGAGAAGTGAGGGTAAGCACCTGATTGGAGTGAAACCTCAGAGGGAAGCGATGGAAGGAGACTCAAGTCTGTGAGTGCAGAGAAGTCATTAAAGATGTTTGCTGCAAGAAGGGAATAAATAGTCAAGGAGGGAGTGAGAAGATGGGTCAAGAGAAAGTTTAAGATGTGAGAGATACTAGGATATTTGTATATTGATGGGAATGAATGATCCAGCTCAGAAAAAAAACTGATGACGTGGGAGAAAGTGAAGAAGGCAAGAAAGGATAGGACCAAACTGACAAATGGAAAGGAAAGCTCATTAAGTGCCAGCAGGGGCTAGATGTGATGTGGGAGCCCGAAAATGTTTTCGCACGTTGGTTCAAGGTTCTCAGTGAAGAGGGAAGCAAGACCATTGGCTGCGGGTGGGTGTGGGAGAGGAGTACGTGGTTGGAGGAGTCAGGAGGTGTGAACCAAATGTCTGGGAAAGTGGAAATTGGTGGACTTGGGATTGCCGTGCTGAAGTATGTGGTCATGAACTTAAAGTGAGGCCAAGTTGTGTGTAAGTGTGTGTGTGTGGTTGTGTAGTATATGTGGCATGGTGTGGTGTGTGTATGGTGTGTGCGTAGTGCGTGGTGTGGTTGTGTGGTGTGTGTGTGATACAGTCAGGTGGTAAGTGTGTGTGCGTCATGGGGTGGTGGGGTGGGGTGTATTTTCTCCAGCCACCTTCAGCTGGTTGGAGGTGGAGAGATTTGAACTGAACCACATTCCAAGTTCTGCTCAGTGAATACAGCAAAGCAAGAGGGGGGCACGGGGTCCAGGTGCAGGAGGAAATTACACCCTGATGGACAATGGGATGGTAGCTGATAGGGAGCAGAGAAGGAACTCGAAGGGGTGAGGAATTGTGGAAAGGTGGCAAAAGCGTAACTGGATGCTGGTGGAATTGGAGCAACTAGAGAGAGTGACCTAGAGTGAGAGTTGTTGTTTCGATTTGAAAAAAATTTTTTTTCAAAAGGGAGAAGAACTTTTATTAGTCTTGCTAAGAGTTTCATGCCATGAAGTTAGAAAAACTATGTTATTTTCCATTTCTATATTTACGTGTCTAGAAAGAAGAATTAAACCTTTGAGTTTTTCTGTATTTTTACCCCCAACTTGTCTGGAAATGAGAGCCGTATCATCTACACAGAAAAAATATCAACGATACTTCATTTTCTAGCCTTGAAATGTATAAGCCCACAAAGAGACAAATAATGAAGTCAGCATATCTCAAGTTACTATGACATCGCAGTTCTAACAAAGAAAGGAAATTTTGTGTTCTAACCGACTTCCGTGAGGGTAAATCCTGATTGCGAACCAGAAGAAAACATGGAGATGGAAGATGAAATCAGTGTTATCGCAAACGTAGGCTTTCTGTCATTAGGGACATTCCATCTTGATTGCCATCAGAGACCCCCCCCAAGACGGCAGGGACAGTGTGTCTAAGCCCCACCAAGGCACTGCACAGTCTCATTAGTGGTCGCAGTAATTCCTTCAGGGTCAGAGCTTCTCTGGTTGTCAGCTTCTCTTCAGCCAAGTGGTGCAAATGCAAGTGAGACACACAATAGGTGACTCTTGCAGCAGGCGACACTAGCTGAGTTTGCGTGCATTGATGATAAATAAGAGGTGTCTTCAATATTTCGACCATCAGATAGTCATACTGTAAGTGACCCATTTTCCTCTTTTTTTTTTTTTTTTTTAACTAGGAGAATCTACTTGCTCTCCAACTGGTCAAGCAACAACTCCAATTTTCAACAATAGCAAAAGTCCCTAGGGAGGTCTTGTAAAAAAGCACGTGGGAGATTATGAAAACGTAAGGATTAACCTGAAGCAACTCAGACCACCTGTATGAGCTCCACATTTGACTCAGATGCAGAAAAAGTGTATGGATGACATCATTGTCAAGAGGTAGATAGATCTGAATACAAAAATGCTCTCCATTGTGGAAACATTCAGTTGAGTCTTGTGCATGGATAACAGGTTCAGTTCTATGCAAAGGGGGTCTAATAGTCTCCCGGGAGGATGCCAGAACATTCCATCCCATCCCTCAGCCATGCCTCATGTACCTAGACTGTGAAAGGAGGACCCAGGAAATTATGGTCCAAACATGAGGATTTCACTTCATATACAAGTCTTTGTGCCTAACACAGTAGAGCAGAGAACTTGCAAGGAGCAAAGAGTGGCAATAACCTAACCCACTGAAACAGATAAAAATCATTCCAAGAAGGAGAAAAGAAGACCAAGATATTATACAAAAGTTGAGAGACATGACAGTAAACACAAATTACGTAAGCAAAAATTTTTACCCTCTAATTATGATGTCATAAACGAGCTGCTTCTTTGTATATCGCTGGGATGGGAAAGAAGCATTGCACAAAAGTGTTTGCTTTGATCAAGGTGCTTATGAACCAATGTTGAGATAGTTCTCCCCTCAAAATGGACTTTCCAACGTATGGACAATTTCTTAAGACAAACTCTGGGCATGTCTGCTGGAAAGGGAACTAACTTGATTCCAGGCATTCCAGCGATCACACAATGGCAGGTGGCAAAGCCTTGATGAAGAGAAGCACACACAGGCCTGGACCCCAACATGATAGCAGCACATCCCGGAGCTGATGCCTCCTCCTTGGGTCTACAGCAACTGGGACGGCTCCAGGCTCCATCACGAGATTATGGACTAGCTGCATCTCACGTCTCCTTCGAATAAAGTACTTACGTGGCAGCGTTCTTTTAACAAGATGATCAGATACTGGATAGGATGCTTTCACAAAGTAATCTTAGAGGATATGGGAAGAGGTTCAGGGAACAATTACACAGTTTGGGATTTTAATCATAATCCACTCCTAGCTTAAAATGAGCAGCTTTTAAAACCAAGATAATTGCATAAATTTAACCAGAAATCTGTGCCAGTTCCCTTTTCGGAGAAAATATATAATGCTATCGACCCTCGAAGGTGGTTTTCAGTTCCTGAACTTCAGTTTTAGAAAGAGTAAGACCACCAAAACTTACTGCGTTCGAGATATAGGGTGGGCTGTAACAAGCACCTCCAGCTGGAAGGAGGTCACCCTCTGAGTGTGCTGTTCACTCTTTTTGTGCATTGTGTGAGCGGCGTGTGCAAGGCCCTGTGCTACCACCCAGAGCTCAGAACGTTCTGTCATTCCGCTGGGGTTTGTGGGGGCTTTCCTTGTGCAGATACCTGTGCACGCCCCACAAGGGAGAGCAAAGAAGCAGAGCATCCTTGGAGACCCTTTCCTCAAAAAGTCTACAGTCTTGTTTGTGAGAAGTCATAAATACGTGAAATAAATAAGAGGGGGAGTGCATAACATCTTGTTGGTAGCAGAGGTGCTATAGGTTTTCTGAGGTGAGAAGAATTAACAGTGAGTGAAAGGGTCCCCTGGGCATGTTGTGGGGAGGTGGTCCTTGATCTGACCCTACAAGCTGCAGGGGCTCTGGAAAGGCAGAGAAGTGGGACCCTGTTCCCTCCCTGCAGAAATGACGCAGAAGTGAGAGTGAGCATGGCATGTTCCACGGTCCGCCCGGTGACAGAGGTGGTCCTAGGATCTGCCTCTTCACTGACGTGTGAAAAGATTGGAGGGGTGATGACACTTAGTGAAGGGGTCATGGTGGGGGAAAGCAGAGGAGCTGATGAATAGAGCAGATGAAAGGAAAATACGACACCCAGAAGGGTGCTGAGGAGAGGGCTGTGTGAATGAATAAACCAGAGCTATTCAGTCTAGAAAGAGGAGACTGAGCAAAGAGTCATCTCCCACCACACCAGGGGCTGCAGTTCAGACGCAGCATTCTCTGGACAGTTCTGCCATGACAGACGTCAAGACAGGGTGCCATCAGCAGAAACTCCCTGTCTCATGGGTGCACTGACACACAAGTAAACCTCCTCTCAGCTGACATGTAAGCCTGCTGGGGACCCGGTCTGCCACCTATGTTTAGACATGCTCATAATTGCAGCGTTAAGCTTGTTAATTTGCCCACAATCAACTCTGACTGGATGTGAATGGGTGCTGGGGCATTTGGGGCCACTTCCAGGGCTTCTCCAAAGGGCTAGAAGGAAGATTCTGAGACCCCAAATACGGAACCTCAACACGTACAATGGCTGAGTTACCTGCATCCAGGTAACCTGAGGCAGGTTGTGCTAGTTCCTGATATACGCAGTATTTTTGGCTTTTTCACATCCATAACATAATTTACTCTTCTTAATCTGTCTTTAGGGAGGTGCAGAAGATGTTTGAATTCCTATTTCACAGTTTGGGAGATGCAGACTGGCGGTGGGGACAGAGGTGGGTAGAGCCCTGGAGTAAAGAGGCGAAGATTCCCTTCATATAAAAATCATGTCCTGAGCATGCATAAGCCAAAAAAAGGAACCTCAACCCAAACCTCACACTTCACCCCAAAATTAACTCACAGTGGATCACAAAGTTAAATGTAAAACTATAAAACTTTTAGAAGAAAAACATAGGAGAAAATCTTCAAGATCTAGGAATAGGCAAATAGTTCTTAGACTTGACACCAAAAGCGCGATCTATAAAAAGGAAAATTGTTAAAATGGACCTCATCAAAATTAAAAATTTTGCTGAGCAGAAGACCCTGTGAGGAGGATGAAAAGATAAGCCACAGACTGCGAGGAAAGATTGACAAACCACATATCCAACAAGGGTCTTGGCTCTAGAATATTTAAGGAATTCTCAAAATTCATCAGTAAAAAAATGAATTATCAAATTAGAAAATGGACAAATGAACAGACATTTCATTCAAGAGGATATACAGATGGCAAAAAAAACCTATGAAAAGATGGTCAATATCATTAATCATTAGGGAAATGCCAATTTTAAAATCACAATGGGCTATCATTACACACCTATCAGAATGGCTAAAATTTTAAAAACACTGATAAAATTTAATGATAAATGATAAATTTAATGATAAATGATAAAATTTAAAAAACAGTGATAACACCAAATGCTGGCAAGGATGCAGAGAAATCAGATTACTCTCACACTGCTGGTAGGAATGTAAAATGGCTCAGCCACTCTAGGAAACAGTGTGATAGCTTTTTTCAAAACAAAACATTCATTTTCAAAGCAAAATGTTATTTATGACCCAGCAAGTGCACTCCTGAGTACTTATCACAGAGAAATGAAGATTTAGGTTCACATGACCACCTGTGCACAAATATCCGTAGCAGCTTTATTTGCAACAATAAAAACACTGGAAAGATCTTCGATGTCTTTCCATAGGTGACTGGTCAAACAAACCATGGTGAATCCATACCATGGAATACTACTCAGGAGCAACACACAACGTGGATGAATCTGCAGAGAATTATGCTGAGTGAAGGGAGCCCATTTCAAAGACGATATACGGTAAGTTTCCATTTATATAACATTCTTGAAATAACAAAACTATAGAGATGGAGAACAGATGAGTGGTTGTTGAAGGATGGTGAGTGAGGAAGGGAAGAGTCTGTGGCTTTAGCACAAGGATCTTTGTGATGGAATTGCTCTGTATACTGATTATGGTGGTGGTTAAACAATTCTACACGTGTGATAACATTGCATTCAACTAAATACATGCCTACACGTGCACACAATTGAGTGCAAGGAAAACTTCGGAAATCTGAATTAGACGAATGGACTACATCAACATCAAATTCCTGGTTGTGATGCTGCACGATAATTATGCAAGATGCTCCCGTTGGGGAAGCTGAGCGAAGGGTAGAGGGGATCCCTCTGTATTATTTTTCATAAAGGCATGAAGATTTACATTTATCTCAAAAGTTTTAAAAAATCTTATCCGGGGAGCCAGTGTGCAGTGCACCTAGTTCCCTGGAAAGGGACAGCTTCTGGGACACTAGTCTCTCAGATGCGTTCTGTCCTTGCTTTCCACCTGACACACTCCCTGGCAGAGTGAGGTGAGTGAGGACCAATGACACTTGGCTTTTGTGTGGTCCTCGATTTCATCTGCAGGTGAGGTTTGAACCAAGGCAGGACCAGAGGTTTTGATGCATAGAGCCAGTTATGCTAAGAAGTCACCTAGCCCTTGCTTGGAGCTAAACCCATCCCTTCTTATCCGTCCAAAGAACTCTGTTAGCCACGTTAATCTAGAATTAAATATGCATGTGTCATTTAGTGTTGACTATTATGACTTCTTCCATGGTATTTCTGTCAATGTCTACATTCTTCTCAAACATGAGAGTTGTACTTTACATGGTAAAGTCAAACACAAAAGTTCAATTGAGCTTTGAAAAAATTCAGTTTGCAGTTAATTTAGAAATCCTGGCTGGGAGATTGGACACACCTATGTTCACACTCTCCCTGCAGGTCCTGCACTGGACGACAGGAAAGAGAAAGACAAGACAGGCTTCCAGCCCTGGGCAGTTAGAACACCTGATCTAACCTGAGAAGAATTAGACTTTCCACATAATCCCACCCAGCACTACACATCCATGACGTGTCGGACAGACTCGGCTCCCGTTATCCTCCAATGGCTTCCTGGGTTGTCACGACGATCTTTAAACCTCCGACCTACTGAAAATAATTCACTTTTCTAATGAAGATGTTCTACTTAACATCAAAAAGGATTGAATTTGCTAATAGAAATATCTTGCATTTCTACAGATTTCACAGTTGCATAGAAAGGCTCTTGTGGGGCAGGATAAAGGTTGTTGGATTTTTCTCCAACTACTAGCTATAGAGACAAACTTGTTGGAAAGATGCTAAGATCCTTCAAAAAGCATGTGTTGACACTTAAACTACCAGAAATTCATCCCAAGAAAATAATTAAAGATGTGCATAAAGATTTAGCTATAAGCATTTTTGCTATACCGCTGCTAGAAATAGCCTAAAAACCAACAATAGAAGATTGGGTAAATAAATTATTTACACTTATATATTAAAAGGGTAACATAAACACATTTTATCAACATGAAAATATAATCAAAATATAGTAAAATTTTTAAAGGCTGGTTATAAACAGTAACGGCAATAAAACATTTTTGGAAAAAAATCTAAGTATATAAATCACTATATGCAGAAGGTTTGAAGAACATACACAAAGGTTTTCTGTGTTGGCCTATGGGTAGAATTCAGGATGCCTTGTGTTTTCTCCTTTTTATGTCTATATTTCCTGGTTTTTCTTTCATTCATATTATTAAGGAGAACAATATATATTTATTAATTATATTTTCTAATGTATAAAATATACATTTATATATAACTATGATATATAATTATTTACACATAATTTATATATAATACTAAAATATATTATATATTAAATATTCGTAGATAATATTTATATATAATTAAATATATAGTATATGTTGAAAGTAAGTATATTAAGGCTTTAGCTTCATCGTGCCCAGAAATAGACAGAAAAGAGGGCAAAGCATACATAGATATGCTCACAGACACCTGTTTAGGGGTCTTCATTTGAGCCAGAAATGGGATCTCAAAGGTACTCTGCATAAGAATCATTCTTGTTTGCACTATGTGCAGATTTCTTGGAGGATGAGGCTAAAATAGGGCTCAAGACACCCAATGGAGCCCAAGGGAAGAGGGGGTTATATGTGGTTGCCACAGAACCTTCTGGAAGCCATTCTGCAGAATCTGAGTGAGCCCTTGGGCTAGTAAGATCTTGGATACCCATCCTCTCTGGCCAAACCCTGAGTTCAACCCCTTGCTCTCAATTTATGGGGGGGTCCCAAACCTTTCTATTCTGCTGGAATTAAAGAATAGAAGTGTTTTAAGGATGACAGTGATGGAGTAAAGGGGAACTCTCTTGCTGGGCATTCACTCTGCAGGGAAAAGGACAGAAGACTCTCTTCATCTTTGGAAACCAAGTGGCGTCAGCACCCCAGGATGTGGCTACAAGATCCAGGCCATCACTGGCTCTTTCACTCTAAACAGAAACTTATTTGGCACCTTCTTCTAAGTGTTAGGAACTATGGTAGGTCCTGGGATCTCAAACAGGAATACAGATTTTCCTCAACAAGCAAGTGCTCAGATCCTGTACACTGAGCACCCAAAAAATGTACTCAGAGGAATGGAGAAGTATAAGATATGGACCTTCTGAATGAGAAGCTTCCGATCTGGTCTTCTTGGGATGACAGATAAAGAATTAAACAGTGAGAGGAGGGCACATTTGAGCTGTCCAGTTCTAGTTTCCAATCCAAGCTCTTCTCCTGAAAGTTGTGCGTCCTTAGGTGAGAGAATCAGCCTCTTTGAGCTTCTGATGCTTCATCTCCGAGGGCAATAGTCCCTCTCTTATCTAAGGTTGTTGGGAGGTTAACATTAAATCTTGTGTGTCAAGCCTAGGCACACAATAGTTATTCACCAGGAAGTTAATTCCATCCACAGCCTCGCTCATTGCAGGCCTTCAATAACTCAGTATTAATACAGTAATTGATGTAAAAAACAAAATTAAAGAAAATGAGACATTTTTAAAGAATTAAGCAGCTCCCTCACCTGTAGATTTGATTTGGTGATGGCGTGGAAGTGGCTGGAAATTGGGAAGGATTAGGAATGGACCAAATGCTTCCTCTCTCCTCACATTTGTTTGTTTGCTTTTGGGAAGGGCAGAGTTGATATTGACCTAAGGAATATTATTTCTGTTGCCCTTATATTCTGGATAAGTTCCTCCTTTTTCCATGGAATTCTGCTGACACTTCTGTCAAGTGCCATCAGAAACATTCCAGTAACTCATGTTAAGCCAGGCTGCTCCTAGTACAGGAAGTACCCTTGACACTCCCCCAACGTAGCAGTGCTCCTGCGAGCGGGGAGGTGGGGATGTGCCTTGACTATGCTATTAGAAAATCATGAGGTCAAAATATTCTTTTTTATCAGGAACCATTACTACCAGATTTGGATAAATATATGTAACTTCATAGTCCCTAACGCCATCCCAGTGACTGCATTCACAGGAAAATCTGATCTAACATGGTTGGAAAAACGTTGCCATGGCAGAGGTAGAAAGAGGTATGTTATCCAAAGTCTGGGAAACATGTCAATTCTAGGCATGAAGATGAGGAATGAGGAGTCTCACTGGTTAATGAAATGAGTGTTTTTTCTGTTCTGTGCTCTCCAGGAAGCCTAGAGACATCTTAGCGGGATGCGCATCCATAGTGCTCTTCACCTCCATGGAGCTGCCCAGGATGTCAGCAGAGAGTCTTCACGAAGAAAAGTAGTCAAGGACCATGGTGAAAAAGAAGAGAGGGCAGGAGGGACCCCCACACATTCAGGAAAGAAATATTCCCCATCTAGTCACCTTCTGCATGCATCGTTTGGAGCGACTGGTTGAGCCAACCCAATCGAAGAAGAAAACAAGGAGAAATGAGGAGAGGCAATCAAGAGGTGGCATTGTCCTGCTCAGTCCACACGTCATAGAGTCACCTCAAAGCTTCACAAGTCAGATTTTTTTCTTAATTTCTTTTTTCTCAAGAGATAGTCAAGATTCACTTTTCATCAATATTCAAATAAGCACATGCTGAGCTTTTCTTATCCAAATATTGTTGACAAAAATGATTACTGCACATGGAAGCAAGTGGCAGCAAGAAAGAGACTCCTGGTATTTCAAAAAGTGACTTGCTTGCATTCAGAACATTTTGAGTGAAAATTCCTAAGCACTGATTACCTATTGTAATACTAGCTCTTTTTCCTTAGATGGCAGCGTGGTGATGAGTCATGGAAAGGGTTCACACAGTTCATTGACAAAGATGGCTCTTCCTGGGATCAGGAGTCAGTTCAGCCTGACCAGCCCAGGCCGTTAGACTCAACCACGGTGATGGAACTAAACGGACCCACACTAGCTTCATCAGAAGTGGCTGACAAGGCATGGATCGTTGACAATGTCTGTCATGAACCATTCTGTGCACCATGCCAGCAATATCAGATGGTTGTCTCATACGTTTTAAATATGATTTGATTTCACAAAATAATTTGCTCCTATCCTCTTCCCCTCAATCTTCTCAAGGTGGCCTCCTTCCTTCATTCAGGCCTCAGCTCAAACGTCCTGGACTCAGGAGTCTTTCTTGACCCCATGAGCTGAGGCAGCAGCTCTGACCCGGCCTCACATATCACCTGCTTTTAGCTCCTTCATTGCACTGTTCACTGTCAGGGGTTATCTTTTTATTCATTGGTTTACATGTTCGTTGTCTAGTCACAAGCATAGACACTGCGTCTGTCTAGAATACAGCAGGATATAGCAGGTGTTCCGTAAGTGTTTATTGAAAGGAAGGAGTCCATCTACTGATAAAAATGAATTTTCGCTGGGATTTGTGCTGGCTTACCTATGTCTACTACTCACACTTCATCCCACGAGAGCGCCAGGCAGAAATAATTATGTCATTTGTCATAAAACTTCATGATCTACTATTTGCAGATGTGAACATAAAATAAGGTGGGAAACATTTAGGGTGTTTAAATGTTTAAAGTAGTCTCTTGCAGCCTTCAAAATTTGCAGGTACCATTTTTATTCCTTGTTTCATAACTGTAGTTGAAGGAAAGGGTCTTCTATATGGAAAAGGTCTTATACAAAAGGCTTTATGATTTCTAAAAAACAAAACAAACAAATCCAATTTTCCTAGAGGAAAAAGCCATTTCTTCTTTTTCATAAACATAGATACAGTGCAGTACCTGGGCCCCTCCTTCCATATCCAGAAGCTTTTTACTTAAAGAATGCGCTCCAGGCCTTGTTGAGAACCAGGAATGAAAGAAAACAGAAGGGTAAGATGGTCCAGGATGAGCCAATACCAGGAGAATAAAGACCCCTTGGCTTTCATCAATGGCACTACGGTGGAAGACAGAAAGGTTAGAGAGTCCCATTATGAGGCAGGTAAGTGAAGACACAGTGAGCGGAGACACAGGTGAGCGGAGACACAGGTGAGCGGAGATACAGGTGAGCGGAGATACAGGTGAGGGGAAGCACAATGCAGCCTTGAGAAGTGCAAGTGGACAGTCAAGCTAGTGCAGCCCAGTCCAGATAATGATCTCAAAGCATTGTTCAATGATCAAAGCAGTTGAGAAGATGCCTCATGCCCTGTCTCTTTGCTGGAGATTCACAATACACATTGGTCCATTAAAGGCTCCATCCAGCAAGTCCTGAAGGAAATAAGGCCTTTTGACTGTGTTCAGTTTTTAAACTGAGCTCTTAAACATCAGAGCAGGATGATGGTGTTGACAGCCAAAGTTTTTGACGTGTAATAGCTGAACTTTTGGAAGGAGAAGTGGGTGATTTTTATATTTCAAAAGGGCTTGGTGTTCTGGGAATCAAGACATTCGCACAAGATCAGGTGAAATGGCAGATGGCCTTTCGTCCCTCTGTTTCCTGTCCCACTCCACAGCAACTAGAGGTTACCTAAAGCTGGGGAAGAGAGAATCCAAGGGGAAGGAAAGAGAGAGGAGCTGCAGTGAATTCATGAGAGGCCTTCTCCCCCAGCAAGTCCTGGTCAGGGCAGGATCAGTAGGTGATAGGACCCCTTTCTAGGTTTGGGGATCTGAGGACGATGGGACTGCTGCTTGCTGAAGACGAAGAAGGCAGCAGCCTCATGGAGAAGCCCCCTCTACCAGCATGGTTGGGGAACAGAAAAAGGTGCAATGGCTTTCTGGGGTGTCTAGACATGAGAGAACCTAAAACAGTCCCGAGGTTGTCCCAGGCAAAGGAGCACATAAAGGATCCTGGTCCCCAGGGATGGCAAAGAATTGGCTGAGAAAGTTTAGTGGACAAGAGGAGACAGAGTGACTGGCATGGATTCCATACCCAGAAGCCATGGGGACAGTGGGTGCAGTGGGAAAAGGGTCTGATGACCAAAGACCAAAAAGGACAACTGAGCACTTGGGTGAGCATGAACCAGAGCACCTCTCCCATGGCCCAAACACCTCCTGACACCCATGCAAGTGCACCATCCAGGGAGGGAAAAGAACACCTGCCATTGATGGAGACGGAATGGATAATGGCTGGGAATTTGTGGGAGCTCATCTTGAGGTGACCACGTTATACTTTTGACCATCAGGTGGGGATGGGAACTCAAGATAATCATGAAGTTCAGGTATGAAAAAATAAAGTTGTCATTTTTGCACCATGACTTTGGTGAATTCCCATCTGCCACACACTTGTTCCCAGCCTGTGGATCTAGAGCTCTGTGGAATACGTTTATGGACACGCTGCCCTGACATTTTCATTCCCTCATTCAATGCTGACATAATTCTACACGTTACCAAAACAAGGATTACTGTTTTCAGATTCAAAAGATAAGAGTGTCTTAAGAGCAAAGTACAACAAATCAAGATTTAGATTAGACAGAAGGAAAATGGCTAATTAGACAGAAGGAAAATGGCTCACACTGCTCCACGTGGTCGTCCAGCGACCCTGGAGCCCTCCGTTGTGTCGTTGTCACATCCCAGAGTCTCCCAGCCCCAGTGGAGGGTAACAGACCATAGAAGGGATGTGGTGGGAGTTTCCCTAGGTCAGACAGAGAAGTAAGGCACATTCCGTCGGCTCACATCCAGTCACATGTCATACCTCACCCCATGGGAGACTGGGAAATGCCCAGGTTTGTGCCAAAAGAAAGAGAATGGATGCTGTTGGACAGTAGGAGTCACTGCAAAACTCTACTTGGAACGCTCTAACCCAACCAATGCAGTTGGTTCTTTCTTGTCATTTGGGTCTCAGAAAACATTCTCTCCTCCCAGAGGCCAATGTAAAGACCCGATTTAAAACAGTGTCTCCATCATCTCCTCTTCTTTTACGCTTTTCATAATTCTTATCACTATGTGAAATGATTGCATTTATTTACCTGTTTTACTTGTTCATTGTCTGTCCCTTCTTCCTTCCACCTCCTAACTGGGCTGCACATTGCTCATCGCTCTGTCTCGTTCACCAAGACTATGCTGACAAACAGAGGAAAATTGGCCAGTGGTGATGGAGAAGGGTAGAGATTGATGAGGAAGATTCTGACCAGGGACCTCACTATTCCCCAGTATCCTCTCTTTTCAACGCAATGGTGCTATTCATTGCTATTCTTCAGTCCTTTCCTGCTGGAAGTGAAGAGGAATGGACAGGTAGACTAAGATCCCTGCCGAGATCTGAGAGGTGGTTTGATTGGGGCTAAATACAGCCTGCAGTGTCAAGGAATTGTCTGTACAAATTTTAGAAGACCCTTTACTTACTCTGGGACAAAGTTCATCTATATAATTCAGGGGTGACTGCAACGATTTCCTTAGCTCTACATAGGGCAATGGTGCCTGTGTCCTAGGCAGCATCCCAGATGTCTCAGGAACCCCTTAAATGCTCGAGGACAGCCAAGCCTGTTAGCTTGCTGGGCTCATCCATCAATCTCCCCCACCACTGCCACTTGTCTACTCCTCCATATGCAAGGGTCCAGGTGGCACCTACCTGAGACCTAATAAGACTTTTATCTGCCCTTTTTTGGGGGGCGAAAGTACAAAATAAGAAGACATCAGCTAACATTCAGATTTTGTTGTCTCTCTTTATCTTCTATCTAGCTTCTATTAATACACAGAGTAACTTTTCCCCTAAGTCATTCAAATGATGAGATTTTCACATTCTCTTTAAACAACTTTGCGTTGGAATTTGTTCTCATATTGCACCCAAAATAAACTTAGATATTAAAAAGAACTTCCTGTCCTTAATAATCCCTTCCCTTTTTTGTCTCTGAATAATTCTATTTTTTGCTGAGGAAGATTCCCCCTGAGCTAACATCCATACCAATCTTCCTCCATTTTTTAGTATGTGGGCTGCCAGCAGAGCATGGCGGCTAACAGCCTCGTGTAGGTCCTTGCTCAGGAAATGAACCCAGGCTGCCGAAGCAGAGCACACTGAACTTAACCACTAGGCCATGGGGGCTGACCCTGAATATTATTTTTTTACAACTTATGAAAGAAATATTTATTGGAAGAGTGGGTATAGTACATGCCCAGACATCATTATAGACCTGACAGTGCTTGGCATATAGTAGGACTCAATAAATATTTGTTGAATGAAGGAAGAGTCAATATTGAAAGAACAGTGAGCAGTCACTTTGGTAAACAGGTAAAAACAGGCTGAGAATGAGCTGCTGTCAGTTGCACAAAGCTTGTTGTCAAGAGCAGCAAATCATAATTTAAAGAAAATTACGTAAATTCTTTAAACAGGATATAGCTAAGGATTTACTTGCTCTAGGTTAACTGGCTTTTCTATAAGTGCTATTCAAACTACCCTTGCTAATTTCAGAGATTCTCACCTCTCAAAGTCTAAATTCAGGACCCTATAAACCAGCTCCTATAGTACGAAGTCGGATAATAAATGCCTAAAAACAGACATCAGCACAGATCCCACACCATAGAAGGGTCATATGTCAGTCTCTCCCTCTTCTTCTCTCTCCATAAAGACTTCAAAAGTCAAAAACTGGACTGTAAATGTCAAAAGTCTAAATATATTACATTCTTCCCTCTCCAACAAGTCAAGAACCTTTGAAAACCGAGCAATGAGCTTTGGCACGCTTGAAGTACGACTGTGAACACATCAGTAACTCAAAGAAAAACACCTGGATGAAACCAACCCGAAATCAGAGCAAATGGATGGCATGAAAAGAACAGTTGTGTCATCAGAAGTTAAATCTGTTCCATAAAACTCTAGCACAGAATTCATTGACAGTGATGGGCCTCTGACTAAATTGTAGAAATATGCTTAAGTCTTCAACTAGAATAAAGAGCATATCAGCTCCTATCTTTTGATGTCTTCATTACAATGCCTATTCTGTATATAGTACAGAATTTTTATTTTATTGAAATGTAATGTACTTTTAATGAAACAACGCTATAAAGCTGATTTTGGGCTAAAATGTTGCTAAGCTTGGAAGAGTTTCAGGTGAGGGACCCAGGTCCCTGGGGCATATGGGACAATGGAGCTCTCCTCCCTGGACTACCAATGCAGGTCCCCAAGGAACCTATCTGGCATGTTCTTCAAGAATGGAGCCTTGATGCTTTCCCAAACACGGGTCCCTGAGCTCCTTGTTAAGTACTTACTTGAGAAGTGGATACAAAGAAGTCCAGAAGTATTCAGGAGACAACAGCAACACTTCCTATGAATAACCAGGTTAACTGATCTGTGTGTGTGTGTGGAAGGGCAGACTGGAGGAAATGGGAAATGAAATTCTATTTAGAGATTGGAAATGAAATTTTACTTAGAGAAGCAAAAGCTTCGGTACACTGGATGTATGTACAAGAATATCTATCGCAGCATCGTGTGCAGCCCCAGAAAACTGGGAACAAAGTAAATGCCCATCGATGGGGATATGAGTAAAACATGGGGCCTCTACATCCTACAACCACTACGAAGACTTCAGCAGAATATACCAGTTGACTTAGTGAGATTTCTAAGAAATACTGTTGACTGAGCAAAGATATAAAAAATATGTGGGGCCAGCCGTGTGGCTGAGTGGTTAAGTTCATGGGCTCCACTTCAGCGGCCCAGGGTTTCACAGGTTCAGATCCTGGGTGCAGACATGACACTGCTCATCATGCCACACTGAGGCGGCGTCCCACATAGCACAACCAAAGGCACTCACACCTAGAATATACAACTGTGTACTGGGGGCACTTTGGAGAGAAGAAGAAGAAGAAAAAAAGAAGATTGGCAATCGTTGTTGGCTCAGGTGGCAATCTTTAAAAAAAAAAATATGTATAACATCCACCTTTTGTAAAACAAGCAATAACAGAAAAGTTATATATGTCATATAAAAACATCCCCTTCCCTCCAAATGCTCTTGTTCTTGAGTTCAGATAATGAGATTCATATAGTGAAAGATAGCTGTATATGTATATATAATTATATCTATCAATCAATAAAGAGCAGTATGAGATCCCACATTTTTGTATTTATAAAAATATTTATGTAAATACACATAATAAATTTCCATATACAATTTTTAAAAAGAAGAAATGGAACAAGTGAATTGTTTTAAATGTGTATCACTTGGTTTCTTCTGGTATTTTCATTCTGTAAAATAAGCAATATCCACACTTTGTGTACTAGCTGTTTGAAATATTACATGGACTGCATTGTCCTCTTAATAATCTTCAGAAGGAGATGTGGGTGAGGACAATGGTCCTCCTTGAGGTTAAGTCACTTGCTGGAGCTTATGTAACTCGTAGCCTGCATGACTGTATTCGTCGCCTGAGTCTGCCTAACTCCCCAAATCCTTTTTACTACTTACAGGAGCCTCCTGAAATCCTTGGGTTTTTTTCTCTGCCATGAGACCTCCATGGAGAATCAGACACAATCAGCTCCAACAATGGAAGCATTCTTTGCCATTGAACACTTTCATTACCCTAATTACCACCCACCCTTGAGTTCTTGGGCCCTGGGATTGAGGCCCTGGGATCGAGGAGGTCATAGGATTCTCAGCTCTCAACAATCCCGCATCTGTGCAACAGAGGCAACTGGTCAACCTTCCACAGTGACAACAACTCAGCCTTTAAGTTGGAGAATCCTACAACTGAGCACACGAGTATCAATTGTTTTATTATTCAAGACTGTTTACTAGGTGTCTCTTTTGCATTCAGAATAAAGGTTCTTTCAGCAAAGATGCCGTAGCATCTTTAGCACACTTCTAGTCTGTGGCACCTGGACTCAAATTTTTGTTACAGCGAGTCTTTGCAGACAGAGTTGGCCTGAATAAAAGTGGAAAAAGGAATATTGTATTAAAACACAGGCAGTGGAAACTCATCAAGGGAGCACACAGGCATACTGGCAGCCACTTGCCAACAACCAGGCCAAGTCTAAAGTGTCAGCGAAAATCGACCAAAACCATTTCATGTTGGAAGGCGGAACGAGCTGGAAACAACAGCTCTGCTTCTTAGACTTGCTGTCGGAAAGTTCATGTGAGGCTCCGGTGCAGTTTTCCATCGTGGAGAATCTGCGGAATACGGCCTGGTGCTCTGCTCGTTACCCTCCCATCCTCACTCACATCACTGATACACTTGGGTGTGCAATTTCAGTATTCGCTCCGTCACCTTCTGCAGACTTCCCACTTGCCCTTCAGAGCACTGCTTGCTGGGGTCTGATCCCCTTTCTTGAGGACCTTCCTGGGCCTTCCTGTGGGCTCTCCCTAGCGCTCCAACCCATTCCACCCTTGGCTCATCACCCTCGTCTTTGAAAAGGTCTTGAATGAGGTGAAATATGGTTAGTTATTGGGAATGAACTCGTGATCTGCGCATTCAGCAACCTTCATCGTTGATGAGATATGGGAATAAAGCTAACTCCCTCCAAATTCTGATGTGACAAGAGCCCATTTTTTTTCTATGAAAAACACAGATAGAACTCAAATTGTTTAATCTTCGTAGTGTCTTTCTCAGACACATAATCCACCACAAACTGTAGGACCACCTGCAGATACCTTCTGACACTTCTTGGTGTAGATCGAAGCAAGGTGGGTGGTGGACTGAGAATGGTGGGGGCCCAGACTGGGAAGTCAGTCTAGAATTTGTCCCCAAATCTGAAACTCAGTAGCCATGTGACCTTAGGCAAGTCAAACCCTTCCTGCCTCAGTTTCCTCATATAAAAGGGCGATGGCAATATTACCCACCTGGTTCTATTGTTGTAAGGATTAAATGAGATGATGGCTGTGGAATACTTGGAATGATGATTGCCAAGGAGAGCTATTAATAATCCATTAATAGTAAACCTGTAATAAGGAAACTGACATAAGCCTCCCTGAAACCTGCAGAAATCTCTCCATTCTACAAAATTCCCCGTTTCTACAGCCATTAAGACACTGTCTTGCAAGAGGTACGGAGATGCCCTTCGTAAACGTCTGTCCAAACCAAACTTATTCCAGTTCTTTGAAACGCTCCATGCTTTGCTGCCCTTCCACATGGAGTCTGTCTTCTACCTGCAGTGCGTGCACACATCCATTCTCCTGAATTTCCCCTCTGCTTCAAGGTCACACTCAAACACCGCATCCTCAGTGATGCCTTCTCTGAGACTCCGGGCAGCCGGGTCTCTTCCGACTCACGTGGTCCTTTTTTTTCCTTCTTCATCCACCTGGGCTTCATCATACCACACTGTTTGCCCAATCAATTACGAATAAGATTTGCCCCTCACGCTTGATGGCAAGCACCATAAAAACCTGCACATTGGTTTTCCTCATAAAAACTTTGTTCAATAAATGTCTGCTACTACCTCGTTTCTTAAATACCCCACTCAGGCTTGCCAGGAAGCACACTGTAAACCAGATACACACGGAGGGTTGGCAGGAGCATGAAAAGGGCCAATTTATGATTTAAAAAATACCTTGACAAAATTAAGTCTCCCTGGATCTTATGATAACTCCTTGTTTTGTTTCCTCGTTGAAAATAATTACAAAAGATGCTAAGGATTTGTGGCACATTATCTTTAGTGTTTCTTTGCACCCGCCGGGGCTGGCGAAAGTGGATGTGTTCCAGAAGTTACTATTCCCTTTTCTGCCTACACTGGGGCCCCAAACGTCTGCTCGCCTGTGCTGGCTGCTCTGTTCCAGCTCTGCGGCCTCTACTCGCCTGCCTTGTCTACCGCTAGTTTCTGCTTGTCCATTCGACTCTCGCTTGACTTCCACCTGGGAAAAGCACTGTTGATTCTGACTATTTATTAGGCACTTAGTGTATACCAAGCACTACATAAAGCGCTTATAATCAGCAGCTTGCTATAAGAATTTAACCACAGGCCCTCCAGGGTGGGAAAAGCTCTGACTTGTAGGGTTTGCCAATTTCCATGGTGTAAACACAGCCAGTTCTGTTCTAACGCTTGTTTGGGAAATGACGATTTGTTCCAACATGGTTGATAGGCTAGGGGACGATTTGAGCATAAAGTGAATTTCGGTTTCCCCATGCACGATTTCATCCCTGAGAAACCAGACGAATGCAGCGGGAACACACAAATTGCACAGTTGCTCACTTCACCAGGACCGTGAGCTACACCACACATCTGGTGTCACAACTTTCTGGCGGGTTCCAGACAGCCCTCCTGCCAGCGCCTCTCTCTAACACGACCTGCAGCCCCTTGGACCTCATAGCCCTGGGCCCTCCCTCTCTTTAATTTTCCCTTTACTCTCCCCTATTTTACATTTTCCCCTCTGTTTTCTGCTCTTTTTGTCTTGGGGTCTCTCTCTTTTCTCACTCCCTTTCTCTCACTTTTCTTCTCTTCCTCTTGCAGACAGGGTGGCGGGTGTGGTGGCCCCCAGGAATGTGAGAACTCATTTCCACAAGAAACTTCAGGTCTTCTTCAAGGTGACTTGTCCAAAGCAACACAGTTATTGTCATATTTACGCATTTCTTAACCAATTAACATGTACAAATGGCGCTGCCATTTTTATGGAGTTACGCTCGTTTTATAATGTGTCACTAATAAAGTTTTTGAGTGCTGTGGCCTTAACCTCATTTTCCCATTAGCCCTGTGGCTTTTAATGCACGATTTTGAATAGCATGTTGAATTTTAGGAAAATCAATGTCACATGGTAGCAGCATAACTGCCACCATATGCTGGAGGCCGCTCCGTCCCACTCACCCTCACCGGAAAGAGCCGATTGTGGGTATCTATTTCCAACTCTGTGTTGGTGACGTCACATGGGTAGCTTGAAATCTGCCACAATGGGAGTGTTGTGGGGGTGGGACTCAAGAATTTGCATCTCGGACCTTCCTAGGTGATGCTGGGGCAGACTTTGAGGACCTCTGCCTGGGGATCCGACCTGGCTTAGTCTTCCCTTTGTGTGAGGAATGAGCCACCTCCCCTTGCCGTCCTCCTGCTCCTCATCAGGGTGAGTGTTATAATTGGGGAAAACCTGATGGAAGCCCCATCTTTGGTGTCTACACTGGTGCGTTCACCCACTGGAAGGCTTAGCGATGCCTCTTCTCCTTCTGGTGGAGGAAGTGGTGAGCTTGACCATCTCCCGGGCTTCAGAGGGGAGGAGAGGCCCCCAATCACCACAGGTGTATTGGCTTTGGGGTCATCTCAACCTAGGTTTACATCCAAGGTCCACAGCTCACCAGCTTATGAGCCGCGTGACCTTGTGCAGGTCAATACACCTCTCCGAGCTTCAAGGTTTTTCATCTGTAGAATGGGGATAATAATATCTTGCTTGAAGTATTGTGAAAATAAAATGCAATGATGGTTAGAAACTTGGGGCGGGCTGGGGAGGAGATGGGAGGAGGCAGCAATGAGTGTTTTAACAGGCCTCCAGGTGATTCTGATGCAGGCTCAAGTTTGAGACCCACGGCCCTGGCCACAGATTGCACCCACCAGGCCGAGGCCTCATCTTCTGAGGTTCTGACTTAATTGGGTGATGGGTCCCACCACTGGCAGTGAGCAGATAGCGTTAGAGTTGTCCGGCTTCTTCTCGGGATGGGGCATGGTCAACGGTAGACAGGTGAAGCCTAAGAGTGGCAACAAGAGGTGGAGTCTACCGCATAGCTACTGCAAGTGTGGTGCACAGACCAGCAGCTGCCTCACCTGGGAGCTGGTGAGAGACGCAGAACCTCAGGCCTACCCCAGACCTGCTGAATCCGGACCCACATTTAACAATCCCAGGGAATTCTGGGACACAGGAATGTTTGATAAGCACTGGTCCAATACACATTTACACCGAGAAGGACTGGGTATGGAAAGAAAGTATAAAGACATAATTAAACGGAAAGGGAAACAGAATTCCTGGTCTTAGGCTCAAAGGTGGGTCCACTGACCCCAGCCCCCATCCCGCCCCAGCCTGACGTTGGAAAAAATATTCCTATGGCTCCGAGGTTATGTACCCTCTGAACAAGGAAGAGATCTTGGGCTGGACTCTCCCCTGGTCAAGCATTAACTCATTTACTGCTGACATTGCAATGCTGACATCTACTGCTTTCAAATCCATTCCAGGGGAAATGCTCTGAGAATTCTGTATCTGATTCCGCTAGTTACAAGGTTGGGTAAGAAAACAAAAGTCATTGCAACACATTTTCCCTCGGAATTGAATTCCTAAGGAACTGAGTCCTCGCTCAAACCTTCCCCACTTAACAGGAATGTCTATCCCAGACCCTCTTATCAATATCATTGCTTGTCAGTCTTTGCTGCTTTTACCAATGTAGACACCTTAGGACAAAATTCAATGCCAATCAATTGCAAAATGAAATTGCAACTCTTTCAAAAGATGGACGATTTCAGGAAGTCTATGAGACTGATGTAAGAGAATTGATCTAACCAAATACCTCATCGACAGATGGGGATCCGCCAGTCAGACCAGTTAAGAGGAAGAGAGAGAGAACCAATAATGGTGAGCATAGGGTAGGTTCTTCAAATGAAATGGTTTGAATATCAAAGGATGGTGAATAGTCTTTAAGAAAATCGATAAAAAGTATTTTTACCGAAATGACCCTATATGAATGCTAAGAAAGTCAGATGTCATTAAATTTTATCATTTGTAGTTATCTTTTGAGTTCCAACATCATTCTGGCTGTTTTTGTTGTTGAAAGAAAGTAAAAATCACCTTGGGAAAATAAATATATAAAATATTGTATAATTTTATAATATAATAGCTAAAATAGGAGGAGGAAAAAGAATATTGATGCAAGAGACTTCTTAAAAAATAATTATTATTTTGCATGAATTTAGTCCAATCTCTTCTTTTTCCTTTATCCTTGTTAAGCTGGACTTCCTTATTGCTGTTATATTATCTTCCTTAAAAAGTGAAATCATGGGGCCGGCCTCATGGTGTAGTGGTTAAGTTCAATATGCTCCCCTTCAGTGGCCTGGGTCCATGGCTTTGGAACCCAGCTATGGACCTACACATCACTCATCAGCCATGCTGTGGTGGCATCCCACATATAAAATAAAGGAAGATTGGCACAGATGTTATCTCAGGGATAATCTTCCTCAGCAAAAAAAGAGGAAGATTGGTAATAGATGTTAGCTCAGGGCCAATCTTCCTCAGCAAAAAAAATAATAAAGTGAAGTTAGACTAACTTGAAAAATACAGCCTATTTCTTTTACATATTTTAAATTTCCATAATTAAAAATGAAATGCAATGTGCTCTACAATCTGAATAGCAGAACCCAGAGAATTCTTCAATAATTATCCCTCCTATATACACAAAAATACCACCTTTGCTAAATGTCTTAACAGGATCACATGGTTTGCTATTTATAAGTTTTTAACATAATTCACTCACTGTAACATGGTTTATAGTCATGTTTATCATTTTCTATTTGCACACTGAGTACTTCTGTAGTTTTTAGCTAATGATTTCTGTCAAAAGAATGAGAGGTGAGCTTTCTTCCTTTCAACCCTATCCGAAGGTGGGAGCATGCTCAACCTGTTCTGTGTTTGTAAGTCCCCTAGAAAGGACACCCCCATGGGGCCAGCCGCATGGCCGAGAGATTAAGTTCGTGCGCTCTGCTTCAGTGGCCCAGGGTTTCGCCAGGTCAGATCCCAGGCCCGGACCCAGCACAGGTCATCAGGCCATGCTGAGGCGGTGTCCCACATGGCACAACTAGAGAGGCCTGCAACTAGAATATACAACTATGTACTGGGGGGCTTTGGGGAGAAGAAGAAGAAGGGGAGAAAAAGATTGGCAACAGATGTTAGCTCAGGTGCCAATCTTTAAAGCAAAAAAAAAGGACACCCCAGAAAGAGCTGCTGATCATAAGGCCTTCCCCACAGGTGGCTCTTCTTCTTAGAAACTTCTTCTGCTGCACACAGAGCTCTCTGTGCGAGTGGACATTCCCTAGTGACTCCCAGCCCCTCTGAAGAACAGCTCCATCTGGGCTGCAGAAAGGGGCCTTTTGAGTCGAGAAGAAAGCAGCCAGCCTGGAAGCCATTACACTGGGTCATGAGAACAAATCTAAACTCTCCGCCTCTTCAGCCAAACCTTGGAAGTTCAAAGCACTCAAGAAGGGAAATCAGCATTCAAGGATGATTCACAGCCTGATGAAGTTAACTCCTCAGACATAAACTCCGTGTAAACAAAACCGATGGCAAAAAGTCAATGAAATACGATAAAACTATTTCTGTCCTTGTTGGAAACTTACTGATTTCTTCAGACATCATTCTCTCCTGTAGGTTGGAATGATGTAGAATGTGAGTCCTCTTTGGCTCTCGCATGTCGTTTCATTGTATGTCCCTTCAAGCTCTAAGTCAGTTTATGGGATGGACCAAGGCCCGAGCAGCCTTTCCTGAGATTGACATAAGCAACACTCGCCGGTCAGGGATGTTCCGTCAGCTGGGGAAGGAGCTGAAAAACCACCTTCTGAACTGACACAAAATCGCGCCGGATTCACCAACTCTGTAAACTGACAAATTAGATCACAGGTAACATAGCAAATGCCAATATGTATCTGCATTTCCAAAGTTATTTCGTGTCTTCTCCTAGAGTATTGTCTTTGCTCTCTTTCTCCTTTCTACGCTTTGAAGAACTTCAACTTAGGTTGACTAGCTATGTCGAACTTGGCTCTGCCCAGCCCGAGGTCCACCCCCCAAGATACTCTCTGACCATCGGCCGACCACCCGGTTTACATCCTCAGTATCTCACAGCCAAATTGCCTCAGCTTCCTTGGTTCCTACTAAGAGTTGGCTGCTCTTCCAATTGACCTCATGATGCTAGAGCATCCTTCCTTGAACCTCACCCACATGGGCATGATGTGAAACCCTAACACCTGATCCTCTTATTTAAGTCCACTTCAACCTGGCTCCAATCTTCCTTTCTCATTTGGTCTCCTCTCAACAGTGTTTCTTCCATTTAGACGGGTTTAATCACCGCCCTTCAATGACATCCTCTGCCTGCGGTTTCTTCTAGTTTACTTTTCACTTCTCTCCACACTCTGAGTCTTCCACATTCAGGGCAAGGCACACCTTCGCTACACAAGGGGCAATCTTGCTCTCCCTTAATGAAGGACACTGGTTCCATTTATTCGTTCAACAAATGTTTATTGTGGATCTCCAACGTGCCAGGCACTGTTCTAGTTGCAAGCTAAAACTCCTCAACTGGCGTTTTATTGCACATGTGCTCTAATAATTTATAATAAAAGTTAACATCCATCAAGAAGTTACCGCACCAGGCAGCGTGGTAAGTGCTTCCCCACCTGTGTGTTCCTTCATCCTCCCTATAACCTTGTGATGGAGTGAACTGGTATTAGCCTCAGTTTCTCATATGAGACAATGAAGCACAGAGAAATGAAATGATCTTCCCAGCCAGGATTCAAAGCTGGCATTCTGGATCCAGAAGCCCCGTCTTAGCCGCTAAGCTGCTCTGTCTCCCACCACGTGGCACTTACTGCCCCGGCCATGGGCCAGTCTCCATTTTCAGTTTTTCACTTGTGCATCTCCTGTCTCCCCAACTTGACTTTAAAAGATTCCAAGTCTCTCACTGAACGAAACCCTACAGATACTAGTGAAACCAGGTTCACAAAATCATGATGAGATTCTGCCGGAGGAGAGGTGGGAACCGTGGAAATCGGTCTGTGACGTGAACTTGTTATGTTTCATAGTAGGCGAGGAGATGGTGGAAAAGAATATACAGTTCCTCAGTTTTATATACACTCCCAACCTCAATTCTTGAACCTGCTCCCTGTCTTGGGGTTGTTCTTCAATATTACGCTTGCAATAAAATTTCTGACATTTTCCCCTTAGGTTTTCATTTTGTCTTCTTAAAGAAATAGGGAAAACTCACCAGAAGCCTCAGAAAACTGGGAGAGACAGGAAACCCCACCCCTTTAACTCTCTGCCTCAGCAGAACAGCCTCAGTGTGGAGACAATGGACGGTGGCCGCCTCAAACCACCTCTCCTGCGGCCGGCGAGTCCACCGCAGCTTCCAGCCACCAGGGCTCCAGCACGCCTAATTGTCCTTCCCACTTGGCTCCCTTCTCCCCGCTAAGTAAATCTTTGATGTGTGTTTCCTCAGCCACTTTTTATTTTTACAAGAGCAAAAAGTGACCGC
Source organism: Equus asinus (assembly GCF_041296235.1). Lineage (NCBI taxonomy): Eukaryota > Metazoa > Chordata > Mammalia > Perissodactyla > Equidae > Equus > Equus asinus. Next base: position 25,473,258 of record NC_091790.1, on the reverse strand, counting down.
AGTGCATTCCTGACCAAAAGCTGTGGGCTTTCCATCTTCTCGTAACTGTGAAACAGCCCAGCAGCCTCTCTCCCGTCCGCCCCAACATTATATTTCAAACCCAGCATTAGAGGAAATTAGGAACTGAAACGGGGAGAGCGGAAAAATGAAAAGTCACTTTTTTTTGAGCTCCCTGCAGAACTACCACTTTGGGGTTAATTGAAACTTACTAATTAAAGTTTATATATTAGACTTTGCTCCATGCCTTACTGCATGACTGGGAGCCTTTATTCTCTCTGTTCTTACAGAATGCCTTTAAACCATTTAGTTAATACACTCCCTACCTATCCCTTAAAATATTCAATGATGAAATACTAATGTCTAAAACGCTTACTGCTTCAAGGGGTAAGAGAAGGAATTTTCTTTCTTTGTTGGCTGTTTATTATTTTTAATAAATTAATACACTTTATTTTTTAGAGCAGTTTCAGGTTTACAGAAAATTGAGCAGAAAGTACAGAGAGTTCCCATAAGCTCCCTCTCCCCCGCCCTCAGAATCCCTATTGTTAACATCTTGCATTGATGTGGCACATTTGTTACAAATGATGAACCAATATTGATACATTATTACTAACTGGAGTCCACAGTTTGCATTAGGCATCCCTCTTGGCATTGTACTTTCCATGGGCTTTGCCAAATGCATATGTCTTGTATCCACCACTACAGAACCAGAGTAGTTTCACGGTCCTAAAAAGCCCCTGTGCTCATCCATTCGTCCCTCCCTCCCCATTAACCCCTGGCAACCACCGATCTTTGTACTGTCTCCATAGTTTTGCCTTTTCCAGAACGTCTTATAGTTGAAATCATACAGTATGTGGTCTTTTCAAACTGATTCCTTCCACTAAGCAATATGTGTTTAAGGTTCCTCCATATCTTTTCCTGACTTGATGGCTCATTTCTTCTCAGTGCTGAATAATATTCCACCGTCTGGATGGACCACAGTTTATTTATCCATTCACCTACTGAAGGATATCTTGCTTGCGTCCAGTTTTGGATGATTATGAATAAAGCTGCCATAAACGTCCATGTGGGGGTTTTTGCATGGAGAGCAGGCAATTTTTAAGCTAAATTTTTTAAAATAAAAGTATTACAGCAGATCTCACTTCTGACAGTATTACTATTGTGATTACTGCTGTTATTAAGATTATGTTATCAACCCTGAAAATAAAAGCAATTGTAATGTGACAAATGAAGCATATTTTACAGAACATCCACAGCCAAGGGACACTTGATTCAGTCCTAGATATTCAGAGCCTGGCGTCCACCTGTTAGGAAGTGCTCAGCAACTAAGGAAGGAGAAAAGAAGGGAAACTGCATTGGGTTGGATCTCACTCTGGACAAGGGACAGAAAATCCACTCAACAGAGCCTGAAACAATAGGGCTTTGCGTTTCTCAGACACCAAGCGGGGAGGGAGGCAACTGCCAGTGTTGCCATCAAACATGGTGTCTTCCCATCCTTCCTCCAGTGTCAGCGCTCACTCCATCCCCACCATGTTCATTCCTGTCGGCTACTGGTTGCCAGGTGGGAGCGGCAGCATTCGAGTCAGGCAGACAGGATGGGGCAGCCCCAGCACACCTTTTACAAGGAAACACAAGGTTTCCCAGAACCTTCTAGGCAGGCTTCTTCAGTTTGTATCTCCCTGGCCAGGCAGTGTCCCATGCCACCTCTGGACGTGAGGGAGGCTGGGAAGACAAGCATTTCGTTTTCCACAGTCTACAGGAAGGAAATCAGGGCAGAGGGCATGGGGAATGGCTCTTCGATTAGCTAATACACAAGTTTGCCATTGCAGAAAATAAGCAACAGCAGCAATAAACAAACTCAACACAGCTGGAGTTCAGCCCATTCTCACTGACTTCCAACCCCAGGGCTCTCCTTGAGACCTGGTTGGAAAGAGCCACTAAGCTGGGTTGTCCTTTTCCACGATGTCCCCTCTTGTCTGCCACCACAGTCATGTACTCCATCACTGCCCAACAATGTGTGCATGGAGCGTGCCTGGACAACCTCCTATTTTACTAGTCGCTCAGCAAGCTACAAGACCCAAGTTGTCCCGTCTCCTGACGTTTAAGGTCAAGCTCTGAATGTGGGGCTGGAAGTGAAAGGAGGCTAGAAAAGGCAAAAAGTTCATTTTAATGGCATCTCTCATTTATTTTTCACTTCCATTCCTTTGACGGAGGCCTCATTATCTCTCTCCCTTTCTCCTAGTGTTTCCAGCTGAGTCCTCCTGAAACACAGAACTGTTGGCCCTTTACATGCGCACAAATCTTGCTGGCTCCCCTAAAGCCCCAATGCCTTGGCCCAACATCCAACATCCTCCACAATCTCTCTTCCACCTCACCATTCCCAGTCTGACTCTGCGGCCAGACTCTGAGCCTTTGCTCACACTGTTCCCTCTGTCTGTAGTATACTTTCCTTCATATAAAAATCCAATATTTCAATGCCCAAAGCATAGGAAACCAGACACTAATCCACATTTGAAAGTTCTAATATGGGACATATATTAAAGCATTTTAAATGTGAGTACAGGAGTCATTTCATTGCAGAGATGTGCTTTAAAAATTATTGACGAAGGAAAAAAAGCTCCACAATACCAGAGAATTTAAAGGATCTATATCATGGTAACATGCTAACGTGTAGTACAAACCAGGCACCGTAACAAATGAAAATGGAAAAACTGCCCATACCTGCAACTATGTTGATAGGTTACAAGACATAACAATACACACTTTCCTTCACATGAAAGTTTCTAAAGCTACACAGAGAAGTGCATATTGTGCATTATGTTTTGCTACAATTTCTGAGCAGATTCCTTACTCTTTGGGGCCTCAACTGTCACATCTGTCAAAGGGGCATATTCATAAACTGATCAAGGGAGAGACTGGGCACATTGTGGGGGCTTCTTTCAGCTTTAAAATGTCTAATCCCACTAGACACGTAAAAGCAAAATAAAATAGCATTTTAAAAATTACTAAATTGGGGCTGGCCCCGTGGCTGAGTGGTTAAGTTCGCACACTCCGCTGCAGGCGGCCCAGTGTTTCGTTGGTTCGAATCCTGGGCGTGGACATGGCACTGCTCATCAGACCACGCTGAGGCGGCGTCCCACATACCACAACTAGAAGGACCCACAATGAAGAATATACAACTGTGTACTGGGGGGCTTTGGGGAGAAAAAGGAAAAAAATAAAATAAAATAATATCTTTAAAAAAATAATTACTAAATTATTTCATAAGAGTAACATCTTATTTTCAGCACTCTCTCCTTAACTCATGCAAACACATGACTAACACACATGTGAGTCCAGACTCTGGAGGGAGAGGTAATGCATGAGTATGAGAAATGTCCAAATTACTGTTGATTCTCTACATTTTTTTAAAAAAAGAGTTCAAGAGAAAGACTTGATACCAGTGGCAATTTCTCTCCATTTCACGGAATCCTTTACCAAAACCCCTATTTGGGTGACTCGATTCTGTGGTCTCTTGCGGTCTAATTCTTTCAAGTGGTTCTACTCAGGTCCAAAATTTACTAGTATCCCGAGAAACCTAACAAGAATGATGGAAGTCGCACAAGAAAAGCAATTCTTAGGGAATTTCAGCACGTCCGACTTGCACAATCCTCTGATACTCACTCATGGGATCCTTCTGATTTCCGTGAGCAAAGAAACTTACACTTCAACCAAATGTGAAGAATATTTTACAGCTTTCTATTTAAACCTGTGGCACAATTCATCAGATTCTGCCTCTTCCTATGGTTCTCCCTTGACTTTTAAAACATAACTGTTTATACAAGGAAGCAGCGAATTGCGGGATGTTCTCTTTGACATCTTTCTATATCCACTGAGCACATGAGAGGGCTCATGTGTCTTTGTAGTGTCTTCTTGGTAGAGAATATAATCATGTCATCGAATCAAAGGATGAGTGGGGTCTTAAGACCCTGCCATAGGCGAATAGGAGTGGATTTTCAAATATATGTTTTGTAAAGAGTGATTAACTGCATGCGTCATGATTTAACCTCTATCCTCTCAGAGCATTTGATGGCGTGACGGGCTGGCCAGAGGTTGACTGATAAGTCACAATCAACCATGAAATTGGGCCAGGAACAAATCCAACAGCTCTTCCGCTTTCCCTTAAAGGAGAGGGGCATTTGCCAAAACAGAAACAAGGCCTTCTGGCTCATGGTGCAGAAGACTTGAGTTATTCAGCGGGTAGGATGTGCTCAGTAGATGTTGGGGTGGGGAGACTTATCCCAAACACCTTTATCCTAAAAACTGCTAACAGACTCATTCAAGGAGCATACATTACTGCTAATAATTATTACTAACATTTACCAGGTTCTCCGCTGTCAGTCACTGGGCTAAGCTCCTCACACAAATTAGTTTATTTAAGGCAATTTGACTCCAGAGCTCACCAGGGTCCAACTCCACTCACCACTTTGCCCTGCCACCTCCCTATTAATTAAGGTCTTGGGGCCCAGGGTGCTGTGCTTGGGCATCATGAGGATAAAATGAGTAACATGCCTCTGAAAGCTTAAAGGCTTTTAAAGGAGGCAAACATGGTCAGAGACAAATAATAATACAAAAGTAGCAACCACCTTTAAGACAATTTGTTCTGGATCCAGCCCAGTGGTGTAGTAGTTAGGTTCACTCTCTCCACTTCAGCAGCCCAGGGTTCCTGGGTTCGGATCCCAGGCATGGACTTACACATGGTTCATCAAGCCATGCTGTGGCAGCACCCCATACACAAAATGGGACTGCCATGGATGTTAGCTCACAGAAAATCTTCCTCAAGCAAAAAAAGAGGAAGATTGGCAATGCAAGTTAGCTCAGGGTCATTTGTTCTATCTTAGTTTGAAACATCTTGTTTGAGGGAGTCCAAATTAGGCCCATGCCACCCTCAAGATCCTAACTTCAAATTCGGATCTTTGCTTCATCTCTGCACTGCTCAGGCCAGAGGACAGAGATTGCCAAGAGGGCAATGGTCCCACAGGGGTGGGCAGTGGACCAGATTCCAGGTCTGGCACTAAAGATCTTTCTCAGTTTGTGTCAGCCTAGGGCCAGGTTCAGTCCAGCTCTGATAGAAAAACACTGAAATTTGTATTTCTGATCCTTTCCAGAATCAGAACTCACACAAAGAGTTTCTTACTTAGCAAGAGAAACAAAAAGTTGGACCCGCTGGCTGAATGAATAGAGACCCGGCATCTCCAGGATCATCTGCTGCAGGTCTTCAAGCAGAGCTGTCTGAGCATCAAGATCCCATGTTTCCACATCACAAAAGAAGGCAGAACCCACTGGAGCAGGAGGGCTGGACATTCACGCACACACAAGCAAAGCGCGAAAAGGCCCAGAAAGAACGAGGAAAGCCAAAAGAAAGACTTGTCGGGGCCGTCCCAGCGTCATAGTGGTTAAGATTGTGTGCTCCACTTTAGAGGCCCGGGGTGTGCAGGTTCGGATCCCGGGTGCAGACCTGGCACCGCTCATCAAGCCATGCTGTGACAGCATCCCACATAAAATAGAAGAAGTTCGGCACAGATGTTAGCTCAGGGCCAATCTTCCTTTCACACACACACAAAAAGAAACACTGTCCTACAGATACAAGATTACAAATTATTGCAAACAATTACCCCTTGGGCCTATAATTCCAGTAGAGTTTTGCCTCCAGACAAACATCTGTAGGGTTTTCATTTCCTGATGTTTTTCTCGTAACTTTCAATATTCCAGTCATAGTGGAAAACTAGAAGCTATAGAAGTCACGGGATAGTGATAGGGAAAAGTTGAAAGCTCAGGTCCTCGGCAACAGGGGTCCTTGGACCAGGCACAGTGATATAACCAGCAGCCAGATGGGTGATGTGCAGAGTGGCGACGTGTTATGGTCGACTTCTGAAGGCAGCACAGAGTTGCAAGCTCAACACCTCTGCCTCAGGCTGTTCTTGGCAAGCATTGCACGTATATAATAGAGTGAAAGCTTGCAATATGCTCAGAGGAGTTGGAAGCCAAGGTGAGGCTATTCCTAAAAAATGTCCAGCTCCCCATTTCCACCCAATGGTTTCCATATCGGCATGCAAAAAGCTATTTTCTCTTGAGCTGGGTGGAGTGCTGACAGGAGGAGGTAAAGGAGGGAGGACGGGGTGGGGAGTAAAGAAGAGAGGTCATTTCAAAGTTCTTGGCTTTTCTCTCCATCCCTAACAATTCTGTGAAGACAGAAGAAAAATTAAAGTGTTTTGCCGTAAAAATATAACAAGTCATTTATCCACTCTCCTCCTTATGAAAACTATCACATACCATCCTAGATGGAGTAAATCAGAAAAACAGGATAATTTACATCTAGTTTTTGCATTCATTTTTTGGGGAGATTGGCTATCTTTGGCGTATTTGTGGAAGTCAGCCTGGAAAATTGATTCCCTGGGTAATATTCCATCCAGACCTTCTGTTTTTTGGAGAAAAGAATGTGAAGAGGGTAGTGAAAGCTTCAGGAGAAGAAGACTCCGTCCTTGCTCCCTGAGAAAGGCCATGCTGCTCTGGGAGGCCCTGGAGTGGGGACTGTGCATGCCCATCCTCTCTGCCTGCTGCCTCTGCAGGGGTCTGCCTCCTGGCAGAGAGGCCAGGCCCAGGGATGGGCAACAGAGGTGATGAGCAAAAGGCCCCACAAGTTCAGCCTCGATGGTTCCCTGCAAGGCTGCACCCTGCCCTTCCCCACTTCCTCTGAAATCAGTGAGGCCACACACCCTTGAGGTCACTTCTCCAGCCATCCCACCCTGCCGCCCAGCGGTCAGCCTGCTCATGCAAAAGCAAGGGGCAGTCTTCCCTTGACATGAAAGAGAGGCGATGAACTCAATACCGGGACAGAGTTAGTGCAATCCAAAATTGCAATGGGACTTTTACACAAGTACAAATAGTTTATGTAGAGAGAAAGTGAGCTGTGCACCTGTAAAACCATTACAGGAGGGTATAAAACAAGAACCGGAGAAAGAAGCAAGAATCAATGAAGACTACAGAAAAGAAGAAGAGAATTCTCAAAAAGAATAAAAATTAACAAAGGCTGAATAGCACACAAATACCACATTAAGGTGGTGAGAGTTAATGCAAAGTAATTATCCCAGAACATAGCACAGAGCTTTCAACAAACCAGCATCAAGAGAAGGAAAGTGCAAATGAAAGTAAGGGATGGGGAGGCTCCACCAGACACCCATCAACAGGAGTTTGAGGAAGAGAAAATAGAGGCAATGGAAGAGACACAACATTTAAACAATTAGCAACACATTTTCTAGAACTGAGGAAAGTTCTGGAAAGTCCTCAGATTAAAAGGTCTGCTGAATTCCAAACAGCATAAAATGTTAAGCTGACACCTAGACATGACGTCATTAAATTTCAAAACATAAGGACAAAGGGAAGCTGGTTGTCATGAAAGGAGGAGGCAAAGAATCTCTAGAAACGCAGTGAAGACATTTAAAGAAGGCAGCAGTTAAGCGGGTTTACACAGAAGAGGGAGTGAGTCAGTAGTTGGGGAGAAAATGAAGATCTGAGAGAAAAGGAATAATCAGTGGCCCCAGGTCCCTGAAGGTAGGGGAGATGTGTGCAGAGTATAGAAGTGAGACTTCACAGTGAATGATGAGAGGGAAGGTTGAGATACACAAGTGATAATGGAAGACAAGACAGCAGTTCACGTCTGATGCCCCAAGAGAAGGAAGGTTGTTGCTTAGGGTGAAGATGGTGGGCAGGCCATGAGGGATGTCTCTGGAATTGCCTCCAGGACTATGAAAATGGTCTACTACAGCAGCCCCCATTGTTTTTGGATGTTTCTGTTAGGTAGAAGGAGCGAGAGAGGAATGGCATTGCCAGTGGTGGGACAGGAGCCATCAGAAGAGCTCAACTGGGGCAGAGCCAGGACCAGCCCTGAGGCCGGCAGTGTGGGATGGCCAGCTCCTCTTGGATCTGCCAGTCTCCTGGGTGAGGCCAGGTACAGGGTAAGGATGGCAGAGAATCTGTACAAATGCAGGTGCTGACAGCCCTAAAGGTTAGCACAGTGGTCCTTGCTTATCTGCAGGGGAAATGTTCCAAGGCCCCCAGTGGATCCCTGAAACCACAGACAGTACTGCACCCTGTATCTACTATATTTTTTCCTATACATATATACCTATGATAAAGTTTAATTTATAAACTAGGCACAGTAAGAGATTAGTAACAATAACTAATAATAAAGTTGGTTTGGGGGCCATTATTAAGTAAAATAAGGGTTATTTGAACACAAGCACGTGCTTCCTCAACCATCGTTCTGATAACCCAGATGGCTACTAAGCGACTATTGGGCAGGTAGCGTACACACCATGGATGCACTGGACAAAGGGACGAGCCACATCCTGGGCAGGATGGAGCTGGACTGCTGGAGATTTCTTCATGCTACTCGGAACGACATACAAGTTAAAAGTTACGAATTGTTTATTTTCCATTCAATATTTTTGGACCACACAACCGCAGGTAACTTAAACCCCAGAAAGCAAATACCATGGATCGGGGGGACTCCTGTACTCATTTAAAAGTCACCACTAACATGTTTACATGTGCCTAATTCTAGCACCCAGAAAATAATACTGTCAGTGCACGGAATGACGGCCCTGCCTTGGGTCCTCAGGATGAGCTCACAAGCTGTCTGACTTCCCACTAGTCATTCACCTTTCTTCTTTGCAAAGTGGGTTCCCCATCCTCTTTGACAAGGGAGCAAGGGCCACCTAAAACCATCAGGTGACAAGGTTGTGCGTACCTTAAGGGGTGACACAAACATGAAGAAGTGCAAGTTATTATAACAAAAGAATGGGGCAGGGAAGGCTGCAACACTGCTGGCTTCCTACAGGACTGGAGCTTGACCTATGGATGCCAACACAGGCTGAACAATCAACAGGCTTCGACCCCCCAGGGTCTGGTTGGACAGGCCCTTCAACAAGCCTGGGAAACTACTGGAAAGAGGTCTGTCACCCTGAGAACCCAGAGCCCTCCGGTGTGCTGGGTCAGGCTCTGCAGAAGTTTCCAGCAGAACCAAGGTCCTCAGAGAAGACAGGCCCTCTTCGGGGAGCCCCAGGTAAGCTCTCCTTTCCAGAAATCCCCACCAGTCTTCTTAGCCCCGATTCACATCTTCTCTATCTGGGCGTGACCTGTGGCGAAGAGGTGGTTTGTGGGCAGTGAGGGGAGGCTGTCAGCCTGAGATGTCAACCAGCATTCACGCCTGGCCCCTCAGACATGACTCTGCTGTCACTTTATTTAGCATGACCACTGCTACCAAACGTATTACTCTCCCGGCCCTACACTAGGCATTTTACGTGTGTGAGTCCAAATCCTTGCAACAACCCTGTGGTCCAGTACCATTCCCGCAATAGCACTGGAGATGTGGAGAGATGAGGACATTGAGGCTCAGAAGGGAAGTCGCCCGAGGTTACGAAGCCAGCAGTGACGCATTTGAGATTTGAACCCAGGCCCATTTGCCCCCAAGGGCCTGTCCACTGGGCAATACTGCCTCTGCCAACAGCAACCATCACAAACAAAACTGCTCAGTTATTTGTGAACCCCTTGGGGCACCATCTTTAACCCAAGATGAAAGAGATTAGCAGCCACACCACAGGAGAGCTGGCATTGGCTCAGGCTCAGTGACCAGAGTTTGGGGCGCCCGCAGGCTAGAAGCTCCCGGGTGTGTCTGGGCTGCATTATTGACCGGTTACACATCCTGTCTGCTGACACTTGGACACCCACCCCTGAATCGTCCATCGCTTGGCTCCGCGTTCAGCTTGGCCTCGCTGCACAATTCAGGTGGGAATGAACATTCCAACAAAAGCCTGGAGAAATGTGTTTTCCGTTGGGCCCCCAGAGAGGATGCGATAAGGTCCAAGTTTCCATCGTTCCAGATTCTAATCACCTGCTGCAGGAAGTTGACCGTGCATGTTTCTGGATGTTTTGTAACGCGTCTGGAAGACACGAGTCAAAATTGGAGCTCCCAGCTGGGCTGTGGGTGATGTCACATCTGGTCCTAAACCAGCCAGTAAAGGCAAGAGGTCAACTGTTGTTCTTGTCATCTCTATGAATTCAGGTTCAGACCAATAAGATGCCCCAGGCATTGAACATCAAGACCACGGTCACGCTCCTCAGGTGGATAAAATGCATCTGCTTTTGGCCAGCCTTTGGGCCCTCAACAGAGGCACATTTATGACCAGCAGGTGAGTTGCCCACTGTGCCCCACAGTTGATGCTTGTTGTGTACATTGACCCTGATTATTTCATGCATTAAAATATGAAACAAGTATGTATGCACACAAACACACATACACGCAAACACATCCCTAAGTTGTAATAACTATTCTAACTACCCGATTTTAGAAATGTAGTAATGTACTAGGGATAGAAATCTTTCAGATGTTGGCAAGAATGCAACTCGGTTTTCCATCCTTTGAAACGAACGTCTCTAAGTAATTCAAGACTTGTATTAGTTTCCTCTTTCTGTGTGTGTGTTTCTCTCTCTCACACACACACATACGTATACACACATACACACTTATAGGAAGAAAGAGCAAAAATATTTTTAATACTAATCCAGGACAGCTCAAAGTGTCTGGCTGTAAAACAAATCTGTGTCATTTAGTAATAACTTACATTTGAATAGTGCTTGCAGGTTTCAAAATGTCTCCCGAGACAGCCTCTCACTGGATCCAAGCACAGGCTTAGTGGGTATTATCATCCTCGTTTTCACAGAGGACGACCTGGTATGTTAAAAACTAGCATGAGCTGAATGGTTCTTGGTTCAAATTCCACTTTCCTCCCTACTTGGGTGTGACTTTTCACAAGTTATTTCACATCTTAGGGTCATAATTTGCTCATCTAAAATGGGAAGATGAAGTCTGCTCCAGCGGACTGTGATAAGAGTTTTACTGAAAGTATCCAGCACAAAAATAGACAAATGGTTTTGCCAGTAAAGAAAAGGGGCCCAGGGGCCAGCCCAGTGGCTTAGTGGTTAAGTTCGTGCACTCCACTTTGGCAGCCTGGGGTTTGAGGGTTCAGACCCCGTGCACAGACCCAGCACTGCTTGTCAAACCATGCTGTGGTTGCATCCCACATAAAATAGAGGAAGATTGCCATAGACGTTAGCTCAGTGACAATCTTCCTCAAGCAAAAAGGAGATTGGCAACAGATCTTAGCTCAGGGCCAATCTTCCTCACAAAAAAAAAGAAAGAAAAAGGGCCCAGAGAAAGGAAATATTGACCCAAAGCCACGTTGCTGACCAGTGGTAGAGACAGACAGAGGCGGCTGTGGCTGGCAGGTGACATCAGTCATGCTCTCCCGCCTCTGTGCTTTCCTCTCTGCATAGAGCCTCTTCCCCATTTTTACACGTGATAACTCCAGGCATCACCTATTTGGCCATCTGGATTATGTAGAAGCCCCCCCTTCTGAGCCACCGCCTGCCCTCTGCAGACCTCTCCCTTGATCAGGGCCCTGCAGGCACCTCACCTGACAAGGCTGTGAGGGCAGGTGCCATGCATTTGACTCTGCATTCACAACCCCCAGGGTGCAGCAGCTCCTCAGGATTGGAAGGAAGGAGGTGCAGGCACCATATACCCAAGGGGTCAGCCACACCACAGCATCACCTGGCTTCCTGGTAGCTGAAAACCCAAGCAAGCAAAAACGGTGACCTCTTTGTCTGAAACCTACAGATGCAAAGACTTCTCTTAGTCAGCTGTCTCATTATTTTCTCTCTCTTATTGCCAAGAAATTCTTCCTTTTATTATAAACCCTCCCTATAAAATGCGACCCATATCCTCATTATCAAACCTGCAGCGACAGGGAGCAAACTGTCAAGTCTTCCCAGATAACTCATGTTCCCTGTCCTCCCCAAGCCAGCCACCTGTAACTTAGGACTGGGATCCTTCTGATCCGGAAGAGGTCTCAGACAGCAAGCGACTGACCCCTCTTCATTTTATAGACAAGCGATGGAAGTAACATCCAGGAGGACAAGTGACACTCAGCTTCAACTACCCTTTTTTTTTTTCTCATGGGACCTAATTTCTCTATTCCTATCATTTATTTTTCTATTCTCTTTTATATCTTTACCAGCTTTACCACTTGCTTTTAAAATGTGAAGATAAAATCTGGCTATAATACATCTGAAATAGTCATAATTTTTAAAAAACTGCCCAACCGATTCTGCTGGAGTGACGCTAGCGGAGTTTATCAAGAGACTGGTTATGATCTCTCGCTCATCACCCCATATCTGGTGCACTTAGTCTGCACCAGCTGCTGTGTAAGACACAAGGATATAAAACCTTATAAGACATGGTTCCTGTTAACAAGCAGTGCCCAATTTAGAAGCAGATAGCCATATAAACAAATAAGTACTAGATAGATGTGTAAATGAAATGACAGCCAAAATATTTCTTAAGTATTTACTTTGTTCTGGGCTCATAGGTCAACTCACGCAACAATTAGAGGAGCTTATTAGGTATACAGTAATGGCCTAGTGGTTAAGATCCGTGCTCTTCCGCCACGGCCCAGGTTCATTTCCTGGTCAGGGAACCGCACCACCCGTCTGTCAGTTGTCATACTGTGGCAGCTGCGTGTTGCTGTGATGCTGAAAGCTGTGCCACTGGGATTTCAACTACCAGCAGGGTCAGCCACCGTGGACAGGTTTCAGCTGAGCTTCCAGACTAGGACAGACTAGGAAGAAGGACCTGGCCACCCACTTTCGAAAAAATTGGCCGTGAAAATTCTGTGAATAGCACTGGAAGGTGAGAGGATTGCACAAAAAGATCCAGCAAGTTTCCACTCTGCTGTCCACAGAGGGGCTAGGAGTTGGAATCTGCTTGATGGCACTAACAACAACAAAAATCTGAGTAAAAATCAGGTTCAAATAAAACAAATGCACAGTCATTGTTGTATTTTATAAAGCACCCAGCTCTAGACCCATTGGCCTGTGTGGGATGGAGTCATTCACATTGTTGAAGCATAAGCAGAAAGCCTTACTAACACGCCAAAATGACTCAATAAGGGCTATCACAATGACCCACTGCCGCAATGGGACTCCCTTACCCAAATTCCTAGAAAATGGGTCAAATACACTCAAGAAACCAGTTATTTTTTGACCAAGGAGAAACAGAATCAGACATGCGACTCCAAGACGCTCACCATGGTGAGGTGTCACGACAGAGAGAGAGAGAGAGACGAAGGGAAGGAGGGGAGGAGAAGAAGAAGAAAAAATGGAATCATTCCATGCCATCCTTACATCAATTCCACGTGATTCTTTAAGTCATCTATCCTGACCAGGTGACACGGAAAACCTCAGTTGTACCTAATTGGGAGCTTCCTTGTAAATGCAGAACTTTAAAATATTTTAAAGATGACTAATAGATCAAAAGACAAAAATCATATAATTATATCTATAGGAGTTAGAGTCGTTTGATAGAAAATTCTATATCCAGCATCCACCCTTGATTAAGAAGAAAACTACGAATAAAAGACCTGAGGCAAGGCTGGAGAGTGAGAGGCAGACGTTGGAGCATGTGGGGCCTCACAGGTCATATTGGGGGTGTTGTGATCAATGGGAATCCATCTAGAGGTTTGATACAGGGGTGTGATAGGGTCACGTTTGATCAAGGATGTGACAGGATCAGGTCTGCATTTAAGAATGATGGCCCTAATGAAATTTAGCCGTCTCTACCCAAAAGGCAGGACTGTGGCAAGTGGGGGAAAAAAGAAGCATTCCCAGAAAGTCTTTATCATTGTTATTGTTTAAAGAAATTCTGGAAATATTAGACAATACAATCAGATGAGGAAGAAAAGAGGTATAAAATTTGGAAAGGGGCAGTAAAATTACCATTACTTGCAACTGACTATCTGAGGTACTTGAAAAAATAATCTGAATAGCAAATATAAACGACATAAGAAGTCAGTAAGGTAGATAAGCCAAAATCAGCGTTCAAATACCCTTTGCTCCTCTTCCTCTTACACTTTCTCTTCTTCCTCTTTCTATTCCTTTCCTGAACAATTCAGTCCCAAAGCCATTAGCTGGGCCAGACAAGACAAGCACCTTTGCCGAGGCCAAGGGTAGCTTCTCTGAGGCCAATGTAGATGGAGTTGTGGTGGTCCAGACCCAGATCTGGGTCTCAGGACCTGGATAGGTGAGGAGAGGGTCCACACAGGTGAGGGGGTGGCAGCAGTTACAGGAGATTGGTGACAAACGGAAAAATCGATCAAATAGCATACTGATGTAGACATAGCCGGGTCTGTCACTGTCAGAGAAGAAAGCTACAAATATGAAAAAGGAGAAAACTAGAAGGAACCCGGTGATGTTGGAGTGAAAGGAAGGTGTTGGTGTGAGCTCCTGACTTTGACTATAGACAGGCATAGAAAAAAATTACAGATGTAAATGGTAAATGTGTTTATGGAGATAGTGTATGTTTCAGTCCCTCTATATAGGTAGATACAGATATAGAGAAAGAGATCAAGATTGAGACAGAGATGTTTATGTTGAAAGTTACAGAAGCTACCTTGAAGAGGCTCTTGGTGGCCACATCTGGGACAATTTGAGCTTCAAAATAAACAGTGGTAGTAATGTATCATAACCCCTCAAACAAAATAGGAGAGCATGAGTCCAAAGTCATGTAAATCAATCAAGGAATCATGGAAAGTTTGAAGGGGAAAAGAATATTTACCTGGTTTCAAAATACCTTCCCACAAATTCCTCACTACTCACAAGGAGGAAGAGTGTGACTTTATAAGGGAGAAAATTGGAAGACACCACCTTGATCAAGCGACCTAGTGATCAAAGTGGACACCATCAGTAATAGGACATACTCAATGCGTGGGCCACCTGTCAAAATGCAGTAAGAACACAGCATCATTTCTATGATAGTCCTCCCAATGGGGCATAGTCTGGATCTAACAATGAGTATACATCACAACAAACTCCAAGAGACACCCTACAAAATAACTTGCTCACAATATTCACAAACACCAAGGTCATGAAGGTCTGTAAAAGACTCAACAATTTCTCCAGACTGAAGGAGAGCAAAGAGACAAATGCCACGGGTGGCTCTGGATTCTGGCGGCTCCGGATCTGGCGTAGATCCTTCTGCTATTAAGGACGTCACTAGAACAATTGGTAAAACTTGAATGGGGCCTGAGGGTTAGATGGTAGAGATGCATCGATGTCATTTCCGATTTCGGCGGTTGTATGGTGTTCATGCAGAAGAATGTCCTAGTTTGTAGAAAGTGAGCCCCAAAATATTCAGGGTAATGGATGGTTCAGAGAACAAAGTCCTTTCTACTGTATTTGCAACTTTTCTGTAAGTTGATTGATTCAAAATTTAAAAATCAGTTTATAAATATACCCATAGCGTTTATCACATATGAGAAACTAATATAAAAAATTTAATGGAAAAAATTATTCCATTTTGAAGGGAAATTTTAAAAAGGCATAAACATATCTAAGAATAAACTTAGAGGAAATGGGTAATATCCATATGAAGAAAACCTAGAAACACTAAAAGGCACAAAAGAAGACTCTTTTATTATACATCTTTTGCATCTTTTGAATTTTTACCAATTGTATTTATTTTTAATTTGAGAATAAATGAATAAAATTACAGCAAAGACAGTGCATTGAAGAAAACATTATCAGAACATGAGTGGGACCCCAGGAAAAGGAAATTTCAGTGGGCCTTCTTGAGTCTAGTGAGAGTTGCTATAAAGAAATCTTTTTTAAACAAATTTTAAAAATTGCACAGAAGCGGACTCTAGTTAATAATTATCCAAAATTTAATATTTATCTAAAGTTTATCTAGTTAATAAATCCAACACGCTTAGGGGCTGGCCCCATGGCCAAGTGGTTAAGTTCGCACGCTCTGCTGCAGCCAGCCCAGTGTTTCGTTGGTTCGAATCCTGGGCACGGACATGGCACTGCTCATCAAACCATGCTGAGGCAGCGTCCTATATACCACAACTAGCAGAACCCACAATGAAGAATATACAACTACGTACCGGGGGCTTTGGGGAGAAAAAGGAAAAAATAAAAAAAACAAAAACAAAAAATCCAACATGCTTAAACGTGAGGAATGGCTCCTCGCTGCCTAATGAGCATGTCAGGCAAGAAGTTCAAGGCCATCTTTGATTCAGCTCGAGCAAGCCTGGGAGAAATGGAGTACTCCCTTCTAGAAATTTGGTAACCCTTTGGATGACTTCCATGAAGTTGCTCAGTTAATGGCTCATGTAACACATTCTTATCTTCCTATAAAGATGGAAAAATTCCTTAAGGTCTGGGAAAATAAATTCTCGTCCTTCATCCATTGCAATTCTCCAGGGCTTTGTAGATAGCAAACATGTGATTGTGATCGTGAAACTTTCATTTTCTTTTCTTTCTCTCTTGATCCAAACTCAGACATAAATTGTTGATGGTGCCTCACCAATTAAGAACCATGTTTTACATATATGTTTTACTGAAGATGGGAGAGAAGGGAGTAAAACAATAGTAATTTACTGCCGCTAATGTTTAAAAGGAGAACTAGAAAGTTTAAATCATCAGACCTAGGGGCTGAAGCAGTCCTGGAAACCACAGCTGTACCAGACATTTCCAAAGATAATTTGGCATTAATTTTTGCAAATTGGCATGTAGGCAGGCACAAAGCTTTTATTTACTTATCTCATTATTTTACTTCTTTACCTATTAAATCCAGACTAGTCAGATTACACACTTGAAGGAGAAAAGTAAAGAACTATATGTACCCATGGCATTGACTGTGATTTAACTTCAAACATTTTAAAGTATAAAATAACAAGTGATACCTGACAAAGTAGCAATCAAAGCACAAATAAGGGAGGCTAAAGTCCAGCCTCCTGGGGTGTGAGGGGGTGAGAAGAAAAGCTACGCTCTGTGACAAAAGCAGCCTACAAGAATCTCACTTAAATAAAAAAAAAAAAAAAAAAAAAAACAAACAGATAATTACTGCCCAGGCACATAAAGATTCCAAACTAGGTTGAAAAGTTTTCAAGAGCATAAAAATAATTTTAGAAAAGAGAGCAGGCCTCTCATTCTATCGTGGAAGGTGGAGCACGTTCTGTTCTACTCACTGGATGGAGCCACTGGGAACAAGGATTCTAGCTACTGGTGGGCATCGCTGCCTGCAAAGACGGAAGGGATTTGCATCGCTTCCTCCAAGCTGGTCCCAGGCTCTGCACCTGGGCCATCTGATCTGCCCTGACACCTTCTCATCCATCTTCCCGTCTTCCCTTTTCTCCCCTTTCTCCAACAATGCTGACGGGTGTTCCGTCTCTCAGTCATGAACACAAAGTTACTTGTTGAATGCCTCCTCTGTGCTCATGACTGGACGAATAGCTAGAACAAAGACTTGATCATGTCCTTAAAACTGTTTCAATCTGGCTGGAAAGCCAAGGTTCAGACAAGCAGTGTTAGATGACGGTAAAACAGAGCACATTCTCGGAGCTGCCCCAGAACGGTTGAGAGAGGGCGGCTCCCACAGAGCAGGGACGTCCTAAGCCGCCTGGGGCTGAAGCCTTGTAGGCACTGCTGCGTTAACGTGTTCCACTTTCAGTTAACAAAGGCAGTTCTGAGCCCTCCTGGAGACAATCCTTAATCCAAAGAGATTTGCTTTAATTTATTTAGATGAATAAACTCATTTAAATTATTAATTGATTCTTTTTCACCAAGAAGCCATAAGAATTCTGGCGTTGCAGGCTGTCCACTGCCACCAAAATATCCATAAAATATGGTCTAGACCAGGGATTTCATTACTTTTTCAACTCACAATAAGAAATTTATGCTACAGTTGGCCCAAACACACGTACAAGTCACTGAACACCAGCCTGTTCTGCTGGATTCACTCTGACGCTCTTCTGCCCTCCTCTCCCTTCCTCTCCTCTTCTTCCCTCCCCCTCAGCCTCTCCCTCGTCTTCTCCCTGATTCCATTCAGTTTTCAGAAATATGGTTAGGACTCACTAAAAATAGATTTCATGACTCACAAATAGGTTGCTACCCACAATTTGACAAACACTGGTTGAGACCATTCCAAAATGTTATGGAATTGAGGTCTCCAAGGATTCCTGCATATGTTTTGTGAGTGAAAGATAAAAGGAAGCTTTACTGAAGCTAGTTGAAGTTGACTAAGGAATGCATTGCATTAACAAAGCTTAAAATCTTTTTTTAAAAACAAACATGCGGAAGAAACATCCAGCAGTTCTTGGCAGTCTAAAGATGTACAGGGTATACGAAGGTGGCCACTGGGAAGATAAAGACAGATGAGCAACACAGTGAGTCCAAGACACCCACCCTAGGATGGGTGAGCAGAGCTTTTCCAGGAATATCTGAATAAATGTGCAATGACCGGGCATTACTTGTTTTAGTAACATGTTTTCCATGTAAGTTGTTTTTTCTATCACAATTCAGCCTGTTGTATGTCTGGTCAATTTCCTTTTTTAGTAACAGGACAGAATTTCTTAACAAAGCTTAAGCATTTTTGCTTATGAATTATCCACCCTGTAAACCAGCCATTGAAGCAAAAAATGCTTTATCCTTATACTTTCTATCATCTCCAAAACACCACTTGAATCAGTCTATTAAATCATTAAATAATTCTTAAATAACGCTACTAATGTTTATGGTAATTTTCACATTGCTTTCCCACACCATATACAGACTATCACTAG